>NW_024058508.1:0-332353 GCF_016432855.1 Salvelinus namaycush | reverse complement strand
TGGCTACGCTGGTTAGGCTAACAGCTAGTTGGCTAAATAGCTAACGTTAGCTGGTTGGCTAAGATAACTGCATGTAGCTAATGTTAGCTGGCTAAGATAACTGTATGTAGCTAATGTTAGCTGGCTAAGATAACTGCATGTAGCTAATGTTAGCTGGCTAAGACAACTGCATATAGCTCGTGTTAGCTGGCTAAGATAACTGCATATAGCTCGTGTTAGCTGGCTAAGATAACTGCATATAGCTCATGTTAGCTGGCTGGCTAAGATGAGTTATATGCAGTTAAGATAACTGCATATAGCTAACATTCTTTGATATTTGGTTAGATGGCGTTATGTATTTACAAAACTGTGGTTTACTTTAATCACTCAAGTCATGAGTGCAAATTATTGGTTTAATTTAAAGTTATACATTTTAAGTTATTTCTGTTGTAGTTTACATCATAGGGAATAGGCTGGTCCTCCATATTACTTCACACCTGACTTTGGCATTCTTCTAAATTCTGATTGGTTTAATGTAATAACTCAAAATAGAACTGTGAGGTGTTACTTTGCATTGGAAATGTTTTAATATTTTATTTGATATTTTATAAACAAAACATTCACATACAGAAATCGTCATAGAAACATTAACTACATCACACCTGCCCAGACCCACTAGAACACAACTCCATCTCCATTAACTACATCACACTGCCCAGACCCACTAGAACACACCTCCATCTCCATTAACTACATCACACCTGTCCAGACCCACTAGAACACACCCCATCTCCATTAACTACATCTGACACATGCACATTTGTGGCCTGCTGGAGGTCATTTTGCAGGGCTCTGGCAGTGCACCTCCTTGCACTAAGGCGGAGGTAGCGGTCCTGCTGCTGGGTTGTTGCCCTCCTACGGCCTCCTCCACGTCTCCTGATGTACTGGCCTGTCTCCTGGTAGCGCCTCCATGCTCTGGACACTACGCTGACAGACACAGCAAACCTTTTTGCCACAGCTCGCATTGATGTGCCATCTTGGATGAACTGCACTACCTGAGCCACTTGTGTGGGTTGTAGACTCCGTCTCATGCTACCACTAGAGTGAAAGCACTGCCAGCATTCAAAAGTGACCAAAACATCAGCCAGGAAGCATAGGAACTGAGAAGTGGTCTGTGGTCACCACCTGCAGAACCATTCCGTTTTTGGGGGTGTCTTGCTAATTGCCTATAATTTCCACCTTTTGTCTATTCCATTTGCACAACAGCATGTGAAATTTATTGTCAATCAGTGTTGCTTCCTAAGTGGACAGTTTGATTTCACAGAAGTGTGATTGACTTGGAGTTACATTGTGTTGTTTAAGTGTTCCCTTTATTTTTTTGAGCAGTGTAGTTTCTGGTAATAGGCTACACCAGCAGTCGTTATGCTCCTATAGTTTCTGGTAATAGGCTACACCAGCAGTCGTTATGCTCCTATAGTTTCTGGTAATAGGCTACACCAGCAGTCGTTATGCTCCTACAGTTTCTGGTAATAGATTACATCAGCAGTCGTTATGCTCCTATAGTTTCTGGTAATAGGCTACACCAGCAGTCGTTATGCTCCTATAGTTTCTGGTAATAGGCTACACCAGCAGTCGTTATGCTCCTATAGTTTCTGGTAATAGGCTACACCAGCAGTCGTTATGCTCCTATGGTTTCTGGTAATAGGTTACACCAGCAGTCGTTATGCTCCTGTAGTTTCTGGTAATATGCTACACCAGCAGTCGTTATGCTCCTATAGTTTCTGGTAATATGCTACACCAGCAGTCGTTATGCTCCTATAGTTTCTGGTAATAGGCTACCCCAGCAGTCGTTATGCTCCTATAGTTTCTGGTAATAGACTACCCCAGCAGTCGTTATGCTCCTATAGTTTCTTGTAATAGGCTACACCAGCAGTCGTTATGCTCCTATAGTTGCTGGTAATAGGCTACACCAGCAGTCGTTATGCTCCTATAGTTTCTGATAATAGGCTACACCAGCAGTCGTTATGCTCCTATAGTTTCTGGTAATAGACTACACCAGCAGTCGTTATGCTCCTATAGTTTCTGGTAATAGACTACACCAGCAGTCGTTATGCTCCTATAGTTTCTGGTAATAGGCTACACCAGCAGTCGTTATGCTCCTATAGTTTCTGGTAATAGGCTACACCAGCAGTTGTTATGCTCCTATAGTTTCTGGGTAATAGATTACACCAGCAGTCGTTATGCTCCTATAGTTTCTGGTAATAGACTACACCAGCAGTCGTTATGCTCCTATAGTTTCTGGTAATAGACTACACCAGCAGTCGTTATGCTCCTATAGTTTCTGGTAATAGGCTACACCAGCAGTCGTTATGCTCCTATAGTTTCTGGTAATAGGCTACACCAGCAGTCGTTATGCTCCTATAGTTTCTGGTAATAGACTACACCAGCAGTCGTTATGCTCCTATAGTTTCTGGTAATAGGCTTTTATTGCCATTGCCAACTATGTAAAAATAGCCTACATGAAACCAACAAACAAAAACATTTGCAGCCTGCAGGTAGAAAATATCCAGAATAAAAATAAATATCCTATAAATCACATTGGTTGCACAAGGCCTGTCAACAACAAACTTGAAACATTCTATCAACTATCAACTGGGTCCTCCGAAACTTGCAACATTGTATAAAATATTCTGGGCCCTCAGTTTCCCGAGCCAGTGAGTTCTGGACAGACACATCTGTCGTCTATTTGTGCAAAGGATAAGAAGTAATCAGGTATTTTATAACATTTCCACTGGATCAGAGCATTACATTTTACCCTTTAATGCTGAGTGGTTATCGAAAGGGCGAGAGCTGGAAATAATTTACAAATACTTTGAGCAACTATTGTCATTCGTAATGGATTCTAATAAGACTTTGTTTACCTGCTGTTTGAGGTGAAGAAAAAATTAGTTGGAGAAGCTGAATCATTTTTTTTTAGAAGCTCCACAGCTCATTAGTGGTGGTGCGTTAAGACAATCTGAAATACTATCAGACATCCCCAAATGGGCACATTTATAGGCCTTCATTTGCACTCAGGCCAGGTAAACTAGTCCTACATCTATATGTGTAATCAGGTGTGCGTCCTTACTCAACATTGACAGGAGTGTTTCAAACAAAAAAATGAATAAATTGGCAAAACGGACGCATCTTGCAGGGTCAGGTCTGGGTGGTCTGCCATGGGTCGTTTAATTTAGTATCCGTTTGGGTCGGCATGGGGAATGAATCTATTTCTCCATAGTATGTTGTACCGAAGTTGACCGACTGAAAGGAAGTATAACTTTGACTATAATTACTGTTTCTTGAAGGAGGGAAACGAGGTACAACACCTGATTGGCCCCACCCCTTCCTGGGTCGGTGAAGAGCGGTATTAACTTCTTATGGCTGCAGGGGCAGTATTGAGTAACTTGGATAAAGGTGCCCATTTCAAACGGCCTCGTACTCAATTCTTGCTCGTACAATATGCATATTATTATTACTATTGGATAGAAAACACTCTCTAGTTTCTAAAACCATTTGAATTATTTCTCTGAGTGAAACAGAACTCATTCTGCAGCACACTTCCTGTCAGGAAGTGAGATTTCTGAAATCGAGGTCTCTGTTCTAGGGCCTGCCTATAAATGGGCATGATACGTATTAGTATACATGCACGTCATACACCTTCCACTAGATGTCAAGAGGCAGTGAGAGAAGAAATGGGGTGATTATCTTGGTCTGAGGTGGAATAAATCCTCTTGGAATGACGTGTGACCCATTTCCTGTTTTCTGGAAAGCGAGAGGATGGACCTGGAATTGTCTTCTTGAAAGCTGTCGTTATAGGCGACTACTATCTCCGGCTTTGATTTTATTTGATACATGTCACAATATCATCGTAAAGTATGTTTTTTCAATATAGTTTTATTAGATTATTGAATTTTTTTCGGGAGTTTTGCCGTGTTCCGTTCTCTTCCGTTTGTTGACATGGAGAGATTCGCGCCACTTGGCTAGTGTGCTTGCTAGTTCAAGAGGGAAAAAGGACGTTCTAAATCCAAACAACGATTGTTCTTGACAAAGGACCTCTTGTACAACATTCTGATGGAAGCTCATCAAAAGTAGGACCCATTTTATGATGCTATTTCATATATCTGTCGAACTGTGTACTATTAGTTTTGCGCCCAGGTTTTGGGCACTGTCTCGCCATAACGTAAGCCTTATGTCGTAATGAAGTTATTTTTAGAATTCTAACACTGCGATTGCATTAAGAACTAGTGTATCTATCATTTCCTATACAACATGTATTTTTTAGTCATGTTTATAAATAGTTATTTGGTCAGAATATGTGAGAGTCAGAAAAATATCCGGACGTTCTGGGAAAAAGATGCTACGTTAGCACAATGTGTAACCACTGATTTCAGCTCTAAATATGCACATTTTCGAACAAAACATAAGTGTATGTATAACCTGATGTTATAGGACTGTCATCTGATGAAGCTTATCAAGGTTAGTCAAATTATATATCTTTTGCTGGTTTGTTACGATCGCCAACTTTCGCTGCTGGGAAATGGCTTGTGTTTCTGGCTATTGTGGTAAGCTAATATAATGCTATATTGTGTTTTCGCTGTAAAACACTTAATAAATCGGAAATATTGGCTGGAATCACAAGATGCCTGTCTTTCATTTGCTGTACACCATATCTTTTTCAGAAATGTTTTATGATGAGTATTTAGGTATTTGACGTTGGTGTCTGTAATTACTCTGGCTGCTTCGGTGCTATTTCTGACGGTAGCTGTGATGGTAGCTGCAATGTAAAACTGATTTATAGCTCAAATATGCACATTTTTTGAACAAAACATAGATTTATTGTATAACATGTTATAAGACTGTCATCTGGTGAAGTTGGTTCTTGGTTAGTTTGGTTGGTT
The DNA here is from genome assembly GCF_016432855.1 of Salvelinus namaycush. Taxonomy (NCBI): domain Eukaryota; kingdom Metazoa; phylum Chordata; class Actinopteri; order Salmoniformes; family Salmonidae; genus Salvelinus; species Salvelinus namaycush. The sequence continues at coordinate 327,437 of NW_024058508.1, read as the reverse complement.
CTTGGTTAGTTAGGTTGGCTTTGTGCATGCTACCTGTGCTGTGAAAAATGTCTGTCCTTTATTGTATTTGGTGGTGAGCTAACATAAATATACGTGGTGTTTTCGCTGTAAAACATTTTAAAAATCGGACATGTTGGCTGGATTCACAAGATGTTTATCTTTCAAATGCTGTATTGGACTTGTTAATGTGTGAAAGTTAAATATTTAAAAAATATATATTTTGAATTTCGCGCCCTGCACTTGAAGTGGCTGTTGTCATAAGTGTACCGGCGTCGGGCTGCAGCCATAAGAAGTTAACGTGGTTTTTCAATAATTACACATAATACTTAATACTGTAGCTGTTTTGTTATAGTCACATGTTCAACTATCATCAAGTGATCCAGGAAATCATTTTCTGAATGACAGTCACATGACAAACATCACGACATGCAACAACAACCAAAGTGCTTCTTCATTCATTACTCTGGTCAAGACAGTTATGCCGTGCTCCACGTTGGATCCAACATCCCTAACATATTGATGTTTATAATTTTATTGTCTGCTTGATTTACAGTAAGGTCTCGTTAGTCTGTTGGCACACAGAGATACTTAGCTCATAATGTGTAGAGAACTGTTCCTTGATGGATAGGCTATTGTACAACACACAGAGCTATTTTCCTTTATTCAGGACATTTAGAATGACATCACATTACAGAGTAGCCTAGTGGGATTATTCACAAAATTATCTGGTGATCAGGTTATGAGATGTCATGAGAAAGACATTTTAGTTTCCATGTTTCACAAGAAATATTAAATTATTTATGTTATTGTTAGGTGAAGTTATGGGTCCTACAGTAGGTCTATGTTGTTAGGTGAAGTTATGGGTCCTACAGTAGGTCTATGTTGTTAGGTGAAGTTATGGGCCAATTTGTTAAACACTTAATGTACAAACCCTCAGTTTCAGGCTGATGGCAAAGCTAGCTAAAGAGCATTTTACTGGTTGAAGTGTTTTATAAGTATAAAGCAGTTGATTTGCGGCAATAACACAAACATATTAAGCAGGAGATTCAAACGAGCGTTACAGTTATTATCCAAAAGTAATGTGAAATGCACTCATAAACAACCTGTAAATGGAGGCTATTATTGCTGTCAGCCTATGAGAACTCCCCTGAGTTTTCCCCCACGGTGGTGAATTAGTGAATAGACACAGAGCTTAATGTGAGTTTCCTTGAGTAGCACTCCTGATCTTGCGCTGTAATATTCAGAATACATTGTGGAAAACTAAAATCTTTGTTCACCATTTTTGTTCCAGACAGATATACTACATCCATAACTAGCGGTTTCTGCAATCAAATTGTGTGTGCATCGCCCTCGTGCTGCAAATTTAGCACAGAACATAGAAAGGGGCCTTTTTTGGAGACCAAAGGTCGTCTGGTCTGGCACACTGCTTAGGTCTTGACTGTCTTAAGACAATTGTAAAATAATTTAACAGACATCAATTGTTGTACAACTTCATGGGTACGCTCTGGGCATCACCTTTTACCTCAAATAAACAGTGGATTTCTGCTGTGGGCCTTTAACCGTCTGACTTTGTTGTTCACACAGGAGAGATACGGGACTATCGTGGATCCTCTGGGGAGCCTCAACAACAACATGATGCTGAAGAGGCAGAGAAGAGTCTCTCCACATCAGAACACCTCAAGAAACACCAGTGGAGACCCACAGGGAAGAAATCTCACCGCTGCTCTGACTGTGGGAAGAGATTCACCTCATCAGACATTAAAATTCATCAGAGAATCCACACAGGAGAGAAACCTTATATCTGTGGTCATGTGGGAAGAGATTCACCTCATCTGTAAAACTTAAAATACATCAAAGACATCACACAAGAGAGAAACCATATGGCTGTGCTCAATGTGGAAGAGTTTTGGTCAATCTGGAGAGCTGACAGTGCACAAGAGAACACACACAGGAGAGAAACCGTTTAGCTGTGGTCAATGTGGAAGAGATGTTCTACATCTGGCAATCTAACTATACACCAGAGAACACACACAGGAGAGAAACCTTACAGCTGTGATGAATGTGGGAAGAGTTTTGCTGCATCTGGCAATCTAACTATACACCAGAGAACACACACAGGAGAGAAACCATATAGCTGTGATCAATGTGGGAAGAGTTTTGTTCGATCTGGCTATCTGACAGTGCACCAGAGAATACACACAGGAGAGAAACCTTATAGCTGTGGTCAATGTGGGAAGAGTTTTTCTACTTTTAGCTATCTAACTATACACCATAGAACACACACAGGAGAGAAACCTTATGGCTGTGGTCAATGTGGGAAGAGTTTTAGTCAATCTGGAGAGCTGACAGTGCACCATAGAACACACACAGGAGAGAAACCATATAGCTGTGATCAATGTGGGAAGAGTTTTGTTCGATCTGGCTATCTGACAGTGCACCAGAGAATACACACAGGAGAGAAACCTTATAGCTGTGATCAATGTGGGAAGAGTTTTAGTCAATCTGGAGATCTGACAGTGCACCAGAGAATACACACAGGAGAGAAACAGTTTAGCTGTGATCAATATGGGAAGAGTTTTGTTCGATCTGGCCATCTGACAGTGCACCAGAGAACACACACAGGAGAGAAACCTCTTAGCTGTGATCAGAGATAATCTGATAAAAGATCTCTGATCAAATATCAGAAAATGTATATATGAAGGAGTTGTTTCATGATATCAATGAATTAATGTCACAATGTAGAATGTTTTAACATTGTAGTAGGAGTATTTTAATGTCTCAATGTAGATCAATGTAGAATGTTTTAATATATAGTATATTAATATACTCTGCAGTCAGTCAGTCAGAATGTCACAATGTAGAACCCTAAACGTTTGCCCCCTTATCAATTGGTTTCAACATGATATGGATATTAGGCTCATTTGGGGAAATCCAGGCTCTGAATTGAAAGAGTACTATTTATGTGATTTAACACAAAGTGACTAACAAAAAAAGAGTTGTCCTCTAACCAGTGATGTACACATTATTCCCAGAATCAACTGATATCAACATAATATCGAAGAGTTATGACAAATAAGTGTTGTGTTCCTTTGTTTAGCGACCCCTACATTTAAATGCATCACTCCAATATGTACCTGACTGTCTTCTGCAGGTTGCCTCTAACCAGTGAGGTAAAATATATCTCTCATTTCCATGTTTTTTTTGTTTGTTGTTAGTTTCAACAGCACATACAACCTGATTTCCCCCCTGATTGATATCAGTGATTTATTGCTACTTGTCAAAACAACAGTGTTTTTGGTGCTTGTGCAGTTTTTAAGGAGCTTGTTTAAGTAATATGATTATTGTGGCAGAAGTTTGTGTATATACCACATGTTAGGTTTTCAATTTATCCCAAACTGTTTCTGCGTATTGGTTATTGATTTGTACACTTTAAAACTGTGTTTTGACATTGGGCTATCCCACCTAGCAAAATGTAAATGAAAAGCCGTTGAAAATAATACTATGCAATCAAATATTTCATATTTACATTTCATGTAACATTTAGTAATGAAAATTATTCATGCAACCAACTGACAGTTTTTGGGGTACAATTATATTGACATTGTTGCCCTGTTTTTAGAATATCAGGGTTAATTCTCACATGTGCCAAACCAAATGTACTAGAGCATGACATTGGGTACTGGGCCCCGATCCAACAACATGCCTATCTAGTGAACCCTGAAAAGAGAGAGAAGCTCTGCAGTGAGGTGGAAAGTTACTACGGATATTGCAGGAGTTTCCTCTTGAAATCAGACATGTCCGTGGTAAGAACAACCTGGTTGCTGATTGTCTCAAGGGGGGCAGTCAAAAATATTTGTGTTTTGCGTTTAGCCAGTGCGTTGTCATGGATCACAATTTATTTTGACTGCACGTTTTTCCGTATTGGAGATGAGTTTGTTTGGGCTCGTTCCAAGGGGACGAGAGTTCTAGAAGCTAGTGAGTTTTTCAAAACTGGTTTTAAGATTCTATAGGAATAAAAGGGAGAAATATGATATTGTATTTTATTATTTGTTCTGTTTTTTCTTGTTTTTAATTGTTGACAGCCAGTAGACACCATGTTTATATTGTAGAAGGTGAAGCATTGTAGTTGATTATAATGTGAAATGGAAGTTGTTTTCTGTTGGTGGTGAGCAAACTTGTCCAACAAAAATATAGGATATTTGTTGTCTTAAAGGGGAAGGTGTTACATTTCCTTATGGTGCTCATTAGTCTTTCAGTTAGTCTTCTGTTTGTTGTGGCCTAAATATTTCTGTTTATTTTCATTGTTTTTTTCCTGAGAAGCCACTGTGGTGTATCAATGTCTGAAATGTGCTGTACAAATAAAGCTGGATTTGATTTCAACAAATGACCCCAATGACTGACCAATCAACAAGCTCTTGGTCCATCTTAGTATGAAAATCAGTATCACTTTTCCAGCCTGCTGAAGGCGTGGTGGAGTGGTAAACACCACCCCCGGCTCTACCAGGGGCTTGAGGTGGTCTCCCACAGCTCTGCTGGTGGAGTGGTAAACACCACCCTGGCTATACCAGGGGCTTGAGGTGGTCTTCCACAGCTCTGCTGGTGGAGTGGTAAACACCACCCCCGGCTCTACCAGGGGCTTGAGGTGGTCTCCCACAGCTCTGCTTATGTCATGTTCTGTGGCCTTGCTGTTCCATTTCTTGACTTCCGCTGCAACACAGAAATAAACACATTTAGTCATATTATATAAAACACTCAAAGTAATGGATGTGGAGCATCAATGGCCTCAGTTACACCCGGCACCTAAATGTGACTTCTGACATCTGATCACTCCAAGCTGCATTCGGTTCAGATCTACCAGGATGGGCCTTTGACATAGTCTGGATGCAGTCAGGCCACTGAATATAAATAAGCAATGTAAAGAGATGGGGTGAATGAGTTGGAAAAATAACATTTGACACAGATTACTTTCATAATATCAAAGAACAAATGTGTGTGCCTGAGGGGAAATTACCTTTCATACAGCCAAACGGCGTGAGAAATTACACCCATATCAGTGGACAATTTGCACTAACAGAAATAAACATAGATGATGGAACATATTCCCTTTTGCTTAGGTGATGAACCACTAAGAGGACATAAATATTTACCATCTAAACCATGTGTGACCTCTCACCTCTCTGGCTGTAGAAGTGTTCTTCCTAACCAGTCCCTCAACAGCTCTCTGACTGAGCTCCACCCTCACTGGGTCTTCAGAGGAGAGGAAGGCTGAGGAGGGATGGAAGGATGAATGGATCAGTCAGTCAATAAAGTGTAGAGCTGCTGTCTGACTAAATCACTATTTTAGTATTTCATTCAAGTAAATAAGGCTTTATGACTGATGAATACCAACTATCAATCACTTAGATCATGTATTTTCAGGTAGAGATACATCTTTGGGACGTCCCTAGCCCGTTGAAGTTGACATTTAAAATGGTTAAGTTAGGGGTTAAGGTTAGGGTTTAGGGTAGTGATGTCCCAAGTATCCCTAGAGGAAACCCTAGAGTTAACTTGTCTGAAAATAAAATGTTCATTTTCCTCAACTGCGTCCAGTCAGCAGATGGACTAGATGCCGCTTAGGCCGCCCGTTGTGACTCCGTCAAGAATTCAGACAAGAGCAAGTTTGTATGAAGGTCTGGTTATTAAATGGGTTCATAGTTCAATAGTAATATCCTCTAAAACGCTCTGGTGACAAACTTTGCTGCCCTGTTTCCAGTTGTCCACATGGCTGGGAGAACCTATTCAAGTAAGTAAATAGATTTTGGAAATCTAAAGAAACAACGATGTATTATTAGCTAACTAGCTACAGTGCAGGCTAACTCAAATGAGCTGCTAAATGAGCTAGCTAGTTGGCTAGCTAGCTATCTAACCAACTTCAAATACTGTATAGATAGATAGCTAAGTGAATTAAATATCAGCAACTACCTAACGTCATATTAGCTATCTATCTTGATGTATTTATCACTGTAAAAAACAAACTCCAAATGCATTTGTAGGTAGCTGGCTAACAGCCATGGAGGGGGAAAGGATAGCAGCCCCAACTGTCAGTGAGAGAGGAGGCTATTCTGGATAGGGCAGGTACTTTTGTGTAGTTCCTGTCCCTAGAAGTGAGGACGGAGATAATAGTAACATAATATTCAGTGTGGTGTAATTTGACTATAATGAAGTCTGTTTCTTGTGAGGTTTTCTGTCCTCAGATAAAGAGCGCTATGAAAGCCAGTCTACATATAAAGAGGTCCCAATGAAGAGCAGTGGTTCTCAATCCTGGGGACTCAAAGAGGCACATTGTTGTTTTTGCCTCAGCACTGCACAGCTGATTCAAATGATCAACTCATCATCAAGCTTCAAGTGGTATTTATGTATTCATTTGTGATGTCATCCTTGATATGATCCTGTTATTGTCACATGCTACACATGTACATATGTTTGCCCATGCATCTATCAATCCAATGTTATCATGATTTGTTCTCAGGGATATTATACTTTAGTAATCCACAATGACCTGGTGATGTAACAGTCTAATAATTACATTGTCTTCCATATTCCTACAGATACCTTGTAACTGGAGATTCCTTCAAAACGATTGCCTACAGTTAACGTGTAGGGCACTGCAAGGTTGGGTGACCAGGGTCATCTGGGACTGCCTCCTGGAGGAATTCAGGTGTGTGAAGGCTACCTGTGTCCTGCGTAACTTCATGAGGATGGACACGAGGACCAGGAGGGGATCTGCAGCTCGCCGCCGTGTCGCAGAGGAGGAGTCTGCTGCTCTGCAGGATGTTTCAAGGATGGGGTCCAACAACGCAGCAAGAGAGGCAATCCATGTGCAAGAGATCTTCACCTCCTACTTCTTTTAAGAGGGTGCTGTTCCCTAGCAACACCATAGACTACACTATGCACAACCAAAGGCTCTTTTAAGAGGGTGCTGTTCCCTGGCAACACCATAGACTAAACTATGCACAACCAAAGGCTCTTTTAAGAGGGTGCTGTTCCCTGGCAACACCATAGACTACACTATGCACAACCAAAGGCTCTTTTAAGAGGGTGCTGTTCCCTGGCAACACCATAGACTACACTATGCACAACCAAAGGCTCTTTTAAGAGCCATTCACATTGCAATAAGAGTATTCTTCCATTTACTTAGCCATGTCAACTGCAGTTATTCAATTCACAGTTTCTCTCCCTTTGATTTCTACTTCTCAGGTGAGGGTGCTGTTTAGGTAAGGGTGTGATGTCTGTGCAAAAACAAAACAGGCTGTTTTAAATCACATATTGAAAAAATGTAGAACAATTAGACACCCTATAACCCACACCTACACACATGTATCAATCAGATTGATGGATTGTGTTGTGCAGTAAGCAGGCTCAGGTGTATAACTGTGGCTCCTTCCACCTTCAAAGAATAGGCAAGAGGGCCAACCATGGAGAATAGTAAGACACTTCATTATTTCTATAACTACGCTATAATTGTTTGTCCTCTTGTGTCCGTTCATGTTTTTCAGCATAAAGTACTCTGCAGCCACTTAGTGTGGTGTGGACACCAGGTGAGGCCACACACAGATTCCTGTTGAACACTGTGGCTTTAACTACCTTATTTTCTCAATAACAGTCTCTCTCCTTCACTTCATCCCTCTCTCCCCTTCTCCCTAAATCCTCTAGGTTATATCAGCTGTGTCGGTGAACCCCTCCTGCATCTGAACTGGCTACATAGAGGGCACAGCATGGTCAGAGTTGAGAGGTCACTTGGTCAGGTCAACAGGAAGTTGAAATACAGAGAGATGCAGTAGTCCCAGAGTTAATGATCCCAGGTCAGTTTATATTATACAGGAAGTATTATTAAAGAGATGCTTTACATTGAAATACAGAGAGATGTAGTAGTCCCAGAGTTAATGATCCCAGGTCAGTTTATACTATACAGGAAGTATTATTAAAGAGATGCTTTACATTGAAATACAGAGAGATGCAGTAGTCCCAGAGTTAATGATCCCAGGTCAGTTTATATTATACAGGAAGTATTATTAAAGAGATGCTTTACATTGAAATACAGATAGATGCAGTAGTCCCAGAGTTAATGATCCCAGGTCAGTTTTGCATTTCACCTCCTGATTGATGACTAACAATGTTAGAATAAAAAATTAAAACACAAGGCTTAAACATGCTCTCTCTCCATCTGTCTCTCGTCTGCAGATATGTTTTGATGTGAGAGGATGCCAACCCCCAGTCCCATCATCGCCACCTCACCTGCTTTTAAGATAACCTTTAGGCCGACGTGAGACATTAGTATGTAGTTGTGATGAACTGAGACAATATTTAGGTAGCACTGTGATTCATTAATCATGTGCTGCCTTCCCTGCTCCTATGTGCTTACCTCTTTCCCTTTCTGTCTTTTACACCTCTCCCACCTCCTCTTTCTTCCTCTGTTTTTATAATGCACAACAGATTGAAGGACAGATTGAACTTGTATTTATAACATTTGGATAATGAGCTTTTCAATAAAGCGTTTCACAATCTCTACTGGTTGAAATGAAGTGTAATGTGATGAAATACTCCACCTATCCTGTGTTTATCAGATCAATGCAGATGAAGGGCATTAGATATTGAGATGAACCGGTGTTGGAGTATTTACATGATGCATAGGAAGTGTAGTGTACTGTTTTTTAACATTATGTTTCTGTATATATTAATTAACTAGTTAAATCCTGTTTCTAGTCTATTAGTTACAATGTGTAACCATTGATGTCCCAGGACCAAGATTGGTAAACACTGTTGAAGTGTATAATTGTAATACATACATGCAGACAGCGTCATTCAAAGACTGGAATTTGATACTCCTGGTATTGGATATGACTGAAAAATAATCTCAAAGACATTCATACCTAAACTGCACCTTTATTTGCCAAGGTAGAGTACATGATCAGTGAATATATTAAATGTACAGGCTACAATGTGGGGATCTCATGCATGGTAATAACTACATGTATATAAGACTTGCATCCTTGGCACAACATGATATTATATTCTACTCAATCCATAGGCTTCATTAATGTCATTCAGGCTGTTTTGAAGTTGATACAACTGGCTATGATAGCTGAGGTTCATAGCTAGGTTCTGAACTAATATGTATACCAAACGTTTGGGTCCATACACAGATCGGCTAGATAGCTAGCTACACATCCATGGGCATACAGGGATTTTAATCATCCACTGCACAATAAGCAAGAACATAGCTAGCTACGTGATTTCATCTACCTGCATGGTAAATATCAGCAAGGCAAGCTTACAAAATTGTACATTCAATTTGCAGTAAATTCTTCAGCTAGCTAGATTCTATACATCCACTGTTTCCCAAAACGACAGCCTGGTTTGATGGTTGTTTCAGGAGTCCCTAAAACAACCAGAATTACAATTTCATACTCATGTCACAACACCCATAAAGCTAGCCAGCTAGCTGGCTAATGTTAGCTAGGCAGCTAGCTGGCTAATGTTAGCTAGTCAGCTAGCTGGCTAATGTTAGCTAGTCAGCTATCTGGCTAATGTTAGCTAGTCAGCTAGTTGGCTAATGTTAGCTAGTCAGCTATCTTGCTAAATCACGATTTTCGTAAATGAACTATGATAAAGAAAATGCATAATCGTTTGTCTCTACATGAACTAACATTCCTGTCAACTGTACATGTTTTTTGCATGATTAGTTATGACGTTATAATCCCTTACATTTGCTTCCATTCTAGTATTTCTGTCCGCCATCTTTAATTCAGTTCAGTTCTGTGTAGGGGTTCCCCTCTCTCCTAGAATATCTTTGCTGAAGAAAGTCGAACAGTCACTAGTGCAGCAGCCTCCCCCGGTCCTAGTGCCGGCTCTGCAAAAGTTTAAGATGCGATGGAACGGTTGACGAAAATAAGAAATCACAGATAAAATATAATGACTGATATTGAATTATTTAGGGGGGGGGGCTAATTAATATTTTAGGACTAGCTATGTTCCTGATACCTACCTACCTTTTGTCTGAAAATTTAATTTACATTTTACTCAACTGCGTTACCCACTCCATTCAGCCGATGGCGGTCTGCGACTTTAAGGTAATGCTGTTAGTGTGACGTATAATCTAGTGGACGGAACGCTTCTTTCAACAGCAGCAACAGTTCGTCAGCCACCTCGGGAGCTTGCTAGACAAAATAGACGAACCAATAAAGCTCTTTAGACGCTTTAGTGTATATTAGCCACTGTATTTTAAACCCACTTCTGTCGTCTAGTTAGTTATCCCTTTTAATTTCATAATTTTCATATTTACGGTATTGTTTTTATTAATCTAGCGGGCTGGTTAAGTTAGCATTAGCCTAGCTAGCTAACATCTCCAACCATGAGGTCACTAAGCTACTCTCTTGTTAATGAAGAGGAGGTCTGCTGGACGGAGAAAGAAGCTCTGGTGAAAGAGGAGGAGGAAGAGGAGGCTGTTACAGTAAAACAAGAATTAGAGGGTGAGGCTGTTACCGTGAAAAAAGAAGAGAAAGACGTTTCAGTGAAAGAAGAGGAAGACGCGTTCAAAGAGGAAGAGGGTTTTACAGTAAAAGAAGAAGAGGATGCAGCTTTTGGGGTGAAAGAGGAGATGACTGTCACATCGAAAAAGGAGGAGGAGGAAACTGGATATCTGGGCCCTGTTTCCCAAACGCATCTTAAGGCATCCAATGGTTCTAAGGATGAACTTAGCCATAAGATGGTTTTGAGAGACTGTTCCCTGATTAACACTAGTAAGTACTGTCTTAAAAACAGAGGCACAAACTCTGTTTTTTTATTTAACCTTTATTTAACCAGGTGGCCATGATGTCATAATGATAGTTTAACCAGGTGACCATGATGTCATAATGATAGTTTAACCAGGTGACCATGATGTCATAATGATAGTTTAACCAGGTGGCCATGATGTCATAATGATAGTTTAACCAGGTGACCATGATGTCATAATGATAGTTTATCCAGGTAGGCCAGTTGAGAACACGTTCTCATTTACAACTGCGACCTAGCCAAGATAAAGCAAAGCAGTGTGACACAGACAACAACACAGAGTTACACATGGAATAAACAATAAACAAGCCAATAACACAATAAACAAGTTAATGACACAGTAGAAAAAAAGAAAGTCTATATATAGTGTGTGCAAAAGGCATGAGGTAGGCAATAAATAGGCCATAGTAGTGAAGAATTACAATTTAGCAGATTAACACTGGAGTGATAAATGAGCAGATGATGATGTGCAAGTAGAGATACTGGTGTGCAAAAGAGCAGAAAAGTAAATAAAAACAATATGGGGATGAGGTAGGTAGATTGGGCGGGCTGTTTACAGATGGACTATGTACAGCTGCAGGGATCGGTGAGCTGCTCAGATAGCTTATGTTTAAAGTTGGTGAGGGAAATAAGTCTCCAGCTTCAGTGATTTTTGCAATTCGTTCCTGTCACTGGCAGCAGAGAACTGGAAGGATGTGTGGTGTTAAAGGGGAAATCTGCAACTACTACATCCATATTTAGATTTTTAAATTATTTATTTATAGCCATTGATTCTTGAAGAACATAACACATGTTGTACCTCATCAGAACCCAGAATAAGCTTTTTTTACGCCAATGTTTTAGAAACAATGTAAATCAACACTGTATAGCCTCAACATGGTTAAAACTATAATGTTGATATCATGGATGGTCAGTCCTTGCATCCATAGGTGTGTCTATGAATTTGAAAGTAGTTACATTTCTCCAGCCCCATCCATCATCTTATTAGCAAAACAGTGGTGGAATTACAGCTTTGTTATTGGTTGATTGATTCTTGTGTGGCTTTTTTAAAGGGACAACCCAGTATTTAAACAGCAACAAAATGGCTGCCCAGAGACTTGGTTTGATAAACAGCTGAGGGATGGGGGCTGGAGAAATGTAACCACTCTCAAATTCATAGAGAAAGCTATTGTATCAACCGTAACCCAACACCTAGCGACCTCGTCAAGAAGTTCAGACATCTTGGCGTAACAGTTATAAGGTGTTGGCTTGACAGTCGCTTGACCCAGGTTTGAGTTCAGCTCAGGGCAACCCCCTGAATTCACTACACTATGAATACAAGAACTGGCCATGCATGATGTCATAATGATAGTTTAACCAGGTTTCTAGGATATATAGTATATTCTAGAATTCATCCATGATGTCATAATGATAGTTTAACCAGGTTTCTAGGATATGTAGTATATTCTAGAATTCATCCATGATGTCATAATGATAGTTTAACCAGGTTTCTAGGATATATAGTATATTCTAGAATTGCCAGTGTAGATTTCCTGTGGGGGTCAAATTATTAGAGCTGTTGATAAGTCATTGTATAATATTCAGCCAATTTTTTTTCATGCCCTTACATTAAAGGTGAAACATACCTAGATTCAATTACAGTCATGAATTGGTTTGAAACCTTTGTTTTAAACCCTTCTCAAAGTTGGTGCCTTGACGGATTTGTAAAAAATGGTTTGGCATGAAACACCATTTTTTTATTTATTTAAATGTAACCTTTATTTAACTAGGCAAGTCAGTTAAGAACAAATTCTTATTTTACAATGACGGCCTAGGAACAGTAAGTTAACTGCCTTGTTCAGGGGCAGAACAACATATTTGTACCTTGGCAGCTCGGGGATTCGATCTTGCAATCTTTCGGTTACTAGTCCAACGCTCTAGCCACTCTGCTGCTGGACTTCGGAAATTCTGCTACTGAAGTTTTCAGTAATAAACTACACCAGCAGTCGGCAACCTTTTCCAGTTGGAGTGCCAATGTATCTGACCATTACTACAAATCTGATGCCAGTTCTCATTTTCATATGCACATTTTCGTGGAACAGTTTCATTTCATTGATAATAGTATCTCAAAATCATTGTCTGTGATTAATCTACATTCTATCTGAATTAAAATTATACAAATCTAAAAGTACCTTTTATTTCCATTGCCAACTATGTAAAAAAATAGCCTACATAAAGCTAACAAATAAAAACATTGCATTCTGCAGGTAGAAAATATCCTATAAATCACATTTGCTGCACATGGCATGTCTACAACAAACTTGAAACATTGTATCAACTGGGTCCTCTGAAACTTGTGATAGCAAGCTTGCAACATTGTATAATATATTCTGGGCTGTTAGTTTCCCACGCCAGTGAGTTCGGGACAGACACAGCTGTCGGCTATTTGTGAAAAGAATAAGAAGTAATCAGGTATTTTATGACATTTCCACTGGATCAGAGCATTACATTTTTCCCTTTCATGCTGAGTGGTTATCGAAAGTGTGAGAACTGGAAATATTTTACGAAAATACTTTGAGGAACTATTGTCATACGCAATTGATTTTGATTAGACTTTGTTTACTTGCTGTTTGAGGTGAATAATTGTTTTATATGAGAAGCTTCACAACTCATTAGTGGTGCAGCGTTAAGACAATCAGAAATACTGTCAGACATCCCCAAATAGGCACATTTATAGGCCTACATTTGCGCGCATGCCAGGTAGACTAGTCCTACTACTATATGCGTAATTGGGTGTGCTTCCTTACTCAACATTGACAGGAGTGTTTCAAACAAAACACAATTAATAAATTGACAAAACTGACGTATTTTGCGGGGTCAGGTCTGGAGCCGTTTCATTTAGTATCCGTTTGGGTCGGCTGGGGAATGATTGTATTTTCCCATAGTATGTTGTACCGAGGTTGACCGACTGAAAGGGAGTGTAACTTTATGACTGTTGGATTCTAATCTTTGAACATTGAGATATTAAAGACTTGATAGATCAGAAGCATAGTTTTTAAAGGAGTGAGATCTGTAGAAAGACAGACTGGCTGTGGAATGTGCTGGGTGGACGGGAGGAGATCACAGGATTGCTATAGGGGAAGTGGATGGACATCTGTGGATTAGGCGAAGGAGGGGTTGAGGTCAGGAGGTCAGGTCAGATCCCCTGAAGGGAGTAATAAGGGTTTAGTATCCTGTTACCCTCTTCCTGTCGACCCAGAAGATGTAAGGATTGGAGAGAAGGAGGAGTGTCCAAAGTGGGGTATATACTTGTGATGGTGAGAACATGTTTTTGTCTGAACTACGGCTGTAACGACCCTTTGGGAAAGAATTAAACTTGGTTAACTTCTATAGGCTGCAGGGGCAGTATTGAGTAGCTCTGATAAAATGTGCCCATTTCAAACGGCCTCGTACTCAATTCTTGCTCGTACAATATGCATATTATTATTACTATTGGATAGAAAACACTCTCTAGTTTCTAAAACCGTTTGAATTATATCTGTAAGTAAAACAGAACTCCTTTGGCAGCAAACTTCCTGACCAGGAAGTGGAAAGTCTGAAAAGGACGCTCTGTTCTAGGGCATGCCTATACATGGGCATGAAAGGTATTAGTATACATGCACGTCATACACCTTCCACTAGATGTCAAGAGGAAGTGAGAGAAGAAATTGAGTGTTTATCTTGGCCTGAGGTGGAACAAATCCTCTTGGAATGACGTGACCCCAATTTCCTGTTTCCTGGAAAGCGCGAGGAGGGACCTGGAATTGTCTTCTTGAAAGCTGTCGTTATAGGCGACTACTATCTCCGGCTTTGATTTTATTTGATACATGTCACAATATCATCGTAAAGTATGTTTTTTCAATATAGTTTTATTAGATTATTGAAATTTTTTCGGGACGTTAGGCGTGTTGCGTTGTGTGCCTTTGTTCAGGAAGGAGAGCTTCGCGCCACTTGGCTAGTGCGCTTGCTAAATCAAGAGGGAAAAACGACGTTCTAAAACCAAACAACGATTGTTCTTGACAAAGGACCTCTTGTACAACATTCTGATGGAAGCTCATCAAAAGTAGGACCCATTTTATGGTGCTATTTCATATATCTGTCGAACTGTGCTATCGCTACCGTTTGCCTTGAATCAATGCTGTTGTGTGTTAGCTATTGTAGTAAGCTAATATAACGCTATATTGTGTTTTCGCTGTAAAACACTTAAAAAATCGGAAATATTGGCTGTATTCACAAGATCTTTGTCTTTCATTTGCTATACACCATGTATTTTTCAGAAATGTTTTATGATGAGTATTTAGGTATTTGACGTTGGCGTCTGTAATTACTCTGGCTGCTTCGGTGCTATTTCTGACGGTAGCTGTGATGGTAGCAGCAATGTAAAACTGATTTTTACCTCAAATATGCACATTTTTCGAACAAAACATAGATTTATTGTGTAACATGTTATAGGACTGTCATCTGATGAAGTTGTTTCTTGGTTAGTTTGGTTGGATCTTGGTTAGTTAGGTTGGCTTTGTGCATGCTACCTGTGCTGTGAAAAATGTCTGTCCTTTTTTGTATTTGGTGGTGAGCTAACATAAATATACGTGGTGTTTTCGCTGTAAAACATTTTAAAAATCGGTTTTTTAAAAATCGGACATGTTGGCTGGATTCACAAGATGTTTATCTTTCAAATGCTGTATTGGAAAGTTGCTTGTTAATGTGTGAAAGTTAAATATTAAAAAATATATATTTTGAATTTTGCGCCCTGCTCTTGAGCTGGCTGTTGTCATATTGTGCCCGACGTCGGAAGCCAGAAGAGGAGTGTCCAAAGTGGGGTATATATACTTGTGATGGTGAGAACATGTTTTTGTCTGAACTACGGCTGTAACGACCCTTTGGGAAGAATTAAACCTGGTTAAGCTTCTCTAGTGTCCGTGAGTTATTTACTCTGAAAAATGAAAATGGTGAAGAGCGGTATTACATTTAAGGAATAAATCCGAGCCTCACGCTCATCACCTGTGGAAGGCAGGGCTTCCAGCGAGGCGTGACTTTAATATTATGTTGTACCTAGTTTCCCTTTTTCAGGGAACACTAGTTATAGTCATAACTATGTGGATTTAATAGTATGTTGTACCTAGTTTCCCTCCTTCAGGGAACAGTAGTTATAGTCATAACTATGTGGATTTAATAGTATGTTGTACCTAGTTTCCCTATTTCAGGGAACAGTAGTTATAGTCATAATGTTACGCTTGTCATATGATGAACTTCAACTTAAATACGGGATCTTGCTGTCGGACAGTTTTCTTGTTTTCTGAAATGCACTGGAATTATGTATCATTTAGTGGCTCCTTATGTTACGCTGGGAAAACAGTTTTCATGGGCACAGAAATACTAAATAATTTCAGAGTTTGCTATATCCAATGGTTTTTAACTGAGTCACCTTGTAATCCAAGATGGCGTAGCAGTAAGATGTGTTTGTTGTAAATGTTATGTTTTTTTCCTCTTTTTTTTGGCAACACACCTCACCCAATGTGATACGGAACTGCAATTTTTTAGACCTTATAGCTGGAAACTCCAGCAGAAGCTAGCTATCAGAAGCTAACCAGCTAATTAGCTACTAGGTATTGAGTCATTGTTAGCCATTGCTAGCGGCCTTTACCTTTTTAGCTCAGACACCAGCCGCTTTTAGCCTGGATAATACATGCCAGTCTGCACAGCGCATATCAACCCTGAGCATATCGGACTGTTTTTCTCTACATCACCGTATTCCTGCCGTAAGCTCAGGACCATTACACCGGATAATCACAGCTAGCTAGCTGCCACCGAGTGGCCCAGCCCCGAAGCTAGCCTTGAGTGAGGCCCATCTCCCGGCCTGCTCAGTGGACCCTATGATCACTCGGCTGCACAGCTGATGCCTCCCAGACTCTTCACTGAGACGACTAGAAGCCACTACATCACCGGATTCCTGCCGTAAGCTCTGGACCTTTGCACCGGACGCACTGGAGTGGCTATAGTGGCTAATGCCCTTGTCCCGAAGCTAGCACCAGTTAGCCTCGAGCCAAGCGCATCTCCCAGCTAGCATTGTATCGACTACCTAATGGCTTCCCTGGTTCATATATTGCTGTTCACTGGACCCTATGATCACTTGGCTACATAGCTGATGCCTGCTGGACTGTTCATTCATCACGGTACTCCATTTTGTTTATCTGTCGGCCCCAGCCTCGAACTCAGGCCCAGTGTGTAGTTAACTGACCCTCTCTGCCCATTCATCTCCATTTTACCTGTTGTTGTCTTAGCTGATTAACTGTTGTCTTGCCCGTTGTCTTAGCTAGCTCTCCCAATCAACACCTGTGATTGCTTTATGCCTCGCTTTATGTCTCTCTAATGTCAATATGCCTTGTATACTGTTGTTAAGGATAGTTATGATTGTTTTTATTTTACTGCGGAGCCCCTAGTCCCACTCAACATGCCTCAGAGAGCTCTTTTGTCCCACCTCCCACACATGCGGTGACCTCACCTAGCATAACTGGTGCCTCCAGAGATGCAACCTCTCTTATCGTCACTCAATGCCTAGGTTTACCTCCACTGTACCCGCACCCTACCAAACCCTGTCTGTACATTACATTATGCTCCTTTTATTCTCTGTTCACACCGCACTAGATGACCAGTTCTGATAGCCTTTAGCCGTACCCTCATCCTACTCCTCTGTTCCTCAGGTGATGTAGAGGTTAACCCAGGCCCTGTGTGTCCCCAGGCACTCTCAATTGTTGACTTCTGTAACCGTAAAAGCCTTGGTTTCATGCATGTTAACATCAGAAGCCTCCTCCCTAAGTTTGTTTTTCTCACTGCTTTAGCACACTCCACCAACCTTGATGTCCTTGCTGTGTCTGAATCCTGGCTTAGGAAGGCCACCAAAAATGTGGACATTTCTATCCCCATCTACAACATTTTCCGTAAAAATATAACTGCCAACGGGGGAGGAGTTGCAATCTACTGCATAGATGGCCTGCAAAGTCCTCTGGGTTTCGCCTGCTAAATAAGTTCTGTTATACACACAGACATGATTCAAACATTTTTAGAAACTTCAGAGTGTTTTCTATCCAAATCTACTAATAATATGCATATCTTATCTTCTGGGGATGAGTAACTGGCAGTTGAATTTGGGTATGCTTTTCATCCAAACGTGAAATTGCTGCCCCCTATCCTAGAGAAGTTAGATAACGATCAAACGATCACCCCTCATCACTGTCAAACGCTCCCTAAAACACTTCTGCAAGCAGGCCTTTCTGATCGACCTGGCCCGGGTATCCTGGTATCCTCCCATCGGTAGAGGATGCCTGGTTGTTCTTTAAAAGTAATTTCCTCACCATCTTAAATAAGCAAGAAATGTAGAACTAAGAACAGATATAGCCCTTGGTTCACTCCAGACCTTACTGCCCTCGACCAGCACAGAAACATCCTGTGGCGTACTGCACTAGCATCGAATAGTCCCCGCGATATGCAACTTTTCAGAGAAGTCAGGAACCAATACACACAGTCAGTTAGGAAAGCAAATGCAAGCTTTTTCAAACAGAAATTTGCATCCTGTAGCTCTAACTCCAAAAAGTTGTGGGACACTGTAAAGTCCATGGAGAATAAGAGCACCTAATCTCAGCTGCCTACTGCACTGAGGCTAGGAAACACTGTCACCACCGATAAATCCACGATAATTGAGAGTTTCAATAAGCATTTCTCTATGGCTGGCCATGCTTTCCTCCTGGCTACCCCAACCCCGGCCAACAGCTCCTCACCCCCCTCAGCTACTTCCCCAAGCCTCCCCAGCTTCTCCTTCACCCAAATCCAGATAGCTGATGTTCTGAAAGAGTTGCAAAACCTGGACCCGTACAAATCAGCTGGGCTAGACAATCTGGACCCTCTCTTTCTAAAATTATCCGCCGCCATTGTGGCAACCCCTATTACTGGTCTGTTCAACCTCTCTTTAGTATCGTCCGAGATTCCTAAAGATTGGAACGCTTCCACGGTCATCCCCCTCTTCAAAGGGTGTGACAATCTAGACCCAAACTGTTACAGACCTATATCCATCCTGCCCTGCCTTTCCAAAGTCTTCGACAGCCAAGTTGACAAACAGATCACTGACCATTTCGAATCCCACCGTACCTTCTCCGCTGTGTAATCCCGTTTCCGAGCTGGTCACGGGTGCACCTCAGCCTCGCTCAAGTTACTAAACGATATCATAACCGCCATCGATAAAAGACAGTACTGTGCAGCCGTCTTCATCAACCTGATCAAGGCTTTCGACTCTGTCAATCACCGTATTCTTATCGGCAGAATTAACAGCCTTGGTTTCTCAAATGACTGACTCGCCTGGTTCACCCACTACTTCTCAGACAGAGTTCAGTGTGTCAAATCGGAGGGCCTGTTGTCTGGAGCTCTGGCAGTCTCTATGGGGGTACCACAGGGTTCAATTCTCGGACCAACTCTTTTCTCTCTATATACCAATGATGTTGCTCTTGCTGCGGTTGATTCCTTGATCCACCTCTACGCAGACCACACCATTCTGTATGCATCTGGCCCTTCTTTGGACACTGTGTTAACAAACCTCCAAACGAGCTTCAATGCCATACAACACTCCATCCGTGGCCCCCAACTGCTCTTAAACGCTAGTAAAACTAAATGTATGCTCTTCAACCTATCGCTGCCCGCACCCGCCCGTCCAGCATGACTACTCTGGACGGTTCTGACTTAGAATATGTGGACAACTATAAATACCTAGGTGTCTGGCTAGACTAAACTCTCCTTCCAGACTAATATTAAGCATTTCCAATCCCAAATTAAATCTAGAATCGGCTTCCTATTTGCAACAAAGCCTCCTTCACTCACGCTGCCAAACATACCCTCGTAAAACTGACTATCCTGCCGATCCATGACTTCGGTGATGTCATTTTCAAAATAGCCTCCAACACTCTACTCAGCAAACTGGATGTAGTCTATCACAGTGCCATCCGTTTTGTCACCAAAGCCCCATATACCACCCACCACTGCGACCTGTATGCTCTCGTTGGCTGGCCCTCGCTACATATTCGTCGCCATTTGCACACACTGTATATAGATTTTTCTATTGTGTTATTGACTGTACGTTTGTTTATCCCACGTGTAAATCTGTGTTGTTTTTGAGGCACTGCTTTGGTTTATCTTGGTCAAGTCGCAGTTTTAAATGAGAACTTGTTCTCAACTGGCCTACCTGGTTAACCTTTTCTCAATACAGGGGGTGCTGTTTCAACTTCGACATTTTGCGTTCCCAAATTAAACTGCCTCGTACTCAATTCTTGCTCGTACAATATGCATATTATTATTACTATTGGATAGAAAACAATCTCTAGTTTCTAAAACCGTTTGAATTATGTCTGTGGGTGAACCAGAAGTCTTTCTGCAGCGAAAATGATCTCGGATCAGTTTAAAGCTCTGTATGTGTCCTATGGGTCGAAATGAACTGCACCCGCCTTCCCCTGGATGTCAGTAACCAATGAGAAGTGGAATGGACTTTCTACGTAGCTCTCAGAGTTTATAAAAGGCCATGGAGTGGGGGGGCCGTTCTTTTCAACGCTCGTCAGGACGCAAGAAGAGGACATCAGAATGGCATGCTCAAAAGCTCTCGTATCGGCCTAAGATATATCCGTCTGTGATTTAATTCGATATAGTGTTAGAAACATCATAACGAAAGTTATTTAAACCGATTTATATCAGTTTATGCGAGTATATTGCTATTCTCTCGGAATTTTCGTAGTATTGCCGTTTGAGGATTTGGCATGTGTGTGCCACGTAGCTATTGTTAGCTGCTAAATCCGAAGTTGAAGAGGACGTTTTACAACAAAGCAACGATTCTTTTGGACAAAGGACACCTTGCCCAAGATTCTGATGGAAGCTCAACTAATAGTAAGAACTATTATGATGTTAATTCGTTGTTCTGTGGAAAAATGTAAAAGTATTTTTCGGCCCATTATTGCGGCACTGGTCTGGCTGTAACGCACACTGTCTGGCTAGTAACGTTAATTTTAAAATCTAACACAGCGGTTGCATTAATAACTAATGCATCTTTCAATTGCTGTCCAACCTGTATTTTTTAGTCAAGTTTTTTCGATATTATTGATTAGATAGGTGCCTTTCCAAGATGGCGCCGGCCAGAATGCCTGCCATGTTTTTACTGATTACATTGCATAACCACGATTTGTGCTGCTAAATATGCACATTTTCGAACAAAGCTATATGCATTGTGTAATATGATGTTACAGGACTGTCATCTGATGAAGTATATCAAGGTTAGTAAAATTATATATCTTTTGCTGGGTTGTTACGAATCGCTAACATTTACTGCTGGTAAAATGCGGTTGTGATTCTGGCTATTGTGTAAGCTCATATAATGCTATATTGTGTTTTCGCTGTAAAACACTTAAAAAATCTGACATATTGGCTGGATTCACAAGATGTTGGGCTTTCATTTGCTGTACACTGTGTATTTTTCAGAAATGTTTTAATATGAGTAATTAGGTATTTGACCTTGGTCTCTGTAATTATTCTGGCAGCTTCGGCACTATTTCAGATTGCAGCTGCAATGTAGAACTGTGATTTATACCTGAAAAATGCACATTTTTCTAAAAAAACATATGCTATACCATAAATATGTTATCAGACTGTCATCTTATGAAGTTGGTTTCTTGGTTAGTGGCTATATATATCTTTATTTAGTCGAATTAGTGATAGCTACTGATGGAGAAAAAAACTGGTGGAGTAAAAAAAGTGTGTCTTTTGCTAACGTGGTTAGCTAATAGATTTACATATTGTGTCTTCCCTGTAAACATTTTAAAATCAGAATGATGGCTGGATTCACAAGATCTGTATCTTTCATCTGGTGTCTTGGACTTGTGATTTAATGATATTTAGATGCTAGTATTACTTGTGACGCTATGCTAGGCTATGCTAGTCAGCTTTTTTTACTGTGGGGGGTGCTCCCGGATCCGGGATGCGTAGCAAGTAGAAGTAAAATAAAAATATATATAATCTTAACTTTATTGACAACACCCAAATGGATTACTGTCATTAATGTGGTTCTTCAATAATTACACATAATTCTTAATACTGTCGCTGTTTAGGTTAGTCACATGTTCAACTATTATCAGCTGAATCAGGAAATCATTTTCTGAATGCCAGTCAAATGACAAACATCACGACATGCGAAAACAATCAAAGTGCTTCTTCATTCATTACTCTGGTAAAGACAGTTATGCCGTGCTCCACGTTGGATCCAATATCCCTAACAAATTGATGTTTATAATGTTATTGTCTGCTTGATTTACTGTAGGGTCTCGTTAGTCTGTTTGCACACAGAGATACTTTGCTCATAGAATGTGTAGAGAATCGATTTTTCTATTCTGTTATTGACTGTACGTTTGTTTATTCCCACGTGTAACTCTGTGTTGTTTTTGTCACACTGCTTTGCTTTATCTTGGCCAGGTCACAGTTGTAAATGAGAACTTGTTCTCAACTGGCCTACCTGGTTAATATAAAGGTGAAAAAACGAAATTTAATTAAAAATACTTTAAAAAATCATTACTTTATTGACACCAACCAAATCGATACTGTCATTAACGTGGTTCTTAATACTGTAGCAAACATTATATTAAGCAGGACATTCAAGCGAGCCTTACAATTATAATCCAAAGTAGTGTGAAATGTACTAATAAGCAACCTGGAAATGGAGGTTACTCCCCTGAGTTTTCCCCCATTCACATTCAGAATACGTTGTGAAAAACTAAAATCTTTGCTCACCATTTTTGCTCCAGGCAGATATACTACATCCATAACTATCGGTTTCCTCATACAATTTTAGCCAACACAGAAAGGGGCCTATATTGGAGACCAAAAAGTCGTCTGGCACACTGCTTAGAGTTTCAACAAACATGAATAACTTATTTCTAGTCTACAATCTTAGATGTTACTACTAATGTGAAAACAAGACAATATATGACTATTCTTGCTCATTTTAAGACAAATGTCAAATCATTACATTCAAACAGACGTCAATTGTTGTACAACATCATGGCTACGGCTGTTGGCATCACCTTTTACATTGGATTTCTGCTGTTGTGGGCCTTTAACCATCTGTATGACTGTCATTCAAACAGGAAAGAGACGTGACTGTCCTGGATCCTCTTGGGGAGCCTCAACAACCTCATGATGCTAAAAAGGCAGAGAAGAGTCTCTCCAGATCAGAAACACCTCAATAAACACCTGCAGAGATCCACAGGGAAGAGAACTCACTGCTGCTCTGACTGTGGGATGAGATTCACCTCATTAGGCATTAAAATTCATCAGCGAATCCACACAGGAAGAAGCCTTTCAGCTGTACTCAATGTGGGAAGAGATTTACTAATTCAAGTAATCTGAAAACACACCAGAGAATACACACAGGAGAGAAGCCATATAGCTGTGGTCAATGTGGGAAGAGTTTTGGTCGATCTTGTCAGACTGACACAAGTGAAGACACACACAGGAGAGAAACCTTATAGCTGTGATCAATGTGGGAAGAGTTTTGGTCAATCTGTAGAGCACATGCACCAGAGAGCACACACAGGAGAGAAGCCTTACAGCTGTGTTCAATGTGGGAAGAGTTTTGGTCGATCTTGCCATCTGACTCCACAGAGAATACACACAGGAGAGAAACCTTATAGCTGTGATCAATGTGGAAGAGTTTTGGTCAATCTGGAGAGCTGACAGTGCACACCAGAGAGCACACACAGGAGAGAAACTTACAGCTGTGTTCAATGTGGGAAGAGTTTTGGTCGATCTTGAGCTGACTGAACCAGAGAGCACACACAGGAGAGAAATCTTACAGCTGTGTTCAATGTGGGAAGAGTTTTGGTCGATCTTGCCATCTGACTCTACACCAGAGAGCACACACAGGAGAGAAGCCTTATAGCTGTGATCAGTGTGGGAAGAGATACTCTGATAAAAGATCTCTGATCAAACATCAGAAAATACATGCATGAAGGAGTTGTAGGAAAAATCCAGGCTCTGAATTGAAAGAGTACTATTTATGAGATTTAACAAAAAGTGACTCACACAAAAATAGCTGTGTTACACTTCCCACGTTGGTGACCCACTTGAGTCAAAATGGAACACCTCAAAATGTGGTGAGCTGTTTTCTACAAGTTGTCCTCTAACCAGGGATGTACACATTACTCCCAGATTCTGTGTGCTTTTTGAGCTGTTCGTTTTTAACAGGACGTGCAACCTCATCTTCCTCCTGTCGCACAAATGATTTTAGCATGATATAGATGAGTTATGACAAATAAGTGTTGCGTTCCTTTGTTTTGCAACCCATAAATTTAAATGCATCACTCCCAAATGTAGCTGACTGTTTTCTGTAGGTTGTCCTCTAATCAGTGAGGTAAAATATATCTCTCATTTCCACGTGTTTTGTTTAGTTGTGTTAGTTTCAACAGCACGAACAACCTGATTTTCCCCCTAATCGATACCCGTGATTTATTGCTACTTGTCAAAACAGCAGCATTTTTGGTGCTTGTGCAATTTATAAGGTGCTTTTTTTTAAACGATTATTGTGGCAGATGTTTGTGTAAATAGCACATGTTATGTTTAGGTTTTCAATTTATCCCAAACTGTTTCTGCATTTGGACACGTTTAAACTGTGACATTGGGGCTATGCCACCTAGTAAAATGTTGTTGAAAATAAGACTATGCCCAACGTACAATATAAGTTTGGTTTTAGTTGAAAGTGAAAGTTGGGGGAAAAAACATTGAATTTCAACATACTTGCAGCCTATACACATGGACGCAGTATAATAAATCGGTCTATAATCAATTTTATTAACAATCCTAATAAATTGAGTCATAAATGTAGGATATATTTGTTGTCTTAAGGGGGAAGGTGTTACAGTCTTTGGTTTTTCCATTTATGTTTTGAGGTTAGCAAGTATGTCTCGTTAGCAATAAGGGCGCACTGATTGGTGTCACCTCGTTAGTCAGTATGTGTTACACCTGTGCTGGCTTGTCCATCTCGTTAGTGGGAAGGTGTTTCACCTGAGCTGGTCCAGGTTCTATTTAAGAGTGTCTGGCCCAGTGCTCCTGTTGTGTTGATAGATGTGGAGAGTCAACACCTTTAGTTGCTCCACCTTTTTGGTTTGTTTCCTGTCTTTAAGTTAGTTGTGGGGTTTTCTTTTGTTTGCCTCTTCTTGGGCAGATTTAGTGGGTCTCATGGTGGGTGTCTTTTATGTCCCAGTTGTTGTTACTAGTCAACTTTCAGTGGACACCACCATAGTGTCTTTCAGAGCCCCTCCTAAAAAACAAGCTTATATTTTGGGTTGGATATTTTAACATTTTAATCAATGGCATTTCCTTAGGATGCTCATTAGTCTAAGTTGGTATTATTGTTTTTTATCCTCTTATGTTTGTGTACTAAATATTCCTGTTTATTTTCATTGTTTTTTCCTGAGAAGCCATTGTGTTGCATCCATGTCTGAAATGTGCTGTATAAATAAAGCTTGATTTGATTTGAACATCTTGCAAAACAAATTAACCCAATGACTGACCAATCAACAGACTGCTGGTCCATCTTAGTATGAGAAACTGTGTCAATCCCACTTTTCCAGCCTGCTGAAGGCGTGGTGGAGTGGTAAACACCACCCCAGGCTCTACCAGGGGCTTGAGGTGGTCTCCCACAGCTCTGCTGGTGGAGTGGTAAACACCACCCCCGGCTCTACCAGGGGCTTGAGGTGGTCTCCCACAGCTCTGCTGGTGGAGTGGTAAACACCACCCCCGGCTCTACCAGGGGCTTGAGGTGGTCTCCCACAGCTCTGCTTATGTCATGTTCTGTGGCCTTGCTATTCCATTCGATATGGAGAATCTATAGCCTCAGTTCCACCTGGCACCTAAATGTGACTTCTGTCATCTGATCACTCCAAGCTGCATTAGGTTCAGATCTACCTGGATGGGCCTTTGACAAAGTCAGGCCACCAAATATGCATCAGCAATGTAAAGAGATGGGGTGAATTAGTAGGGAAAAGTACATTTTACACGACCTTCATAATATCAAAGAACAAATGTTTGTGCCTGGGGGGAAATTAACTTTCATACAGCCAAAAGGGGTGAGAAATTACACCAATATCAGTGGACAATTTGCACTAATGTAAATAAACATGGATTATGGAACATGTTCTCGTTTGCTGATGTGATGAACCGCTAAGGGAAATACAAATATTTGCCATCTAAACCACATGTGACCTCTCACCTCTCTGGCTGTAGAAGTGTTCTTCCTAACCAGTCCCTCAACAGCTCTCTGACTGAGCTCCACCCTCACTGGGTCTTCAGAGGAGAGGATGGCTGAGGAGGGATGGAAGGATGACTGGATCAGTCAGTCAATAAAGTGTAGAGCTGCTGTCTATGTTGTCTGACAAAATCACTATTTTAGTCGTTCATTAAAGTAAATAAGGCTTTATGACTGCTGAATACCAACTATCAAACACTTAGATCATGTATTTTCAGGTAGAGATACATCCTTGGGACGTCCCTAGCCCGTTGAAGTTGACTTTTAAAAGGGTTAGGGTTAGGGGTTAAGGTTAGGGTTTAGGGTAGGGATGTCCCAAGGATCCTTAATAGCATTGACCATCATGCATTCTTCTGTCTCTTTTATATAGCAGGTGTAAAATAAACAGGCAAGACAAGTAGACATGCAGGTCATTATGGTCATTGTAGTTTAAAAAATAGCATCTAATTATACCAATCTGTTTGTGGGGTTGTTAGAGAAGAATGTGATTGTCAGCCCTAACAATCCATTCTAGCACCTCATCAGGCTCTGTAAAAGTCTTCATTGATGACGTGTTCCTTCTATTCCAGGGGACAGCAGAGGAACTTCATCGATTCCACTCCTTCATCAAAACAAGCAGTGAACATCTGAAATTCACCCTCACCTTTGATGCGCATGAAACAAGTTATCTGGACATTTTGATTAAGAGGGAGGGGGTTGGTTTTAGCACAGACCTATACAGGAAGCAGACGGACAGGAATTCCCTGTTACGCAGAGACAGCTTCCACCCTACACCCCTAAAAAAACAATTGTAATACTTGAGTAATACGAAAACATTTAAAATGTAAATTTGTAATTTTAATTTTGTACATTTAAAAAAAACATACTGTTTGTACTTGTTGGTAACCAGATCGTGACTAGAACTCAATTACAAAGTCTTTAACCACACTGTGTTGTTACCCTTTAACTTTTTGTTTGAAAATAAAATGTACATTTTCCTCAACTGCGTCCAGTCAGCAGATGGACTAGATGCCGCTTAGGCCGCCCGTTGTGACTCCGTCAAGAATTCAGCAGAGCAAGTTTGTATGAAGGTCTGGTTATTAAATGGGTACATAGTTCAATAGTAATATCCTCTAAAACGCTCTGGGGACAAACTTTGCTGCCCTGTTTCCAGTTGTCCACATGGCTGGGAGAACCTATTCAAGTAAGGAAATAGATTTTGAAAATGTAAAAACAACGATGTATTATTAGCTAACTAGCTACAGTGCAGGCTAACTCAAATGACCTGCTAAATGAGCTAGCTAGTTGGCTAGCTAGCTATCTAACCAACTTCAAATGCTATATAGATAGCTAGCTATCTAGCCAACTTCAAATACTGTATAGATAGATAGATAGCTAAGTGAATGAAATATCACCAGCTACCTAACTTCATATTAGCTATCTTGATGTATTTATCACTGTAAAAAACAAACTCCAAATGCATTTGTAGGTAGCTAGCTAACAGCCATGGAGGGTGAAAGGATAGCAGCCCCAACTGTCAGTGAGAGAGGAGGCTATTCTGGATAGGGAAGGTACTTTTGTGTAGTTCCTGTCCCTAGAAGTGAGCACGGAGATAATAGTAACATAATATTCAGTGTGGTGTAATTTGACTATAATGAAGTCTGTTTCTTGTGAGGTTTTCTGTCCTCAGATAAAGAGCGCTATGAAAGCCAGTCTACATATGAAGAGGTCCCAATGAAGAGCAGTGGTTCTCAGTCCTGGGGACTCAAAGAGGTGCACATTGTTGTTTTTGCCTCAGCACTGCACAGCTGATTCAAATGATCAACTCATCATCAAGCTTCAAGTGGTATTTATGTATTCATTTGTGATGCCATCCTTGATATGATCCTGTTATTGTCACATGCTACACATGTACATATGTGTGCCCATGCATCTATCAATCCAATGTTATCATGATTTTTTTATCAGGGATATTATACTTTAGTAATCCACAATGACCAGTCTAATAATTACATTGTCTTCCATATTCCTACAGATACCTTGTAACTGGAGATTCCTTCAAAACGATTGCCTACAGTTGCCGTGTAGGGCACTGCAAGGTTGGGTGACCAGGGTCATCTGGGACTGCCTCCTGGAGGAATTCAGGCGTGTGAAGGCTACCTGTGTCCTGCGTAACTTCATGAGGATGGACACGAGGACCAGGAGGGGATCTGCAGCTCGCCGCCGTGTCCCAGAGGAGGAGTCTGCTGCTCTGCAGGATGTTTCAAGGATGGGGTCCAACAACGCAGCAAGAGAGGCAATCCGTGTGCAGGAGATCTTCACCTCCTACTTCTTCAAAGAGGGTGCTGTTCCCTGGCAACACCATAGACTACACTATGCACAACCAAAGGCTCTTTTAAGAGGGTGCTGTTCCCTGGCAACACCATAGACTACACTATGCTCAACCAAAGGCTATTTTCAGAGGGTGCTGTTCCCTGGCAACATCATAGACTACACTATGCACAACCAAAGGCTCTTTTAAGAGGGTGCTGTTCCCTGGCAACACCATAGACTACACTATGCACAACCAAAGGCTCTTTTAAGAGCCATTCACATTGCAATAAGAGTATTCTTCCATTTACTTAGCTATGTCAACTGCAGTTATTCAATTCACAGTTTCTCTCCCTTTGATTTCTACTTCTCAGGTGAGGGTGCTGTTTAGGTAAGGGTGTGATGTCTGTGCAAAAACAAAACAGGCTATTTTAAATCACCCATATTGAAAAATGTAGAACAATTAGACACCCTATAACCCACACCTACACACTCATGTATCAATCTGATTAATCGATTGTGTTGTGCAGTAAGCAGGCTCAGGTGTATAACTGTGGCTCCTTCCACCTTCAACGAATAGGCAAGAGGGCCAACCATGGAGAATAGTAAGACACTTCATTATTTCTATAACTACGCTATATTGTTTGTCCTTGTGTGTCCGTTCATGTTTTTCAGCATAAAGTACTCTGCAGCCACTTAGTGTGGTGTGGACACCAGGTGAGGCCACACACAGATTCCTGTTGAACACTGTCACTTTAACTACCTTATTTTCTCAATAACAGTCTCTCTCCTTCACTTCATCCCTCTCTCCCCTTCTCCCTAAATCCTCTAGGTTATATCAGCTGTGTCGGTGAACCCCTCCTGCATCTGAACTGGCTACATAGAGGGCACAGCATGATCAGAGGTGAGAGGTCACTTGGTCAGGTCAACATAAAGTATTATTAAAGAAATGCTTTACATTGAAATACAGACAGAGATGCAGTAGTCCCAGAGTTAATGATCCCAGGTCAGTTTATATTATACAGGAAGTATTATTAAAGAGATGCTTTACATTGAAATACAGAGAGATGCAGTAGTCCCAGAGTTAATGATCCCAGGTCAGTTTATATTATACAGGAAGTATTATTAAAGAGATGCTTTACATTGAAATACAGATAGATGTAGTAGTCCCAGAGTTAATGATCCCAGGTCAGTTTATATTATACAGGAAGTATTATTAAAGAGATGCTTTACATTGAAATACAGATAGATGTAGTAGTCCCAGAGTTAATGATCCCAGGTCAGTTTATATTATACATGAAGTATTATTAAAGAGATGCTTTACATTGAAATACAGATAGATGCAGTAGTCCCAGAGTTAATGATCCCAGGTCAGTTTATATTATACAGGAAGTATTATTAAAGAGATGCTTTACATTGAAATACAGATAGATGCAGTAGTCCCAGAGTTAATGATCCCAGGTCAGTTTATATTATACAGGAAGTATTATTAAAGAGATGCTTTACATTGAAATGCAGATAGATGCAGTAGTCCCAGAGTTAATGATCCCAGGTCAGTTTATATTATACAGGAAGTATTATTAAAGAGATGCTTTACATTGAAATACAGATAGATGCAGTAGTCCCAGAGTTAATGATCCCAGGTCAGTTTATATTATACAGGAAATATTATTAAAGATATGCTTTTCATTGAAATACAGACAGAGATGCAGTAGTCCCAGAGTTAATGATCCCAGGTCAGTTTATACTATACAGGAAGTATTATTAAAGAGATGCTTTACATTGAAATGCAGATAGATGCAGTAGTCCCAGAGTTAATGATCCCAGGTCAGTTTATACTATACAGGAAGTATTATTAAAGAGATGCTTTACATTGAAATACAGATAGATGCAGTAGTCCCAGAGTTAATGATCCAAGGTCAGTTTATATTATACAGGAAGTATTATTAAAGAGATGCTTTACATTGAAATACAGACAGAGATGCAGTAGTCCCAGAGTTAATGATCAAAGGTCAGTTTTGCATTTCACCTCCTGATTGATGATTAACAATGTTAGAATAAAAACTAAAAACACAAGGCTTAAACATGCTCTCTCTCCATCTGTCTCTCGTCTGCAGATATGTTTTGATGTGAGAGGATGCCAACCCCCAGTCCCATCATCGCCACCTCACCTGCTTTTAAGATAACCTTTAGGCCATTACATTAATATGTAATTGTGATGAGCTGAGAGAATATTTAGGTAGCACTGTGTTTCATTAATCATGTGCTGCCTTCCCTGCTCCTATGTGCTTACCTCTTTCCCTTTCTGTCTTTTACACCTCTCTCCACCTCCTCTTTCTTCCTCTGTTTTTATAATGCACAACAGATGTGCATTGAAGTACAGATTGAACTTGTATTTATAACACTTGGATAATGAGCTTTTCAATCAAGCGTTTCACATTCTCTACTGGTTGAAATGAAGTGTAATGTGATGAAATACTCCACCTATCCTGTGTTTATCAGATCAATGCAGATGAAGGGCATTAGATGTTGAGATGAACCGGTGTTGGAGTATTTACATGATGCATAGGAAGTGTAGTGTACTGTTTTTTAACATTATGTTTCTGTATATATGAATTAACTAGTTAAATCTTATTTCTAGTCTATTAGTTACAATGTGTAACCATTGATGTCCCAGGACCAAGATTGGTAAACACTGTTGAAGTGTATAATTGTAATACATCCATGCAGACACAGCGTCTTTCAAAGACTGGAATTTGATTCTCCTGGTATTGGATATGACTGAAAAATAATCTCAAAGACATTCATACCTAAACTGCACCTTTATTTGCCAAGGTAGAGTACATGATCAGTGAATATATTAAATGTACAGGCTACAATGTGGGGATCTCATGCATGGTAATAACTACATGTATATACGACTTGCATCCTTGGCACAACATGATATTATATTCTACTCAATCCATAGGCTTCATTAATGTCATTCAGGCTGTTTTGAAGTTGATACAACTGGCTATGATAGCTGAGGTTCATAGCTAGGTTCTGAACTAATATGTATACCAAACGTTTGGGTCCATACACAGATCGGCTAGATAGCTAGCTACACATCCATGGGCATACAGGGATTTTAATCATCCACTGCACAATAAGCAAGAACATAGCTAGCTACGTTATTTAATCTATCTGCATGGTAAATATCAGCAAGACAAGCTTACAAAATTGTACATTCAATTTGCAGTAAATTCTTCAGCTAGCTAGATTCTTTACATCCACTGTTACATAAAACGAAAGCCTGGTTTGCTGGTTGTTTCAGGAGACCCTAAAACAACCAGAATTACAATGTCATACTCATGTCACAACACCCATAAAGCTAGTCAGCTAGCTGGCTAAATCGCGATTTTCGTAAATTAATTTTATGTTAAAAAAATGCATAATCGTTTGTCTCTACATGAACTAACATTCCTGTCAACTGTACATGTTTTTGCATAATTTTTTTATGACGTTATAATCACTTACATTTGCTTCCATCCTAGTATTTCTGTCCGCCATCTTTGATTCAGTTCAGTTCTGTGTAGGGGTTCCCCTCTCTCCTAGTATTTCTATCCTCCACCTTTGATTCAGTTTAGTTCTGTGTAGGGTTTCCCCTCTCTCCTAGTATTTCTATCCTCCATCTTTGATTCAGTTCAGTTCTGTGTAGGGGTTCCCCTCTCTCCTAGTATTTCTATCCTCCATCTTTGATTCAGTTCAGTTCTGTGTAGGTTTTCCCCTCTCTCCTAGTATTTCTATCCGCTTCTTTAGTTCAGTTCTGTGTAGGCTTACCCCTCTCTTCTAGTATTTCTGTCCGCCATCTTTGATTCAGTTCAGTTCTGTGTAGGGGTTCCCCTCTCTCCTAGTATTTCTGTCCGACATCTTTGATCCAGTTCAGTTCTGTGTAAGGGTACCCCTCTCTCCTAGTATTTCTGTCTGCCATCTTTGATTCAGTTCAGTTCTGTGTAGGGGTTCCCCTCTCTTCTAGTATTTCTGTTCGCCATCTTTGATTCAGTTCAGTTCTACTAAATCTTTGCTGAAGAAAGTCTAACAGTCACTAGTGCAGCAGCAGCCTCCCCCGGCCCGGTAAAAAGTTTAAGATGAGATGGAACGGTTGACCAAAAAAATAAATTACAGAAAAAATATATTGACTGATATTGATTTATTTAGGGGGGGCTAATTCATATTTTAGTTCTAGCGACGTCCCTGATTCCTACCCTTTAACTTTTTGTCTGAAAATAAAATATACGTTTTACTCAATTGTGTTGCCCACTCCAGTCAGCAGATTGCGGTCTGCGACTTTAAGGCAATGCTGCTACTGTGACGTATAATCTAGTGGACGGAACGCTTCTTTCAACAGCAGCAACAGTTCGTCAGACACCTCGGTAGCTTGCTAGACAAAATAGACGAACCAATAAAGCTCTTTAGACGCTTTCGTAATTATTAGCCACTGTGTTTTAAACCATCTAATATCGTCTAGTTAGTTATCCGTTTTAATTTCATATTTACGGTGTTGTTGTTATTATTCCGTTAGCGGGCTGGTTAAGTTAGCATTAGCCTAGCTAGCTAACATCCCCGACCATGCGGTCACTAAGCTACTCCCCTGCTAAAGGAGATGAGGATATCACAGTAAAACAAGAAGTAGAGAGTGAGGCCGTTACTGTGAAAGAAGAGGAAGACGCGTTCAGAGTGAAAGAGGAGGAGGATGTTACAGTAAAAGGAGAGGAGGATGCAGTTTATGGAGTGAAAGAGGAGGAGGAAGAGATGACTGTTACATTGAAAACGGAGGAGGAAGAAGAGGAGGAAACTGGATATCTGGTCCCGGTTTCCCAAACGCATCTTAAGGTGTCCGATGGTTCTAACGGTGAACTTAGCCATAAGATGGTTTTGAGAAACCGTTCCCTGATTAACACTCGTAAGTACCTTCTAAAAAACAGAGGCACAAACTCTGCAGTTGTTGAACTGATGTTTGGTGTTAAACACATGCCTCATGAGCTTAGTTAAACTGTTGTACCCCATCAGAACCCCAAATGAGCTTTTTTTACTCCAATGTTTAGAAACAATGTAAATCAACACTGTATAGCCTCAACATGGTTAAAACATGGTTAAAACTATCATGTTGATACCATGGATAGTCAGTCCTTGCATCCATTGGTCTGTCTATGAATTTGAGAGTAGTTACATTTCTCCAACCCCATCATCATCTTATTACCAAAACAGTGGTGGAATTACAGCTTTGTTATTGTTTCAACTGCAGATTGGTTGTTTGTTGTGTGGCTTTTTTAAAGAGACAACCTAGGATTTAAACAGAAACAAAATGGCTGCCCAGAGACTTGGTTTGGTAAACAGCTGAGGGATGGGGGTTGGAGAAATGTAACCACTCTCAAATTCATAGAGAAAGCTATTGTATCAACCTTAACCCAAAACCTGGGGACCTCGTCAAGAAGTTCGGACATCTTGGTGTAACAGTTATAAGGTGTTAACTTGAGAGTCACTGGACCCAGGTTTGAGTTCAGCTCAGGGCAACCCCCTGAATTCAATACACTATGAATACAAGGACTGGTCATCCAT
This sequence comes from Salvelinus namaycush, assembly GCF_016432855.1. Lineage (NCBI taxonomy): Eukaryota > Metazoa > Chordata > Actinopteri > Salmoniformes > Salmonidae > Salvelinus > Salvelinus namaycush. The sequence goes on along the minus strand of NW_024058508.1, from coordinate 293,398 downwards.
GATGTCATAATGATAGTTTAACCAGGTTTCTAGGATATATAGTATATTCTAGAATTGCCAGTGAAGATTTCCTGTGGGGGTCAAATTGTTAGAGCTGTTGATGAGTCATTGTATAATATTCAGCCAATTTATTTTCATGTCATTACATCAATATCGCCCAACCAGAAGAGAATAAACTCTTCCTGAACCAACTCCTGCTGGCCTTCATTCATTCTGACGTTGCTGGTAATAGGCTACACAAGCAGTCGGCAACCTACATTTGGAGTGCAAATTTATCTGACCATTTCTACCGATCTGCGTGCCGGTTATTATTTATTTGCACATTTTACTGAAACAGTTTAATTTAATTGATAATAGTATCTCAAAATCATTGTATTTGATTAATCTACATTCCATCTAAATGAAAATTATACAAATCTAAAAGTAACTTTTATTGCCATTGCCAACTATGTAAAAATTGCCTACATGAAACCAACAAACAAAAACATTTGCAGCCTGCAGGTAGAAAATATCCCGATTTAAAAATAAATATCCTATAAATCCCATTGGCTGCACATGGCCTGTCAACAACGAACTTGAAACATTCTATCAACTATAAACTGGGTCCTCAAACTTGCAACATTGTATAAAATATTCTGGGCCCTCAGTTTCCTGCACCAGTGAGTTCTGGACAGACACATCTGTCGTCTATTTGTGCAAAGGATAAGAAGTAATCAGGTATTTTATAGCATTTCCACTGGATCAGAGCATTACATTTTACCCTTTAATGCTGAGTGGTTATCGAAAGGGCGAGAGCTGGAAATAATTTACAAATACTTTGAGGAACTATTGTCATTCGCAATTGATTTTGATTAGACTTTGTTTACTTGCTGTTTGAGGTGAAGAAAAAATTAGTTGGAGAAGCTCCACAACTCATTAGTGGTGGTGCGTTAAGACAATCAGAAATACTATCAGACATCCCCAAATAGCCACATTTATAGGCCTACATTTGTGCTCAGGCCAGGTAGACTAGTCCTACTTCTATATGTGTAATCGGGTAGACTAGTCCTACCTCTATATGTGTAATCAGGTGTGTGTCCTTACTCAACATTGACAGGAGTGTTTCAAACGAAAGAATGAATAAATTGACAAAACTGACGCATCTTGCAGGGTCAGGTCTGGGTGATCTGCCATGGGTCGTTTAATTTAGTATCCGTTTGGGTCGGCATGGGAAATGAATCTATTTCTCCATAGTATGTTGTACCGAAGTTGACCGACTGAAAGGAAGTGTAACTTTGACTATAATTACTGTTTCCTGAAGGAGGGAAACGAGGTACAACACCTGATTGGCCCCACCACTTCCTGGGTCGGTGAAGAGCGGTATTAAGTTTCAGGAATAAAATCCAAGCCTCACGCTCATCACCTGTGGAAGACAGGGATTCCAGGAAGGCGTGGATATGATAGTATGTTGTGACACCCAGGGAAAGGTGTATGACGTGCATGTATACTAATAGGTCTCGTGCCCATTTATAGGCAGGAAGAAGAACAGAGCATCGATTTCAGACTTTCCACTTCCTGGTCAGGAAATGTGCTGCAGAATGAGTTCTGTTTCACTCAGATAAATAATTCAAACGGTTTTAGAAACTAGATAGTGTTTTCTATCCAATAGTAATAATAATATGCATATTGTACGAGCAAGAATTGAGTACGAGGCCGTTTGAAATGGGCACCTTTTATCTGGCTACTCAATACTGCCCCTGCAGCCCAAACAGGTTAAGCAGGAGATTCAAACGAGCCTTACAATTAGAAGCTCCGCATGTGCATCGCTGCAATTTTAGCACAGAACACAGAGGGGTCCTTTTTTGGAGACCAAAGGTCGTCTGGCACACTGCTTAGGTCTTGACTGTCTTAAGACAATTGTAAAATAATTTAACAGACATCAATTGTTGTACAACTTCATGGGAACTCTCTGGGCATCACCTTTTACCTCAAATAAACAGTGGATTTCTGCTGTTGTGGGCCTTAAACCGTCTGTCTGACTTTGTTGTTCACACAGGAGAGATACAGGACTACCGTGGATCCTCTGGGGAGCCTCAACAACAACATGATGCTGAAGAGGCAGAGAAGAGTCTCTCCCGATCAGAACACCTCAAGAAACACCCGCAGAGATCCACAGGGAAGAAATCTCACTTCTGCTCTGACTGTGGGAAAGGTTGCAAATCTTCATCAGAACTTAAAATACATCAAAGAATTCACACAAGAGAGAAACCATATAGCTGTGGTCAATGTGGGAAGAGTTTTGCTAAATCCAGCCATCTGACTCAACACCAGAGAACACACACAGGAGAGAAACCTTATAGCTGTGGTCAATGTGGGAAGAGTTTTGCTAAATCCAGCCAGCTGACTGTACACCAGAGAACACACACAGGAGAGAAACCTTATAGCTGTGGTCAATGTGGGAAGAGTTTTTCTTCTTCTGGCTATCTAACTATACACCAGAGAATACATACAGGAGAGAAAACATTTAGCTGTAATCAATGTGGGAAGAGTTTTAGTCAATCTGGCCATCTGACAGTGCACCAGAGAATACACACAGGAGAGACATCTTATAGCTGTGGTCAATGTGGGAAGAGTTTTAGTCAATCTAGCTCTCTGACAGTGCACCAGAGAATACACACAGGAGAGAAACCTTATAGCTGTGGTCAATGTGGGAAGAGTTTTTCTTCTTCTGGCTATCTAACTATACACCAGAGAATACATACAGGAGAGAAACCATTTAGCTGTAATCAATGTGGGAAGAGTTTTAGTCAATCTGGCCATCTGACAGTGCACCAGAGAATACACACAGGAGAGAAACCGTTTAGCTGTGATCAATGTGGGAAGAGTTTTTCTAAATCCAGCCATCTGACTATACACCATAGAACACACACAGGAGAGAAACCTCTTAGCTGTGACCAGAGATAATCTGATAAAAGATCCCTGATCAAATATCAGAAAATGTATATATGAAGGAGTTGTTTCATGATATCAATGAATTAATGTCACAATGTAGAATGTTTTAACATTGTAGTAGGAGTGTTTTAATGATGTCACAATGTAGAATGTTTTAACATTGTAGTGGGAGTAGTTTAATGATGTCACAATGTAGAATGTTGTAACATTGTAGTAGGAGTAGTTTAATGATGTCACAATGTAGAATGTTTTAACATTGTAGTAGGAGTAGTTTAATGATGTCACAATGTAGAATGTTTTAACATTGTAGTAGGAGTATTTCAATGTCTCAATGTAGAATGTTTTAATATATAGTATATTAATATACTCTGCAGTCAGTCAGTCAGAATGTCACAATGTAGAACCCTAAACGTTTGCCCCCTTATCAATTGATTTCAACATGATATGGATATTAGGCTCATTGGGGGAAATCAAGGCTCTGAATTGAAAGAGTACTGTTTATGTGATTTAACACAAAGTGACTAACAAATAAAGATTTGTCCTCTAACCAGTGATGTACGCATTATTCCCAGAATCAACTGATTTCAACATAATATCGATGAGTTATGACAAATAAGTGTTGTGTTCCTTTGTTTAGCGACCCCTACATTTAAATGCATCACTCCAATATGTAGCTGACTATCTTCTGCAGGTTGTCCTCTAACCAGTGAGCTAAAAGATATCTCCCATTTCCATGTTTTTCTTTTGTTGTTAGTTTCAACAGCACGTACAACCGGATTTCCCCCCTAATCGATATCAGTGATTTATTGCTACTTGTCAAAACAACAGGGTTTTTGGTGCTTGTGCAGTTTATAAGGAGCTTGTTTAAAAAAAATACAATTATTGTGGCAGATGTTTGTGTATTTACCACATGTTAGGTTTTCAATTTATCCCAAACTGTTTCTGCATATTGGTTATTGATTTGGACACGTTAAAACTGTGTTTTGACATTGGGCTATCCCACTTAGCAAAATGTAATTGAAAAGCCGTTGAAAATAATACTATGCAATCAAATATTTCATATTAACATTTCATGTAACATTTAGTAATGAAAATTATTCATGCAACCAACTGACAATTTTTTGGGTACAATTATATTGACATTGTTGCCCTGTTTTTAGAATATCAGGGTTCATTCTCTCATGTGCCAAACCAAATGTACTAGAGCATGACATTGGGGACTGGGGCCCGATCCAACAACATGCCTATCTAGTGAACCCTGAGAAGAGAGAGAAGCTCCACAGTGAGGTGGAAAGTTACTACAGATAGTGCAGGAGTTTCCTCTTGAAATCAGACATGTCCGTGTTAAGGACAACTTTGTTGCTGATTGTTTCAAGGGTGGGCAGTCATAGTTTTGCGTTTAGCCATTGAGTTGCCATGGATCACAATTTATTTTGACTGCACGTTTTTCCGTATTGGAGACGAGTTTTGTTTGGGCTCGTTCCAAGGGGACCAGAGTTTTAGAAGCTAGTGAGTTTTAGGAAGATGAGAGTTCTAGAAGCTAGTGAGTTTTAGGATTCTATAGAAAGAAAAAGGAGAAAAAAATAATACGATTGTATATTATTATTTAGAAATACGTGTTTTTTTCTTGTTTTTAATTGTTGACAGCCAGTAGACGCCATGTTTATATTGTAGAAGGTGAAGCATTGTAGTTGATTATAATGTGAAATGGAAGTTGTTTTCTGTTGGTGGTGAGCAAACTTGTCCAACAAAAATGATAGGATTTATTTGTTGTCTAAAGGGGGAAGGTGTTACAGGCTTTAGTTTGTCTATTTTTATGTGGTTGGACTTTAGCACTATAGCTCGTTAGCACGTAGGAGGCACTGATTGGTGTCACCTCGTTAGTCAGTATGTGTAACACCAGTTCTTTTGTTTGCCTCTTCTTGGGCAGATTTAGTGGGTCTCATGGTGGGTGACTTTTATGTCCCAGTTGTTGTTACTAGTCAACTTTCAGTGGACACTGAGAGCTAAACTGCAACATTATGTTATAATACTTTTATTGCATCAAATGGTTGTTTTATGCAACAGAATAGAGGGTTCTTAGAACTATAGTGTCTGTGTGTTCTACTGAGGATGGGCCTCTGGGAGATAACACTGACAGGAGATTTACAATGTCTTTTGGGTGATAAAACCTAAAGAGACCACATTCCAGAGCATGAGTTAATGTTTCTGTTCTATATGGTACCAGGGAGAGATGACCCCAGGGCCAGACCCTGGTCTCTACACAAAGAGTACTGTTTTTACAGCAGATACTGTCTGCTGAGAATTATAAAAATATTTTCATACAAATCTTAATCTTGTGACCCGTTTTATACGTCTATTGTTCGTCATGTAGATTGAAAAGGGTGTATCTTGGCTATAAAAGACCTTTGTACTTTTGTCTCGGGGCTCTCAACGAATCATCTGGGGGTGATTTGTTGACCAGCCATCAATATTGTAGATCACTCAATTGATTCACTTTATATGTGTGTGTTGTATTGACCTGCTCCTTTATTAATAAGTGAATAAAGATTTTGATTTAAGAATAAGAAGAACTCTGACTTGTGTGATAAGTTTGTCTCTTTTGAAATTAACCACCACATCTGGCGATGGGGGATGTGAATCTTGACTTGTTGACCGCTCCTGGCGACCTGGGTAAATGGTGCACCAGGGATCCCTCAAACTTGGGATCTCAGGGAGACCACACTTTGGGAATGGAGCAGATGGACCCACCTTTGATCTGAGAGGCAGCGAGCCGAGTGGATACCAAATCTAAAAAACTAGTTTTAAAAAAGAGGTGAGCGAACCACACAAAGTGTAGTTTTTAGAAGAGGGTCACCTTGGAGGTGTAAACAGGGCCCAGTCAGGAGGCTCTGAGTGTGTATTCCTGTATTTTCCCAGTATGAGAGGAGTTGCTAGATTTATTGAATAAACCTTTTTCCATAAAGTTAGAGTGAACCAAGGTGGCTGACTAGCTGTTGATGTTGAAGAAGCGTCCCGTCCACTAGATTATACGTCACAGTGGCAGAATCACCTGAAAGACGCACATCGCCATCTGCTGACTGGAGTTGGTTTCGCAGTTGAGAAAATACTTTGAGACGAAAAGCTAAAAAGCGACTGCCTCTAAAAACCAACGACTCCCTTTGAAAACGGGCGATGTGGCATCAGAAACATTAATTATAGTGTAAAAATGTACTACAAAGTGTAGCTAAACAGAATAACTTTGGTCATACCCACTCAGCACCTGACGTCCAATGACGTTGAATTATGGGCGATATCAGGTCTGTCTGTTGTGGTCGCTATTTCGCCCCAAAATAGTCATCCCAAATCGGGCTGTGTATAACTATGTAAATGTCTCTCGGACAAGGTGACTTTTATCAATATACACTCTAAAAAGTAAAGGTTCCTGGAGTATCCTTTAGGTGTTCTTCAAATTGAAACAGAGGAGGGAACCCCTAAAAGTTATTTGATGAACCTTTTGTGGGAACCCCTATAAGTTATTTGAAGAACCCCTTATCATGGTTCCTCAAAGAACCTTTTTGGGTTCCTTTTTTAACTCCCTGTCTACCCTCCCTCCATTATAAAAACATATTTTAATAATAACAATATTGATTTAAATAATTCATTGTTTATATAGTGGCACCACAAATGTGAATTAATATTTACAATACAATTTACCAAACAAAACACATTACAAAATTGCAACATCTCTGCAGACATGTCAGACCATAATAAATAATACATTTACTTTGTATAGTGCTTTTCATGACATTTAAAAATATATAAATAATGATGTACAATAAAAACAACATACATTAAAAATGAATCATAGGTAAACTAACAATATTGTAGACTTAATGCTAAATACAGATTTTTCAGCTTTAGTGTGTATATCGTATCCACTTAGTTATGTTAGGAAGTTTGCCATCTTTATGACCGGCCCTGGTAACTTCACCCCAAAACACAGTAACTTAACAACATAAGTGTTTTTCTGACATTTTTGGGAAATTTAAGGGAAAATAGAAAATACAGCCCTAGCAGAGCCCCAAGTCCCATGGGGATGTCCTCGAGGGCGTGGATGTTCTCCCCATCAAAGGCCAGCGGGATTTCACTCTCATGGTGAAATGGATTTCCACCGATGTGCAGTAAAGGAGTGAAGAGCGGTGAAATCTGTGTCAACAAAAGTAAGAAAAGTTTAATACACATACAATTAACAAAGAACATAACAAATGTTCAGCTGTAGTTTTATATAAGCATGCACACCTATGTTTATGAAGAAACAGATGATTGGTGCATAGGCATACCTTGTCACGGACATAAAGGCCACCCGGGTTCTCATTGAAGAGGTAGGGCAAGAGCAGAATCACTGCTGTGGTCTCCAGTCCTAGTAAAGTAAAACAATGATCTTACTACACTTGCTAATTTTATTACAAAATACATTAGAGAAAGGGAAGGAATAAGAGCAAATACCTCTTCTGTATTGTCCTTCAGGGACTGTCAAAATAGCAGGATGATGTCCTCACCCCTGCCTCGCCTCTCTACCTCTGATAGTCCTTGAATTATATTTTTGTCTATATCCATTCCATGGACTTTATGCATTTCTGAGAAGATCTGAAAAGATAATTTGCACATATTTGTATGCTAATAGATGTCAGTTTGTATTGACTGCTATGTAGGTTAAATGTACACTTCAAATGCAGCTGTCCTACAACAGATCTGTACCTTCTTCTTGATCCCAATTGCATTGTGTCCATGTTCTGTCCTATAAGAGTTTCAAAGGAAGAGAAAATGTGTCAAAGAATAGTCTTACAAGCATTAAAACATATTAAATACATATTGAAAGATAAATGGCATCGACATACAATGTAATGTAAAATAGAAGAACATATTGGAGAAGCACTAGCCAATACAGTACTGCCATACAGTAACAGTACTGCCATACAGGCCTAATATCACATTTCAAGATATCTTTGTTCACAAATTGTTCAATATTTTATCAGGCTGACTTGAAAGATTATACACAACATTTTGCTGCATGGCAATACTGTGTTTGGATTCTGAAGGGCATTTATACAAAAGAGGTAGTCTGGACACTGTATTAATACCATTATGCATTTGAATCCGATCTACAGCTACCATCTAAGATATTAATGTATTGTACATGTAACGTCTCCAAAATGGGACAGTATTGTCCATGTAACGTCTCCAAAATGGGATAGTATTGTCCATGTAACGTTTCCAAAACGGGATAGTATTGTCCATGTAACGTCTCCAAAATGGGACAGTATTGTCCATGTAACGTCTCCAAAATGGGATAGTATTGTCCATGTAACGTTTCCAAAATGGGATAGTATTGTTCATGTAACGTTTCCAAAATGGGATAGTATTGTCCATGTAACGTTTCCAAAATGGGATAGTATTGTACATGTAACGTTTCCAAAATGGGATAGTATTGTACATGTAAAGTTTCCAAAATGGGATAGTATTGTACATGTAACGTCTCCAAAATGGGATAGTATTGTCCATGTGACGTTTCCAAAATGGGATAGTATTGTACATGTAAAGTTTCCAAAAATGGGATAGTATTGTCCATGTAACGTTTCCCAAATAGGATAGTATTGTCCATGTAACGTTATGCCCCCTTGTGAGTTAATAGTATTGCATGCTGTAGCAGGTTATATAAAGAGGAAGACCTCCATTGACGATTCAGTTCGTAACATCTCGTCTGGACAGGTCACCGTCCTTAGTTAGTTAGTTAACGTTAGCTAGTTCATTATCACAAAAGTGAGAACTGCTCTAGATTGGAAACTTACGTTAATGAGTGTAAAGCCATGTTGGCTTTATGGAAACGATATACAATATATGGTAAAGAATATAGTTCAGGGAAATAATCCAAACCTAGTTGTGCCTAGTTAGGACATAACGTTAGCTAGCTAGATAACGGTACTGTACTGTAGCTCATACAACGCCGACGGTCAAACCCGGCTTTCTAATATTTACGGTAATTAGATATAGTAACGTTATGGAAGATGTTCACAGAAAACCATCATTGTCTTCGTTATTCATTATTAGTATGTGATATTATTATATATACATTATTTAGAGACATATTCAGAGCCAAACATCAACCAAAACTTAACCTTTTTAACTGTTATCGCATCCAAACTTGTCACCATCGTTTTCAGTTGTAATTGCGAAGTTCCCGGAAGAAGTCCAGCAACAACGGAGGTTCCTCGATGAACCCACCTTCTAACAAGTTCTTTGAAGAACCTTTTGGGGCTGTTTTTCATTGACCAAGAACCCTACGGTTCTTAGGGGATCTGAGAACAACTCCAGTTGAACCCTTCATTTTTAGAGTTTTAGTCGGCTCTATTTACTCTCAGATTCAAACATGATGATTAGCCTCAACGATCAAGTCAGCTGCTGCTGCTCCAATACAGTATGAGGTGAGACGGTGAACTGATGTTGAACCGGGCAGTCAGCTGCTGCTGCTCAAATACAGTATGAGGTGAGACGGTGAACTGATGTTGAACCGGGCAGTCAGCTGCTGCTGCTCCAATACAGTATGAGGTGAGACGGTGAACTGATGTTGAACCGGGCAGTCAGCTGCTGCTGCTCCAATACAGTATGAGGTGAGACGGTGAACTGATGTTGAACTGGGCAGTCAGTCATTCAGTCTGTACTATGAGTCTATCAAATAAAATAAAAATGTATCTTAGAGTGAAATGCTTATTTCCAAGCTAGACTATATACAGGGGGTACCGGTACAGAGTCAATGTGGAGGCTATATACAGGGGGTACCGGTACAGAGTCAATGTGGAGACTATATACAGGGGGTACCGGTACAGAGTCAATGTGGAGACTATATACAGGGGGTACCAGTACAGAGTCAATGTGGAGACTATATACAGGGGGTACCGGTACAGAGTTAATGTGGAGACTATATACAGGGGGTACTGGTACAGAGTCAATGTGCGGGGGCACCGGTTAGTCGAGGTAATTGAGGTAATTGAGGTAATATGTAAATGTAGGTAGTTATTAAAGTGGCTATGCATAGATAATAACAGACAGTGGAGCTTGGGGCTTCCTCTGACACCGCCTGGGATAGAGGTCCTGGATGGCAGAAAGCTTGGCCCCAGTGATGTACTGCCCTGTACGCACTACCCTCTGTAGTGCCTTGCGGTCGGAGGCCGAGCAGTTGCCACACCAGGCAGGGATGCAACCGGTCAGGATGCTCTCGATGGTGCAGCTGTAGAACCTTTTGAGGATCTGAGGACCAATGCTAAATCTTTTCAGTCTCCTGAGGGGGAATAGGTTTTGTCGTGCCCTCTTCACGACTGTCTTAGTGTGCTTGGACCATGATAGTTTGGGGCCCCTGTGTTGAGGATCAGCGTTGCGGATGTGTTGTTACCTACCCTTAAGAACCACGAGAAAAATTAAATTTCACAAAAATAAGGATATTTCATATTTTCAAGTTCAGAAGTCAGAACTCATCACCTGCTATGTAAAAGAGACAGAAGAATGCACAATGGTCAATGCTATCCGGGATCCTTCGGACATCCCTACCCTAAACCCTAACCTTAAACATTTTAAATGTCAACTTCAACAGGCTAGGGACATCCCAAGGATGTATCTCTACCTGAAAATACATGATCTAAGTGATTGATAGTTGGTATTCAGCAGTCATAAAGCCTTATTTACTTTAATGAACTACTAAAATAGTGATTTTGTCAGACAGCAGCTCTACACTTTATTGACTGACTGATCCATTCATCCTTCCATCCCTCCTCAGCCTTCCTCTCCTCTGAAGACCCAGTGAGGGTGGAGCTCAGTCAGAGAGCTGTTGAGGGACTGGTTAGGAAGAACCCTTCTACAGCCAGAGAGGTGAGAGGTCACGCATGGTTTAGATGGTAAATATTTATGTCCTCTTAGTGGTTCATCACATCAGCTAAAGGGAATATGTTCCATCTGTGTTTATTTACATTAGTGCAAATTGTCCACTGATATTGGTGTAATTTCTCACCCCTTTTGGCTGTATGAAAGTTAATTTCCTCTCAGACACACACATTTGTTCTTTGTTATTATGAAGGTCATTTGTGTAGAATGTACTTTTCCCCACTGATTCACCCCACCTCTTTACGTTGCTTATTTATATTCAGTGGCCTGACTGCATCCAGACTGTCAAAGGCCCATCCTGGTAGATCTGAACCTAATGCAACTTGGAGTGATCAGATGACAGAAGTCACATTTAGGTGCCAGGTGTAACTGAGGCCATAGATGCTACACATCCATTACTTTGAGTGTTTTATATAATATGACTAAATATGTTTCTTTCTGTGTTGCAGGGGCAGTCAAGAAATGGAACGGCAAGGCCACAGAACATGACATAATCAGAGCTGTGGGAGACCACCTCAAACCCCTGGTAGAGCCGGGGGTGGTGTTTACCGCTCCACCAGCAGAGCTGTGGGAGACCACCTCAAGCCCCTGGTAGAGCCGGGGGTGGTGTTTACCACTCCACCAGCAGAGCTGTGGGAGACCACCTCAAGCCCCTGGTAGAGCCGGGGGTGGTGCTTACCACTCCACCAGCTGAGCTGTGGGAGACCACCTCAAGCCCCTGGTAGAGCCGGGGGTGGTGTTTACCACTCCACCAGCAGAGCTGTGGGAGACCACCTCAAGCCCCTGGTAGAGCCGGGGGTGGTGTTTACCACTCCACCAGCAGAGCTGTGTGAGACCACCTCAAGCCCCTGGTAGAGCCGGGGGTGGTGTTTACCACTCCACCAGCAGAGCTGTGGGAGACCACCTCAAGCCCCTGGTAGAGCCGGGGGTGGTGTTTACCACTCCACCAGCAGAGCTGTGGGAGACCACCTCAAGCCCCTGGTAGAGCCGGGGGTGGTGTTTACCACTACATCAGCAGGCTGGAAAAGTGGGATTGATCTGTTTGATCCATTTGTTTGTTTCAGTTTTCAGTAGTTGAATCCTTTGACGTATTGTTGATTTCAACAAATGAACTGGGTTGGTTGAAAAGTGATACTAAAACATACATACCAGCACTATTTTGACATAGTGGGAGATATACTGAATTTATACTGTTTTTCATACTAAAGATGGACCAAGATATGTGCTGCTTTTGCACAGATTGGTTTAGCAAGAGTCTGTTGATTGGTCAGTCATTGGGTTCATTTGTTTTTTAATTTGTTCAAATCAAGCTTTATTTATACAGCACATTTCAGACATGGATGCAACACAATGGCTTCACAGGAAAAAACGATGAAAATAAACAGAAATATTTAGAACACAAACATTAGAGGATAAAAAACAATAACAACTTAAAGACTAATGAGCATCCTAAGGAAATGCCATTGATTAAAATGTTAAAATATCCAACCAAAAATATAAGCTTGTTTTTTAGGAGGGGTTCTGAAAGACACTATGGGGGTGTCCACTGAAAATTGACTAGTAACAACAACTGGGACCTAAAAGACACCAACCATGAGACCCACTAAATCTGCCCAAGAAGAGGCAAACAAAAGAAAAACTCACAGACAGGAAGCAAACCAAAAAGGTGGAGCAACTAAAGGTGTTGACTCTCCACATCTATCAACACAACAGGAGCACTGGGCCAGACACTCTTAAATAGAACCTGGACCAGCTCAGGTGAAACACCTTCCCACTAACGAGATGGACAAGCCAGCACAGGTGTAACACATACTGACTAACGAGGTGACACTAATCAGTGCGCCCTTATTGCTAACGAGACATACTTGCTAACGTCCAAACATAAATGGAAAAACCAAAGACTGTAACACCTTCCCCCTTAAGACAACAAATATATCCTACATTTATGACTCAATTTATTAGGATTGTTAATAAAATTGATTATAGACCGATTTATTATACTGCGTCCATGTGTATAGGCTGCAAGTATGTTGAAATTCAATGTTTTTCCCCCCAACTTTCACTTTCAACTAAAACCAAACTTATATTGTATGCCGGGCATAGTCTTATTTTCATCAACATTTTACTAGGTGGCATAGCCACAATGTCACAGTTTAAACGTGTCCAAATGCAGAAACACTTTGTGATAAATTGAAAACATAAACAAAAAATGTACTATATATACAAACATCGGCCACAATAATCATATTACTTAAACAAGCTCCTTATAAACTGCACAAGCACCAAAAACGCTGTTGTTTTGACAAGTAGCAATAAATCACTGATATCAATTAGGGGGGAAATCAGGTTGTTCGTGCTGTTGAAACTAACACAACTAAACAAAACACGTGGAAATGAGAGATATATTTTACCTCACTGATTAGAGGACAACCTACAGAAAACAGTCAGCTACATTTGGGAGTGATGCATTTAAATTTATGGGTTGCAAAACAAAGGAACGCAACACTTATTTGTCATAACTCATCTATATCATGCTAAAATCATTTGTGCGACAGGAGGAAGATGAGGTTGCACGTCCTGTTAAAACTAACAGCTCAAAAAGCACACAGAATCTGGGAGTAATGTGTACATCCCTGGTTAGAGGACAACTTGTAGAAAACAGCTCACCACATTTTGAGGTGTTCCATTTTGACTCAAGTGGGTCACCAACGTGGGAAGTGTAACACAGCTATTTTTGTGTGAGTCACTTTTTGTTAAATCTCATAAATAGTACTCTTTCAATTCAGAGCCTGGATTTTTCCTACAACTCCTTCATGCATGTATTTTCTGATGTTTGATCAGAGATCTTTTATCAGAGTATCTCTTCCCACACTGATCACAGCTATAAGGCTTCTCTCCTGTGTGTGTTCTCTGGTGCACTGTCAGCTCTCCAGATTGACCAAAACTCTTCCCACGTTGATCACAGCTACAAGGTTTCTCTCCTGTGTGTATTATCTTGTGTTGAGTCAGATGGCAAGATCGACCAAAACTCTTCCCACATTGAACACAGCTGTAAGATTTCTCTCCTGTGTGTGTTCTCTGGTGTAGAGTCAGATGGCAAGATCGACCAAAACTCTTCCCACATTGAACACAGCTGTAAGATTTCTCTCCTGTGTGTGCTCTCTGGTTCACTGTCAGCTCTCCAGATTGACCAAAACTCTTCCCACGTTGATCACAGCTATAAGATTTCTCTCCTGTGTGTGCTCTCTGGTGCACTGTCAGCTCTCCAGATTGACCAAAACTCTTCCAACATTGATCACAGCTATAAGATTTCTCTCCTGTGTGTATTCTCTTGTGTTGAGTCAGATGGCAAGATCGACCAAAACTCTTCCCACATTGAACACAGCTGTAAAGTTTCTCTCCTGTGTGACCTCTCTGGTGCACTGTCAGCTCTCCAGATTGACCAAATCTCTTTCCACATTGATCACAGCTATAAGATTTATCTCCTGTGTGTATTCTCTTGTGTTGAGTCAGATGGCAAGATCGACCAAAACTCTTCCCACATTGAACACAGCTGTAAGGCTTCTCTCCTGTGTGTGCACTCTGGTGCACTGTCAGCTCTCCAGATTGACCAAAACTCTTCCCACATTGATCACAGCTATAAGGTTTCTCTCCTGTGTGTATTCTCTTGTGTTGAGTCAGATGACAAGATCGACCAAAACTCTTCCCACATTGACCACAGATATATGGCTTCTCTCCTGTGTGTATTCTCTGGTGTGTTTTCAGATTACTTGAATTAGTAAATCTCTTCCCACATTGAGTACAGCTGAAAGGCTTCTCTCCTGTGTGGATTCGCTGATGAATTTTAATGCCTAATGAGGTGAATCTCATCCCACAGTCAGAGCAGCAGTGAGTTCTCTTCCCTGTGGATCTCTGCAGGTGTTTATTGAGGTGTTCTGATCTGGAGAGACTCTTCTCTGCCTTTTTAGCATCATGAGGTTGTTGAGGCTCCCCAGAGGATCCAGGACAGTCACGTCTCTTTCCTGTGTGAATGACAGTCATACAGATGGTTAAAGGCCCACAACAGCAGAAATCCAATGTAAAAGGTGATGCCAACAGCGTAGCCATGATGTTGTACAACAATTGACGTCTGTTTGAATGTAATGATTTGACATTTGTCTTAAAATGAGCAAGAATAGTCATATATTGTCTTGTTTTCACATTAGTAGTAACATCTAAGATTGTAGACTAGAAATAAGTTATTCATGTTGTTGAAACTCTAAGCAGTGTGCCAGACGACTTTTGGTCTCCAATATAGGCCCCTTTCTGTGTTGGCTAAAATTGTATGAGGAAACCGATAGTTATGGATGTAGTATATCTGCCTGGAGCAAAAATGGTGAGCAAAGATTTTAGTTTTTCACAATGTATTCTGAATGTGAATGGGGGAAAACTCAGGGGAGTAACCTCCATTTCCAGGTTGCTTATTAGTACATTTCACACTACTTTGGATTATAATTGTAAGGCTCGCTTGAATGTCCTGCTTAATATAATGTTTGCTACAGTATTAAGAACCACGTTAATGACAGTATCGATTTGGTTGGTGTCAATAAAGTAATGATTTTTTAAAAGTATTTTTAATTAAATTTCGTTTTTCACCTTTATTTAACCAGGTGGCCAGTTGAGAACAAGTTCTCATTCACAACTGTGACCTGGCCAAGATAAAGCAAAGCAGTGTGACAAAAACAACACAGAGTTACACGTGGGATAAACAAACGTACAGTTAAATAACACAATAGAAAAATCGATTCTCTACACATTATGAGCAAAGTATCTCTGTGTGCAAACAGACTAACGAGACCCTACAGTAAATCAAGCAGACAATAACATTATAAACACCAATTTGTTAGGGATGTTGGATCCAACGTGGAGCACGGCATAACTGTCTTTGCCAGAGTAATGAATGAAGAAGCACTTTGGTTGTTGTTGCATGTCGTGATGTTTGTTATTTGACTGTCAAAATTGTCCGACAGCAAGATCCAGAATTTACGTTGAAGTTTATCATAAGCTGACTATAACTACTGTTCCCTGAAGGAGGGAAACTAGGTTTTCATAATGCTGACCCAAACGGATTTTAAATGAAACAGCCCCTGGCAGACCACCCAGACCTGACCCCGCAAGATACGCCAGTTTTGTCAATTTATTAAATTGTCTTTCATTTGAAACACTCCTGTCAATGTTGAGTAAGGACGCACACCTGATTGCGCATATAGAAGTAGGATTAGTCTACCTGCCTATAAATGTGCCCATTTGGGGATGTCTGATAGTATTTCTCATTGTCTTAACGCACCACTAATGAGTTATGGAGCTTCTCAAAGTAATTTTTTCTTCACCTCAAACAGCAAGTAAACAAAGTCTTAATGAAATCAATTGCGAATGACAATAGTTCCTCAAAGTATTTTCGTAAAATATTTCCAGCTCTCGCCCTTTCACCATTCGGCACTTGAGTGGTTACATTTCTCCAACCCCCATCCCTCAGCTGTTTAAAACCAAGTCTCTGGGCAGCCATTTTGTTGCTGTTTAAAAAACCCACACAACCCAGCAATCTGCAGTTCAAACAATAACAAATCTGTCATTCCACCACTGTTGTGGTAATGAAATGATTATGGGGTTGGAGAAATGTAACTAGAGACAGACAGACCTATGGATGCAAGGACTGACCATCCATGATATCAACATTATAATTTTAACCATGTTGAGGCGATACAGTGTTGATTTACATTGTTTCTAAACATTGGAGTAAAAAAAAGCTTATTTGGGGTTCTGATGGGGTACAACAGTTGAACTAAGCTCATGAGGCATGTGTTATATTCTTCAAGAATCAATGGCTATAAATAAATAATTTAAAAGTCACAATATGGATGTAGCAATTGCAGATTTCCCCTTTAAAACCAAACATCAGTTCAACAACTGCAGAATTTGTGCCTCTGTATTTAAGACAGTACTTACTAGTGTTAATCAGGGAACATTTTCTCAAAACCATCTTATGGCTAAATTCATCGTTAGAACCATTGGATGCCTTAAGATGTGTTTGGGAAACCGGGCCCAGATATCCAGTTTCCTCCTCCTCCTTTTTCGATGTAACAGTCATCTCTCCCTCCTCCTCTTTCACTCTGAACTCGTCTTCCTCTTCTTTCACAGTAACGGCCTCATCCTCTACTTCTTGTTTTACTGTGATATCCTCCTCTTTCACTCTGAACGTGTTTTTCTCTTCTTTCACAGTAACGGTCTCACTCTCTACTTCTTGTTTTACTGTGAAAACCTCATCTCCTTTAGCAGGAGAGTAGCTTAGTGACCGCATGGTCGGGGATGTTAGCTAGCTAGGCTAATGCTAACTTAACAAGCCCGCTTGCTGACTAATAACAACACCGTAAATGTGAAATTAAATCGGATAACTAACTAGGCGACAGAAGTGGGTTTAAAACACAGTGGCTAATATACACTAAAGCGGCTAAAGAGCTATATTGGTTCGGCTATTTTGTCTAGCAAGCTACCGAGGTGGCTGACTTACTATTGTTGCTGCTGCTGAAAGACGCGTTCCGTCCACTAGATTATACGTCACACCAACAGCATAACCTTAAAGTCGCAGACCGCCATCTGTTGACTGGAATGGGTAACGCAGTTGAGTAAAATGTATATTTTATCTTCAGACAACAAGTTAAAGTGTAGGGAGCATTAGTTTTTACTCACCAGTGTAACAATACAGTGTGGTTAAAGACTTAGTAAGCTAGTTGTAGTCATGATATGGTTACCTATAAGTACAAACGGTTATATTTTTGCGTTATTACATTTTTTTTTTAAACTTATTTCGGGAAATCTTCTAAACTACCCACAATGCACTATTTCCCAAGGTCATATGGATGATCTACTCTGTGCTACTGAGTTTGTATGCCAGTGTAACGGTGTAATGAAGCTACATGTTTTAAATATATTTAATATTTATTTAACTAGGCAAGTCAGTTAAGAACAAATTCTTATATACATTGACGGCCTACCCCGGCCAAACCCTAACCCAGACAATGCTGGGCCAATTGTGCGCTGCCCTATGGGCCTGTTATGATACAGCCTGGATTTGAACCAGGGTCTGTAGTGACGCCTCTAGCACTGAGATGCAGTGCCTCAGACCGCTGCGCTGCTCGTGTGTTTACATTACACTCGGTGTAATACACTCAGTGATAAAGGTATTGGATTCTGGGTAATCCACAGCAGATTTTTGGAGAACTTGAAAATTGAGTGGTCCTGGGATAGAAATGTATAAAGTTGACATTACATCATAAAATCCACGTTTTAAATCATACATTAGCAATTTATGTTTTAGTAACTACTGTTGTTGGTTTGGCGTCAAATAAGCCTCTCTTTATATGTTATTTGCCAAATCTCAGTATCCCATGTGGGTTATATGCTAAAGTTCCCTCTTTCAAGTTGGTATCTAACTGGAAAATGCATCTTCTTTAGGAGTGCTATTTTTACCCTGTCGACTACTGATCATTCATCCACACTGTGTGTCTCATCAATGCAGGTCATTTATGACAAATGTATAAAGTATATGTTTTATAAATTCATGAACACCAGCCAGTTTATCAGCCCGGTTTTGTTAGTTTAGGTGTATTATACTTCTTCGCCACCAGAGGGGGACATTGAGTAATTCTTCAGGTTAATTTGATATATTTTGATAGTAAAATGGCTGACAGTTTATTCTGATGTAGTGAACATGAGACACATGTAAACAATTGATTCATTTATTATAGTAAATTAGGAATTATTAGGAATGGTTAAATCCACTATACGATCACAATAACTTTGAAAGACATTTCAATAGTTTTTTTGCTAGTATATTATAGGGCAGATTTATGGAGAATTGCTGTGGGAGTGCTATTTATATCCCGTCACTACTGATCATTCATCCATACTGTGTGTGTCCCATCATTGCAGCTTTGGAAATAAATGAACTATCCATCCATTGCTCCTTCCTGTGTTGACTCACTGACTTGAGAGACCAGGAAGGTCACACTAGCTCGATTGGTTGATATCTAGCTCAAGCTTCACCTCATGCGACACATGGAAACAATGTATTCATCATTCAGAACAACCACCTGATTGGTTTGGTTTGGTTCGACACTGCAGGCGACTGCCAACTGACTGCTCTACAAATCACCTTACATCATAAATAACTACTCATTATTATTGAAGCAGTGAGTCACTTTATCAGCATTGATCAATGACTTCTGAAGGTTAATTTTCTCCCATCATTCTGTTTGTCTCTGATCTTTTGATCTGCAAACACGTTTAGGTTTTGTTAGTTTGGTTCTAAATGGTCTCGGTGCTGGTTGGCTACGCTGGTTAGGCTAATAGCTAGTTGGCTAAATAGCTAACGTTAGCTGGTTGGCTATGCTGGTTAGGCTAATAGCTAGTTGGCTAAATAGCTAACGTTAGCTGGTTGGCTACGCTGGTTAGGCTAATAGCTAGTTGGCTAAATAGCTAACGTTAGCTGGTTGGCTACGCTGGTTAGGCTAATAGCTAGTTGGCTAAATAGCTAACGTTAGCTGGTTGGCTACGCTGGTTAGGCTAATAGCTAGTTGGCTAAATAGCTAACGTTAGCTGGTTGGCTACGCTGGTTAGGCTACTAGCTAGTTGGCTAAATAGCTAACGTTAGCTGGTTGGCTACGCTGGTTAGGCTAATAGCTAGTTGGCTAAATAGCTAACGTTAGCTGGTTGGCTACGCTGGTTAGGCTAATAGCTAGTTGGCTAAATAGCTAACGTTAGCTGGTTGGCTACGCTGGTTAGGCTAATAGCTAGTTAGCTAAATAGCTAACGTTAGCTGTTTGGCTACGCTGGTTAGGCTAATCGCTAGTTGGCTAAATAGCTAACGTTAGCTGGCCGGCTAAGATTACTGCATATAGCTAACGTTAGCTGGCAGGCTAAGATAACTGCATATAGCTAATGTTACCTGGCCGGCTAAGATAACTGCATATAGCTAATGTTAGCTGGCTGGCTAAGATAACTGCATATAGCTAATGTTAGCTGGCTGGCTAAGATAACTGCATATAGCTAAAAGTAATTTTACATTGTATAATTGTACTTCTGACAGGCAACTTTCTAACTCCGCCCATAACTTTATGACATCATAACATTCCCAGAAGGATTATTGAGTCATTGTTAGTTTTCCACTGAAGACATGACTGCCGTTGTGCTGTAGAATTTGTGGATTTTGTCTCTTGTATAATAAGGGACTATCATTTGTCCCAACATCACAGGCCACAGACTTTGATGCAGTTAAAGACTTCCAAAAGTGTTTCCGCAGTTGAAGATCAACTGAGTTTTTTTAATGGGGTTTCTCCCTGTTTACCTGCCAATGTAAATCCTTTGAACGAGAAAAGTTACCAGACAGGACATATTGCTAATTTTCTTCCCATTAATAACCTGAATGACAATTAACTTGTGGGCGGTTGTGGTGATGACGTCCTATTCGATGACGTCGTCCGTCGGGATTCCCCAAAAAAGAAGACGCTCTGGATTGATCACTGGAGTCAGATGTGAAGGAGGAGGTTGATCATCAGGAGTCAGATGTGAAGGAGGGGGTTAATCATCAGGCATCAGATGTGAAGGAGGAGGTTGATCATCAGGAGTCAGATGTGAAGGAGGAGGTTGATCATCAGGAGTCAGATGTGAAGGAGGAGATTGATCATCAGGAGTCAGATGTGAAGGAGGAAGTTGATCATCAGTGAACCTCTAGGATTGTGGCTGGGCTGGCGTTTCCACTTGCAGCTTGGTCATATATTTTGATACATTGAATGTTGATTTTGTGTTATATGTTATATATTTGTACCTCCTGTTTCATGAAGTGATGTCACTAAGTACTGCCCCTATATATACAATGCATTCGGAAAGCATTCAGACCCCTTCACTTTTTCTACATTTTGTTACGTTACAGCCTTATTCTAAAACGGATTAAATCAATATTTTTTATTCAACCTACACACAATACCCAATAGTGACATCACAATACCCCATATTGACAAAGCAAAAACAGGTTTTTATAAATGATAAATGAAAAAAAAAGATTTTCTTTCAACAACAAGGACATTTCTAAGTGACTTTTGAACGGTAGTGTACATGAGCAGTATAGACCTAGTCTGTTCATTATATACATCTATATGATGTGTTGTTACACCATGTAGGAGCAGTATAGACCTAGTCTGTTCATTATATACATCTACATGATGTATTGCTACACCATGTAGGAGCAGTATAGACCTAGTCTGTTCATTATATACATCTACATGATGTATTGTTACACCATGTAGGAGCAGTATAGACCTAGTCTGTTCATTATATACATCTACATGATGTATTGTTACACCATGTAGGAGCAGTATGGACCTAGTCTGTTCATTATATACATCTACATGATGTATTGTTACACCATGTAGGAGCAGTATAGACCTAGTCTGTTCATTATATACATCTACATGATGTATTGTTACACCATGTAGGAGCAGTATAGACCTAGTCTGTTCATTATATACATCTACATGATGTATTGTTACACCATGTAGGAGCAGTATAGACCTACAGTAGCTAGCTACTTATTTAGATTTAGTTTGACTTAATGAAACTGCCTTAAATATGCTGTGGTAAACATTTTTTATTCGCACTAATCAATCAACACATTCCTGTCTTTGTATGTCTCTATATAATGGTATTATTTAATTAAATCCATTTACAATAATCTTTGTCTGAAAATAAAATATGATCCTCAACTGCGTTTCCCCTCCAGTCAGCAGACGGCGATGTGCGTCTTTCAGGAGATGCTGCCAGTGTGACGTATAATCTAGTGGACGGTTCTTCATAAACAGCTCGTCAACCACCCCGGTAGCTTGCTAGCCAACATAGCCGAAAGATTCAAGCTATTTATACTCTTTCGGTGTATATTACCTGCTGTGTTTTAGACACACTTTTGTCGTATCTAATGTCATTTAATATTACGTTATTTTGTATTAGTCAGCTATAGTAGCTGGCTGGTTAAGTTAGCACTAGCCTAGTCGCTAATGATAGCTAGCTAGCTAACATCCCTGAACATGATCTCCCTAAACTACTCCCCTCCTGTTAAAGAAGAGGCGGTCTGCTGGACGGAGAAAGAAGCTCTGGGGCAGAACATTGTCGTGAAAGAGGAGAAGGAAGAAGAGGATGTTACAGTAAAAATAGAAGTAGAGGATGAGGCTGTTACAGTGAAAGAAGAGGAAGACGCGTTCAGAGTGAAAGAGGAGGAGGACGTTACAGTAAAAGAAGAGGATGAAGAGAAAGAGGAGGATGCAGTTTTTGGAGTGAAGAAGGAAGGGGAGATTACTGTCACATTGAAAGATGAAGAGGAGGAGATAGGAGATCTGATTAACACCAGTAAGTACCGCCTTAAATGTGTTTTTAACTTTGGATATTCAGAGTTGACTCGTCAATACCTCTTCAACGGAGGGCCCAGGATGATGACTGATATGTCTAGAATCAGACGACGTAGAGAGCAAGCTACCCCTTGTTTTCTCCGTTCCGTTTCCAAAAAGTGACTTAATATATATATATTTGAGAAGGGTCTATCTGCTGACCGCAGACTGGGGGGCACGGCATGTAGTGATTTTCATGTAGTGATGTTTTACTGCACACCGTGTCCCCCAATAGTGCCATGTGAGAGTTGGGTTGGCTACACCAAAGATTATGGATATACTGACAAGATGTCTCGCCGCCCTAACAAGGGGAGTCGTTGTCCACAAAGCGGCACTGCGGGTTGTCTAGCTCCCGCCTATCCTTTCTTTGGATTGGTGGATACATCTTATTATTGTAATCTATTGTTTATATTCTATGAGGGTTGTTGACGTCAACCGCCTGGATTCAATGGAGAGAGATGCTAAGCTACTAGCATGAATATGCACCGCCTGTATTCAATGGAGAGAGACGCTAAGCTACTAGCATGAATATGCATAGCGATCTGGAGACAACTCCTATAGTGTTTTTATCAAAGTTGTCGGTATGTCACGTGTTCACATAACAACTTAATCATTACGAAACTTCTGTTGGATCAAGTAAACCTCACGTAGCAAATAAGCCATTCATTTTGTTGTTGACCAAATTCGACACTTTCCACATTGGGTTGATAATTGTTTCCACTTGGATACAACCTACTGTAACCTACTGGCATGACCTAGAGAGTTACAACCTACTGTAGCCTACTGGCATGACCTAGAGAGATACAACCTACTGTAACCTACTGGCATGACCTAGAGAGTTACAACCTACTGTAGCCTACTGGCATGACCTAGAGAGATACAACCTACTGTAACCTACTGGCATGACCTAGAGAGATACAACCTACTGTAGCCTACTGGCATGACCTAGAGAGCTAAAGTTGTAAAGTTCCTGGATTTTAAATGAATATTTTCCAGTAATAATGATAATTTGTATCTTCCTATCCACGTGTGGAATCCCTCTCCTTTGTCGTCCTCTCTACACCAATAACAGACAACTACTGTGGGACTCCCAATCCCTGCCGGATGTGATACAGCCTGAATTCGAACCAGGGACTGTAGTGACGCCTCTTGCACTGAGATGCAGTGGCTTAGATCGCTGCGTCCGTGTGTTAATTATTAGAGTGCTGTAGTAGAATGCTTAAAAGGCCTCTAGAGTTTTAAATATCGGTTATCGGTATCGTTTTTTTGGGGCAAGGAAAATATTGGATGTTGGTATTGGCCAAAAATGTAATATCAGTGCATCCCTTTATTCTAAAATGTATCACAATACCCCATAATGACATCACAATACCCCATAATGACATCACAATACCCCATAATGCCAAAGCAAAAACAGGTTTAGATTTTTTGCATATGTATTGAAATTATTCCCCAGGATAACTAGTCTCAGAGTAATGTAAGATCCCAGGATAACTAGTCTCAGAGTAATGTAAGATCCCAGGATAACTAGTCTCGGAGTAATGTAAGATGCTTGGAAAAAGAAGCTGAAAAGAATAACAGAACGGCACCATTAGAACTAAAATGTGTATCCTGGATGTCAGACCCCCAACCCTCCAAACTGAATAAATAATAAAATGTGTCGCCTGAATGTCAGACCCCCAACCTTCCAAACTGTAAATAAAATAAATAATGCTTGGCAACATTAGAACCTCGGTACGTTTACTGTGTACTGGGTCGAGACAAAGGAATGCTGTAAACAAATAATCCAAAATATTTTTGTCAATGAGACAGTATATTAACAAAGGAATGACCGAACCCCCTTTGGTGACTGAATGCTTATAAGGAAACTAGATGATCAAAACATTAGATCACATCAAATAAGCCTGAGTGGTTTCACCTCCTCCCAGACTATACTGGATACTACAGTTATAACTATACATAGTTATACAGGATACTAGAGTTATACAGGATACTAGAGTTATACAGGATACTACAGTTATAACTATACATAGTTATACAGGATACTACAGTTATAACTATACATAGTTATTCCAAAGGTGGGCTACTTACTATCCACTGTTTGCAAGCCACCGTTGCTGATCTATTTTATTTATTTATTTCACCTTTGTTCAACCAGGTAGGCAAGTTGAGAACACGTTCTCATTTACAACTGTGACCTGGCCAAGATAAAGCAAAGCAGTTCGACACATACAACAACACAGAGTTACACATGGAGTAAAACAAACATACAGTCAATAATACAGTAGAAAAATAAGTCTATGTACCAATGTGCCAAGTAGAAATAATGGGGTGCAAAGGAGCAAAATAAATAAATACAGTAGGGGAAGGGGTAGTTGTTTGGGCTAAATTATAGATGGGCTATGTACAGGTGCAGTAATCTGTGAGCTGCTCTGACAGCTGGTGCTTAAAGCTAGTGAGGGAGATAAGTGTTTTCAGTTTCAGAGATTTTTTTGTATTTCGTTCCAGTCATTGGCAGCAGAGAACTGTAAGGAAAGGCGGCCAAAGGAGGAATTGGTTTTGGGGGTGACCAGAGAGATATACCTGCTGGAGCGCGTGCTACAGGTGGGTGTGTCAAATCAGAGGGCCTGTTGTCCGGACCTCCGGCAGTCTCTATGGGGGTGCCACAGGGTTCAATCCTCGGGCCGACTCTCTTCTCTGTATACATCAATGATGTTGCTCTTGCTGCTGGTGATTCTCTGATACACATCAACGCAGACGACACCATTCTGTATACTTCTGGCCCCTCTTTGGACACTGTGTTAATTAACCTCCAGACGAGCTTCAATGCCATACAACTCTCCTTCCGTGGCCTCCAACTGCTCTTAAACGCAAGTAAAACTAAATGCATGCTATTCAACCGATCACTGCCTGCACCTGCTCGCCCATCCAGCATCACTACTCTGGACGGCTCTGACTTTGAATATGTGGACAACTACAAATACCTAGGTGTCTGGTTAGACTGTAAATTCTCCTTCCAGACTCACATTAAGCATCTCCAATCCAAAATTAAATCTAGAATCGGCTTCCTATTTCGCAACAAAGCATCATTCACTCACGCTGCTAAACATACCATCGTAAAACTGACTATCCTACCGATCCTCGACTTCGGTGATGTCATCTATAAAATAGTCTCCAACACTCTACTCAGTAAACTTGATGCAGTCTATCACAGTGCCATCCGTTTTGTCACTAAAGCCCCATATACCACTGCTCTCGTCGGCTGGCCCTCGCTACATATTCGTCGCCAAACCCACTGGCCCCAGGTCATCTATAAGTCTTTGCTAGGCCGCCTTAACTCAGCTCACTGGTCACCAGAACAACACACACCCATAGCACGCGCTCCAGGAAGTATATCTCACTGGTCATCCCTAAAGCCAACACCTAATTTGGCCGCCTTTCCTTCCAGTTCTCTGCTGCCAATGACTGGAACGAATCGCAAAAATCGCTGAAGTTGGAGACTTATATCTCCCTCACTAACTTTAAGCACCAGCTATCTGAGCAGGTCACCGATCGCAAACTAGAAGGAGTGAGTGATGTCATAGTAAGGCCTTCAAGGAGTTGGCTTGATGGGAAGTCGTGATGTCATCCAATAGGAGACTGATCTTCATGTGAATATTCATTATTCTTTTTTAAATCCTTCCTGTTCTGTCAAGTTGGTTGTTGATCATTGCTACAAAGCCATTTTAATTTCATTCCATAGATTTTAAAGACGATTTAAGTCCAAACTGTAACTAGGCCACTCAGGAACATTCAATGTCATCTTGGTAAGCTCCTCCAGTGTAGATTTGGCCTTGTGGTTTAGGTTATTGTCCTGTTAGTACAGTTTTTTTGTATTCAGATCTCTGAAATACACTCTACCTACGTAACATTTAGTTTCCTTATATTACGCTGGGAAAACAGTTTTCATAGGCACAGAAATTCCAAATAATTTCAGAGTATGCAAAATCCAATGGTTCTAACCGAGAGTCACCTTAACTTTATTGACAACACCCAAATGGATACTGTCATTAACGCGGTTCTTCAATAATTACACATAATACTTAATACTGTAGCTGTTTAGTTACAGTCACATGTTCAACTATCATCAGCTGATCAGGAAATCATTTTCTGAATGCCAGTCAAATGACAAACATCACGACATGCAACAACAACCAAAGTGCTTCTTCATTCATTAGTCTGGTAAAGACAGTAATGACGTGCTCCACGTTGGATCCAACATCCCTAACAAATTGATGTTTATAATGTTATTGTCTGCTTGATTTACAGTAGGGTCTCGTTAGTCTGTTTACACACAGAGATACTTAGCTCATAATGTGTAGAGAACTGTTACTTGATGGATAGGCTATTGTACAACACACAGAGCTATTTTCCTTCATTCAGGACATTTAGAATGACAACCCATTACAGAGTAGCCTAGTGGGATTATTCACAAAATTATCTGGAGATCAGGTTATGAAATGTCATGACAAAGACATTTTAGTTTCCATGTTTCACCTGAAATATTAAATTGTTTATAGTCCTAGGTCTATGTTATTGTTAGGTGAAGTTATGGGTTCTACAGTAGGTCTATGTTGTTATTAGGTGAAGTTATGGGTCCTACAGTAGGTCTATGTTATTGTTTGGTGAAGTTATGGGCCAATTTGTCAAACACTTAGTGTACAAACCCTCATTGTCAGGCTGATAGAAAAGCCAAAGAGCATTTTACTGGTTGAAGTGTTTTTGAACTATAAAGCAGTTGATTTGGGACAATAACACAAACATATTAAGCAGGAGATTCAAACGAGCCTTACAGTTATAATCCAAAGTAATGTGAAATGCACTCATAAGCAACCTGGAAATGGAGGCTATTATTGCTGTTAGCCTATGAGAACTCCCCTGAGTTTTCCCCCACGGTGGTGAATTAGTAAATAGACACAGAGCTTAATGTGAGTTTCCTTGAGTAGCACTCCTGATCTTGCGCAGTAATATTCAGAATACATTGTGGAAAACTAAAATCTTTGCTCACCATTTTTGTTCCAGGCAGATATACTACATCCATAACTAGTGGTTTCCTCATTAGCAGATATACTACATCCATAACTAGTGGTTTCCTCATTAGCAGATATACTACATCCATATCTAGTGGTTTCCTCATTAGCAGGGAGGTGTTTCTGCAATCAAATTGTGTGTGCATCGCCCTCGTGCTGCAACTTTAGCAAACACAGAAAGGGGCCTTTTTTGGAGACCAAAGGTCGTCTGGCACACTGCTTAGGTTTTGACTGTCTTAAGACAATTGTAAAATAATTTAACAGACCTCTGGGCATCACCTTTTACCTCAAATACACAGTGGATTTCTGCTGTTGTGGGCCTTTAACCATCTGTCTGACCTTGTTGTTCACACAGGAGAGAGATGTGACTATCGTGGATCCTCTGGGGAGCCTCGACAACATCATGAGGCAGAGAAAAGTCTCTCCAGATCAGAACTCCTCAAGAAACACCAGCAGAGATCCACAGGGAAGAAATCTCACTGCTGCTCTGACTGTGGGAAACGTTGCAAATCTTCATCAGAACTTAAAATACACCAGAGAACACACACAGGAGAGAAACCTTTTAGCTGTGATCAATGTGGGAAGAGTTTTACTTCATCTAGCAATCTGACTGCACACCAGAGGACACACACAGGAGAGAAATCTTATACATGTGATCAATGTGGGAAGAGTTTTACTACATCTAGCAATCTGACTGCACACCAGAGAACACACACAGGAGAGAAACCTTATAGCTGTGATCAATGTGGGAAGAGTTTTGCTAAATCTAGCCATCTGACTGCACACCAGAGAACACACACAGGAGAGAAACCATATAGCTGTGATCAATGTGGGAAAAGTTTTGCTAAATCTAGCCATCTGACTGCACACCAGACAACACACACAGGAGAGAAACCATATAGCTGTAATCAATGTAGGAAGAGTTTTTCTACATCTGGCTATCTAACTATACACCATAGAACACACACAGGAGATAATCAGTGCTGTGATCAATGTGGGAAGAGTTTTTCTTCTTCTAGCTATCTAACTATACACCATAGAACACACACAGGAGAGAAATCATACAGCTGTGATCAATGTGGGAAGAGTTTTACTCAGCCAAAAAGCCTGAATATACACAAGCGGACACACACAGGGGAAGAGATACTCTGATAAAAGATCTCTGATTAAACATCAAATACATGAAGGAGTTGTTTCATGATATCAATGAAATAATGTCACAATGTAGAATGTTTAAACATTGTAGTAGGAATATTTTAATGATGTCACAATGTAGAATGTTTTAACATTGTAGTGGGAGTATTTTAATGATGTCACAATGTAGAATGTTTTAACATTGTAGTAGGAGTATTTTAATGATGTCACAATGTAGAAGCCTAAACGTTTGTTCATGTTACACTTCCCACGTTGGTGACCCACTTGAATCAAAATGCAACACTTCAAAATGTAGGGATCTGTTTTCTACAAATTGTCCTCTAACCAGTGATGTACACGTTACTCCCAGATTCGGTGTGGTTTTTGAGCTGTTAGTTTTAACAGGACGTGCAACCTCATCTCCCTCCTGTCGGCACAATTGATTTTAACATGATATCGATGAGTGATGACAAATAAGTGTTGTGTTCCTTTGTTTAGCGACCCCTACATTTAAATGCATCACTCCAAAATGTAGCTGACTGTCTTCTGCAGGTTGTCCTCTAATCAGTGAGGTAAAAGATATCTCCCATTTCCATGTGTTTTTTTAGTTGTTAGTTTCAACAGCACGAACAACCTGATTTCCCCCCTAATCGATATCAGTGATTTATTGCTACTTGTCAAAACAACAGTGTTTCTGGTGCTTGTGCAGTTTATAAGGAACTTGTTTAAAAAATACAAGTAATGTGATTATTGTGGCAGTTTGTGTATATAGCACATTTTATGTTTAGGTTTTCAATATATCACAAACTGTTTCTGCATATTGGTTATGCAGAAACAATATTGGTTATTGATTTAGACACATTAAAACTGTGGTTTCACATTGGGGATATCCCACCTAGCAAAATGTCATTGAAAATAAGACTATGATACTATACTATAATAGACTACAATGCCCTATTGTACAATATGTATTTTTCTGGTCATTTTTTAAATTACTTTAAAACAACGTAATTTCAACGTACTTTCAGTAGCCGTGTTGGTTGAGCGTTGGGCCAGTAATCAGGGCAGTTAACGGTTGGCCGTCATTGTCGATAAGAAGTTGTTTAAAAAAAAAGACAAACATCATGACATGCAACAACAACCAAAGTGCTTCCTCATTCATTCTCTCATTTTCATGCTCTGAAAAGTGGACTAGAGTTCTTGAAGCTAGTGAGTTTTCCATAAAGAAAAATTTGAAAAAAAGTAATACTATTGTATATTATTATTTAGAAATATGTGTTTTTTTCTTGTTTTTAATTGTTGACAACCACTAGACACCATGTTTATATTGGTGAAGGTGAAGCATTGTAGTTGATTATAATGGGAAAAAACTTGAGCTGACAATATGTCTTTCTGACCCTAAACAAGGCAGTTAACCCACTGTTCCTAGGTCGTCATTGAAAATAAGAATTTGTTCTTAACTGACTTGCCTAGTTAAATAAAAAGTGGACTAGAGTTCTTGAAGCTAGTGAGTTTTCCGATTCTATAAAGAAAATTTTGAGAGAAAAAAATAATACGATATTATTATTTAGAAATATATATTTTTTTCCTGTCTTCAATTGTTGACAGCCAGTAGACACCATGTTTATATTGGTGAAGCATTGTAGTTGATTATAATGTGAAATGGAAGTTGTTTTCTGTTGGTGGTGAGCAAACTTGTCCAACAAAAATATAGGATATATTTGTTGTCTTAAGGGGGAAGGTGTCACAGGCTTTGTTTTTTTTTTTCATTTGTGTTTTGAGGTTGGACTTTAGCCCAGCTCGTTAGCACGTATAGCTTGTTAGCACGTAGGACGCACTGATTGGTGTCACCTCGTTAGTCAGTATGTTTTACACCTGTGCTGTCTTGTCCATCTCATTAGTGGGAAGGTGTTTCACCTGAGCTGGTCCAGGTTCTATTTAAGAGTGTCTGGCCCAGTGCTCCAGTTGTCTTGATAGATGTGGAGAGTCAACACCTTTAGTTGCTCCACCTTTTTGGTTTGCTTCCTGTCTTTAAGTTTGTTGTGGGTTTTTCTTTTGTTTGCCTCTTCTTGGGCAGATTTAGTGGGTCTCATGGTGGGTGTCTTTTAGGTCCCAGTTGTTGTTACTAGTCAATTTTCAGTCGACACCCTCATAGTGTCTTTCAGAACCCCTCCTAAAAAACAAGCTGATATTTTGGGTTGGATATTGCATCCGATTAATATTTTAATCAATGGTATTTCCTTAGGGTGCTCATTAGTCTTTCAATTGTTAGTCTTCTGTATTTCTGTTTATTTTCATTGTTTTTTCCTGTAAAGCCATTGTGTTGCATTCATGCCTGAAATGTGCTGTATAAATAAAGCTCGATTTGATTCCATACTATCCCATTTTGGAAACGTTACATGGACCATACTATCCCATTTTGGAAACGTTACATGGACAATACTATCCCATTTTGGAAACGTTACATGGACAATACTATCCCAATTTGGAAACGTTACATGGACAATACTGTCCCATTTTGGAAACGTTACATGGACAATACTATCCCATTTTGGAAACGTTACATGTACGCCCCCTTGTGGAGGGAAATTAATATCTTAGATGGTAGCTGTAGATGGGATTCAAACGCATAATGGTATTAATACAGTGTCTAGACTACCTCTTTTGTATAAAGGCCCTTCAGAATCCAAACACAGTATTGCCACGCAGCAAAATGTTGCGTATAATCTTTCAAGTCAGCCTGATAAAATATTGAACAATTTGTGAACAAAGATATCTTGAAATGTGATATTAGGCCTGTATGGCAGTACTGTTACTGTCTGGCAGTACTGTATTGGCTAGTGCTTTCTCCAATATGTTCTTCTATTTTGCATTAAATTGTATGTCGATGCCATTTATCTTTCAATATTTATTTAATATATATATATATGTATATATTGATACTTGTAAGACTATTCTTTGACACATTTTCTCTTCCTTTGAAATTCTTATAGGACAGAACATGGACACAATGCAATTGGGATCAAGAAGAAGGTACAGATCTGTTGTAGGACAGCTGCATTTGAAGTGTACATTTAACCTACATAGCAGTCAATACAAACTGACATCTATTAGCATACAAATGTGTGCAAATGATCTTTTCAGATCTTCTAAGAAATTAATAGAGTCACTGGAATGGATATAGACAAAAATATAATTCAAGGACTATCAGAGGTAGAGAGGCAAGGCAGGGGTGAGGACATCATCCTGCTATTTTGACAGTCTATAAATATATAAATAAATACTTATTTTCCACCATAATTTGCAAAAAAAATTCAGTAGGCCTACAATGTGATTTTCTGGATTTCTTTTTCTCATTTTGTCTGTCATAGTTGAAGTGTACCTATGATGAAAATTACAGGCCTCTCTCATCTTTTTAAGTGGGAGAACTTGCACAATTGGTGGCTGACTAAATACTTTTTTGCCCCACTGTATGTTGTTAAGTTACTGTGTTCTGGGGATAAGAGAAGTTGGGGTGAAGTTACCAGGGCCGGTCATAAAGATGGCAAACTTCCTAACATAACTAAGTGGATATGATATACACACTAAAGCTGAAAAATCTGTATTTAGCATCAAGTCTACAATATTGTTAGTTTACCTACGATTCATTTTTAATGTATGTTGTTTTTATTGTACATCATTATTTTTATATATTTTTAAATGTCATGAAAAGCACTATACAAAGTAAATGTATTATTTATTATGGTCTGACATGTCTGCAGAAATGTTGCAATTTTGTAATGTGTTTTGTTTGGTAAATTGTTTTGTAAATATTAATTCACATTTGTGGTGCCACTAAATAAACAATTAATTATTTAAGTCAATATTGTTATTAAAATATGTTTTTGTAATGCAGGGAGGGTGGACAGGGAGTTAAAAAATGAACCCCAAAAGGTTCTTCGATGAACCATGATAAGGGGTTCTTCAAAGAACTTTTAGGGGTTCCCACAAAAGGTTCTTCAAATAACTTTTAGGGGTTCCCCCACAGTTTCAATTTGAAGAACCCCTAAAGGATACTCCAGGAACCTTTACTTTTTAGAGTGTATATTGATGAAAGTCACCTTGTCCGAGAGACATTTACATAGTTATACACAGCCCGATTTGGGATGACTATTTTGGGGCGAAATAGCGGCCACAACAGACAGACCTGATATCGCCCATAATTCAACGTCCTTGGTTTTCAAAGGGAGCCGTTGGTTTTTAGATGCAGTCGCTTTTTAGCTATTTGTCTGAAAGTATTTTCTCAACTACGATACCAACTCCAGTCAGCAGATGGCGAAGTGCATCTTTCAGGTGATTCTGCCACTGTGACGTATAATCTAGTGGACGGGACGCTTCTTCAACATCAGCTAGTCAGCCATCTTGGTTCACTCTAACTTTATGGAAAAAGGTTTATTCAATCAATCTAGCAACTCCTCCCATACTGGGAAAATACAGGAATACACACTCAGAGCCTCCTGACTGGGCCCTGTTTACACCTCCAAGGTGCCCCCCTCACACACACTCAGAGCCTACGAGGCTTTTCTAACTACTACACTTTGCGTGTTTCACTCACCTCTTCAAAAAAATAAAAAAAAAGGTTTGAGATATTGTGTCGACTCAGCTCACTGCCTCTCAGATCAAAGGTGGGTCCATCTGCTCCGTTCCCAAAGTGTGGTCTCCCTGAGATCCCAAGTTTGAGGGATCCCTGGTGCACCATTTACCCAGGTCATCAGGAGCAGTCACCAAGTGAAGATTAACATCCCCAAATGTGGTTAATTTCTTTCATATCAAATGGAGACAAACTTATCACACAAGTCAGAGTTATTCTTAAACTAAATCTTTATTCACTTATTAATAAGGGAGCAGGTCAATACAACGTACACATAAAAAGTGAATCAATTGAGTGCTCTACGATAATGATGGCTGGTCGAAGAATCACCCCCCGATGATTCGTTGAGAGCCACGAGACAAAAGTACAAAGGTCTTTTACAGCCAAGATACACCCCTTTCAACCTACATGACCAACAATAGACGTATCGAACTGGTCACAAGGTTAAGATTTGTATGAAAGATACTTATAGTTCACAGCAGACAGTATCTGCTGTAAAAACAGTACTCTTTGTGTAGAGACCAGGGTCTGGCCCTGAGGTCGTCTCTCCCTGGTACCATATAGAACAGAAACATTAACTCATGCTCTGGAATGCGGTCTCAAGGTTTATCACCCAAGACATTGTAAATCTCCTGTCAGTGTTTTCTCCCAGAGGCCCATCCTCAGTAGAACACACAGACACAATAGTTCTAAGAACCCTCTATTCTGTTGCATAAAACAACCATTTGATGCAATAAAAGTATTATAACATAATGTTGCAGTTTTTCTCTCAGTGTCCACTGAAAGTTGACTAGTAACAACAACTGGGACAAAAAAGACACCCACCATGAGACCCACTAAATCTGCCCAAGAAGAGGGAAACAAATGAAAAACCCACACCAAACTTAAAAACTGGAAGCAAACCAAAAAGGTAGCGCAACTAAAGGTGTTGACTCTCCACATCTATCAAGACAACTGGAGCACTGGGCCAGACACTCTTAAATAGAACCTGGACCAGCTCAGGTGAAACACCTTCCCACTAACGAGATGGACAAACCAGCACAGGTGTAACACATACTGACAAACGAGGTGATACCAATCAGTACGTGCTGACGAGCTAAAATCCAACCTCAAAACATAAATGGAAAAACCAAAGCCTGTAAAACCTTCCCCTTTAAGACAACAAATATATCCTATATTTTTGTTGGACAAGTTTGCTCACCACCAACAGAAAACAACTTCCATTTCACATTATTATCAACTACAATGCTTCACCTTCTACAATATAAACATGGTGTCTACTGGCTGTCAATTAAAAACACGTATTTCTGAAATAATAATAAACAATCATATTGTTTTTTTATCATTTTTCTTTCTATAGAATCCTAAAACTCACTATCTTCTAGAACTCTCGTCTTCCTAAAACTCACTAGCTTCTAGAACTCTCGTCTTCCTAAAACTCACTATCTTCTAGAACTCTCGTCTTCCTAAAACTCACTAGCTTCTAGAACTCTCGTCCCCTCAAATCAAATTGTATTAGTCATGTCTGATTTCAAGAGCAAACTCCTGCAATATCTTGATAGGCATGTTGTTGGATCGAGTCTGTTGATTGGTCAGTCATTGGGTTCATTTGTTGAAATCAAATCAAGCTTTATTTATACAGCACATTTCAGACATGGATGCAACACAATGGCTTCACAGGAAAAAACAAATAAAAAAATGAAATAAACAGAAATATTTAGTACACAACAAACAGAAGACTAACAACTGAAAGACTAATGAGCACCCTAAGGAAATGCCATTGACTAAAATATTAATTGGATGCAATATCCATCCCAAAATTCAATTTTTTTTTTAGGAGGGGCTCTGAAAGTCACTATAGGGGTGTCAGTTTTGCTCTCAGTGTCCACTGACAATTGACTAGTAACAACAACTGGGATATAAAAGTCACCCACCATGAGACCCACTAAATCTGCCCAAGAAGAGGTAAACAAAAGAACTGGTGTTACACATACTGACTAATGAGGTGACACCAATCAGTGCGCCCTACGTGCTAACGAGCTATACGTGCTAAAGTCCAACCTCAAAACATAAATGGAAAAACGAAAGCCTGGAACACCTTTCCCCTTAAGACAACAAATATATCCTATGTTTTTGTTGGACAAGTTTGCCCACCACCAACTGAAAACAACTTCCATTTCCCATAATCAACTACAATGGTTCACCTTCTACAATATAAACATAGTGTCTACTGGCTGTCAACAATTAAAAACAAGAAAAAACACGTATTTCTAAATAATAATATACAATCGTATTATTTTTTCTTCTTTTTCATTCTATAGAATCCTAGAACTCAATAGCTTCTAGAACTCTCGTCTTCCTAAAACTCACTAGCTTCTAGAACTCTCGTCCCCTTGGAACGAACCCAAACAAAACTCATCTCCAATACGGAAAACCGTGCAGTCAAAATAAATTGTGATCCATGGCAACGCAATGGCTAAACGCAAAACACAAATCTTTTTGACTGCCCATTCTTGAGACACTCAGCAACCAAGTTGTCCTTACCACGGACGTGTCTGATTTCAAGAGGAAACTCCTGCAATATCCGTAGTAACTTTCCACCTCACTGTGGAGCTCTCTCTTTTCAGGGATCACTCGATAGGCATGTTGTTGGATCGGGGCCCAGTCCCCAATGTCCTGCTCTAGTACATGTGGGTTGGTACATCTGAGAATGATCCCTGATATTCTAAAAGCAGGATAACAATTTCAATATAATAGTACCCAAAAATTGTCAGCTGGTTGCATAAATAACTATGACTAAATGTTACATGAATTGTAAATATCAAAAGCAAATGCACACCCCTTTGTTAATATGTGTTGGCAATAATTAACTTAATGGTGAGGCATGGAATAATAAAACATGTATCTTTTGTCAGGCTGAATGTTTGAAGTATGAGGTGATTTGAGTCATGCTTCTTCAGTAGTGGAATAAAGACAATTAGCACTTGAATGTTTTCAATAAATACTGGAGTGATGTAGGATTGTTCATAAAATTGATTATAGACCAATTTATTATACTGCATCCATGTGTTTAAGCTGAAAGTACGTTGAAATTAAGTTGTTTTCAAGTAATTTAAAAAACGACCCGAAAATATATATTTTTAACTTTCAACTAAACCGAACGTATATTGGACGTCGGGGATAGTCTTCTTTTCAACGTCTTTTCATTGACATTTTGCTAAGTGGGATAGCGCAATGTCAAAACACAGTTTTAACGTGTCCAAATCAATAACCAATATGCAGAAACAGTTTGGGATATATTGAAAACCTAAACATTTTGAAGTGTTGCATTTTGATTCAAGTGGGTCACCAAAGTGGTAAGTGTAACACAACTCTAGTCACATTTTGTTAAATCTCATAAATAGTACTCTTTCAATTCAGAGCAAACGTTTAGGGTTCTACATTGTGACATTAGAATACTACTCCTACAATGTTAAAACATTCTACATTTTGACGTTACTAAAATACTTCCACAACATTATTTCATTGATATCATGAAACAACATGTATTTTCTGATGTTGAATCCGAGATCTTTTATCAGATTATCTCTGGTCACAGCTATATCTTCCCACATTGATTACATTGATTACAGCTATAAGATTTCTCTCCTGTGTGTGTTCTCTGGTGTTCTGTCAGATGTACCAAAACTCTTTCCACATTGACCACAGCTATATGGTTTATCTCCTGTGTGTGTTCTCTGGTGTATAGTTAGATAGCTAAATCTGGTAAATCTCTTCCCACATTGGTCACAGACAAAATATTTCTCTAATGTGTGTGTTCTCTGGTGTAAAGTTAGATAGATAGATCTGGCAAATCTTTTCCCACATTGAACACAGCTGTAAGGTTTCTCTCCTGTGTGTGTTCTCTGGTGTATAGGTACATAGCTAGATTTAGTAAAACTCTTCCCACATTGATCACAGCTATAACGTTTCTCTCCTGTGTGTGTCTGCTGGTGTACTATCAGGCTGTTTAGCTGAGTAAAACTCTTTCCACATTGATTACAGGTATAAGGTTTCTCTCCTGTGTGTGTTTTCTGGTGTGATTTCAGATTGCTAGATGTGGTAAAACTCTTCCCACATTGATCACAGCTATAAGGTTTCTCTCCTGTGTGTATTCTCTGGTGTCTCTTCAGACTACTAGCACTAACAAAACGCTTCCCACATTCATCACAGCCATAACGTTTCTCTCCTCTGTGAATTCTTTTATGTATTTTAAGGTCTAGTGAAGAGTTGAATCTTTTCCCACAGTAAGAGCAGCAGTGAGATTCCTCTCCTGTGTGGAGTTCTGATCTGGAGAGACTTTTCTCTACCTCGTCAGCATCATGAGGTTGTTGAGGCTCCCCAGAGGATCCACAATAGTCCCGTATCTCTCCTGTGTGAATGACAAAGTAAGTCAGATGGTTAAAGGCACACAACAGCAGAAATCCACAGTTAATTTGAGGTAAAGGATGATACCCAGAGCGTACCCATGAAGTTGAACAACAATTGACGTCTGTTAAATTTGACAATTAAGACAGTTAAGTTAGCAACAATAGTCATATTTTGTCTTGTTTCCACATTAGTAGTAACATCTAAGATTGTAGACTATAAATAAGTTCTTCATGTTGTTGAAACTCTAAGCAGTGTGCCAGACGACTTTTGGTCTCCAATATAGGCCCCTTTCTGTGGCGCAATTTGATTGTAGAAACTCCTCCCTGCTAATGAGGAAACCACTAGTTATGGATGTAGTATATCTGCTAATGAGGAAACCACTAGTTATGGATGTAGTATATCTGGTAATGAGGAAACCACTAGTTATGGATGTAGTATATCTGCTAATGAGGAAACCACTAGTTATGGATGTAGTATATCTGGTAATGAGGAAACCACTCGTTATGGATGTAGTATATCTGGTAATGAGGAAACCACTAGTTATGGATGTAGTATATCTGGTAATGAGGAAACCACTAGTTATGGATGTAGTATATCTGGTAATGAGGATACCACTAGTTATGGATGTAGTATATCTGGTAATGAGGAAACCACTAGTTATGGATGTAGTATATCTGGTAATGAGGAAACCACTAGTTATGGATGTAGTATATCTGGTAATGAGGAAACCACTAGTTATGGATGTCGTATATCTGCTAATGAGGAAACCACTAGTTATGGATGTAGTATATCTGCCTGGAGCAAAAATGGTGAGCGAAGATTTTAGTTTTCACAATGTATTCTGAATATTACAGTAGGACCCATAACTTCACCTAACAATAACATAGACCTACTGTAGGACCCATAACGTCACCTAACAACATAGACCTACTGTAGGACCCATAACTTCACCTAACAACAACATAGACCTACTGTAGGACCCATAATTTCACCTAACAACAACATAGACCTACTGTAGGACCCATAACTTCACCTAACAACAACATAGACCTACTGTAGGACCCATAACTTCACCTAACAACAACATAGACCTACTGTAGGACCCATATCTTCACCTAACAGCAACATAGACCTCGGACTATAAATCATTTAATATTCCAGGTGAAACATGGACAATAAAATGTCTGTCATGACATTTCATAACCTGATCACCAGATAATTTTGTGAATAATCCCACTAGGCTACTCTGTAACGTGTTGTCATTCTAAATGTCCTGAATAAGAAAATAGCTCTGTGTGTTTTACAATAGCCTATCCATCAAGGAAGAGTTCTCTACACATTATGAGCTAAGTATCTCTGTGTCCAAACAGACTAACGAGAC
This sequence comes from Salvelinus namaycush, assembly GCF_016432855.1. Taxonomy (NCBI): domain Eukaryota; kingdom Metazoa; phylum Chordata; class Actinopteri; order Salmoniformes; family Salmonidae; genus Salvelinus; species Salvelinus namaycush. The sequence goes on along the minus strand of NW_024058508.1, from coordinate 254,458 downwards.
CCTACTGTATATCAAGCAGACAATAACATTATAAACATCAATTTGTTAGGGATGTTGGATCCAACGTGGAGCACGGCATAACTATCTTTACCAGAGTAATGAATGAAGAAGCACTTTGGTTGTTGTTGCATGTCGTGATGTTTGTCATTTGACTGTCATTCAGAAAATGATTTCCTGGATCAGCTGATGATAGTTGAACATGTGACTAACTAAACAGCTACAGTATTAAGAATTATGTGTAATTATTGAAGAACTGTGTTAATGACAGTATCCATTTAGGTGATGTCAATAAAGTTACGATTATTATTATTATTTTTAATTTATTCCACCTTTATTTAACCAGGTAGGCCAGTTGAGAACAAGTTCTCATTTACAACTGTGACCTGGCCAAGATAAAGCAAAGCAATGCGACAAAAAAACAACAGAGTTACATACACGTGGGATAAACAAACGTAGAGTCAATAACACAACAGAAACATCTATGTACAGTGTGTGCAAATGGAGTAAGGAGGTAAGGCAATAAATAGGCCATAGTAGTGAAGTAATTACAATTTAGCATTAACACTGGAGTGATAGATGTGCAGATGATGATGTGCAAGTAGAAATACTGGTGTGCAAAAAGAGCAAAAAAAGTAAATAAAAACATGGGGATGAGGTAGGCAGTTGGATGAGCTATTTACAGATGGGCTGTGTACAGCTGCAGCGATCGGTAAGCTGCTCAGATAGCTGATGCTTAAAGTTAGTGAGGGAGATATAAGTCTCCAGTTTCAGAGATCTTTGTATGTCGTTCCAGTCATTGGCAGCAGAGAACTGGAAGGAAAGGCGGCCAAATTAGGTGTTGGCTTTGGGGATGACCAGTGAGATATACTTCCTGGAGCGCGTCCTATGGGTGGGTGTTGCTATGGTGACCAGTGAGCTGAGTTAAGGCGGCCTAGCAAAGACTTATAGATGACCTGGAGCCAGTGGGTTTGGCGACGAATATGTAGCGAGGGCCAGCCGACGAGAGCATACAGGTCGCAGTGGTGGGTAGTATATGGAGCTTTGGTGACAAAACAGATGGCACTGTGATAGACTGCATCCGGTTTACTGACTAGAGTGTTGGAGGCTATTTTATAGATGACATCACCGAAGTCGAGGATCAGTAGGATGGTCAGTTTTACGAGGGTATGTTTGGCAGCATAAGTGAAGGATGCTTTGTTGCGAAATAGGAAGCCGATTCTAGATTTAATTTTGGATGGGAGATGCTTAATGTGAGTCTGGAAGGAGAATTTACAGTCTAACCAGACACCTAGGCATTTGTAGTTGTCCACGTATTCTAAGTCAGAGCCGTCCAGAGTAGTGATGCTGGACGGGCGAGCAGGTGCAGGCAGTGATCGGTTGAATAGCATGCATTTAGTTTTACTTGCGTTTAAGAGCAGTTGGAGGCCACGGAAGGAGAGTTGTATGGCATTGAAGCTCGTCTGGAGGTTAATTAACACAGTGTCCAAAGAGGGGCCAGAAGTATACAGAATGGTGTCGTCTGCGTAGATGTGTATCAGAGAATCACCAGCAACAAGAGCAACATCATTGATGTATACAGAGAAGAGAGTCGGCCCGAAGATTGAACCCTATGGCACCCCCATAGAGACTGCCGGAGGTCCGGACAACAGGCCCTCTGATTTGACACACCCACCTGTAGCACGCGCTCCAGCAGGTATATCTCTCTGGTCACCCCCAAAACCAATTCCTCCTTTGGCCGCCTCTCCTTCCAGTTCTCTGCTGCCAATGACTGGAACGACATACAAAAATCTCTGGAACTGGAAACACTTATCTCCCTTACTAGCTTTAAGCACCAGCTGTCAGAGCAGCTCACAGATTACTGCACCTGTACATAGCCCATCTATAATTTAGCCCAAACCTGGTTAAATAAAGGTGAAATAAATAAATAAAATAGATCAGCAACGGTGGCTTGCAAACAGTGGATAGTAAGTAGCCCACCTTTGGAATAACTATGTATAGTTATAACTGTAGTATCCTGTATAACTGTAGTATCCTGTATAACTGTAGTATCCTGTATAACTATGTATAGTTATAACTGTAGTATCCTGTATAACTGTAGTATCCTGTATAACTATGTATAGTTATAACTGTAGTATCCTGTATAACTGTAGTATCCTATATAACTGTAGTATCCAGTATAACTGTAGTATCCTGTATAACTATGTATAGTTATAACTGTAGTATCCTGTATAACTGTAGTATCCTGTATAACTGTAGTATCCTGTATAACTATGTATAGTTATAACTGTAGTATCCTGTATAACTGTAGTATCCTGTATAACTGTAGTATCCTGTATAACTATGTATAGTTATAACTGTAGTATCCTGTATAACTGTAGTATCCTGTATAACTGTAGTATCCTGTATAACTGTAGTATAGTTATAACTGTAGTATCCTGTATAGGCTGGGAGGAGGTGAAACCACTCAGGCTTATTTGATGTGATTTAATGTTTTGATCATCTAGTTTTCCTTACAAGCATTGTCACCAAAGGGGGTTCGGTCATTCCTTTGTTTATATACTGTCTCATTGACAAAAATATTTTGGATTATTTGTTTACAGCATTCCTTTGTCTCGACCCAGTACACAGTAAACGTGCCGAGGTTCTAATGTTGCCAAGGAGACACATTTGATTATTTATTTACAGTTTGGAGGGTTGGGGGTCTGACATTCAGGCGACACTTTTTTATTTATTTATTTACAGTTTGGAGGGTTGGGGGTCTGACATCCAGGCGACACATTTTAGTTCTAATGGTGCCGTTCTGTTATTCTTTTCAGCTTCTTTTTCCAAGCATCTTACATTACTCTGAGACTAGTTATCCTGGGGAATAGTTTCAATACATTTGCAAAAAACCTAAACCTGTTTTTGCTTTGGCATTATGGGGTATTGTGATGTCATTATGGGGTATTGTGATACATTTTAGAATAAAGGGATGCACCGATATTACATTTTTGGCTAATAGCGATATCTAATATTTTCCTTGCCCAAAAAATGATACCGATAACCGATATTTAAAATTTTAGAGGCCTTTTAAGTATTCTAGTACAGCATTCTAATAGTTAACACACACACGGATGCAGCGGTCTAAACCACTGCATCTCAGTGCAAGAGGTGTCACTACAGTCCCTGGTTCGAATCCAGGCTGTATCACATCCGGCCGTGATTGGGAGTCCCACAGTAGTTGTCTGTTATTGGTGTAGAGAGGACGACAAAGGAGAGGGATCCCATATGTGGATAGGAAGATACAAATGATCATTATTACTGGAAAAAATTCATTTAAATTCCAGGAATTTTACAACTTTAGCTCTCTAGGTCAAGCCAGTAGGTTACAGTAGGTTGTAACGCTCTAGGTCATGCCAGTAGGCTACAGTAGGTTGTATCTCTCTAGGTCATGCCAGTAGGCTACAGTAGGTTGTAACTCTCTAGGTCATGCCAGTAGGTTACAGTAGGTTGTATCTCTCTAGGTCATGCCAGTAGGTTACAGTAGGTTGTAACTCTCTAGGTCATGCCAGTAGGTTACAGTAGGTTGTAACTCTCTAGGTCATGCCAGTAGGCTACAGTAGGTTGTATCTCTCTAGGTCATGCCAGTCGGTTACAGTATGTTGTATCTCTCTAGGTCATGCCAGTAGGATACAGTAGGTTGTATCTCTCTAGGTCATGCCAGTAGGTTACAGTAGGTTGTATCTCTCTAGGTCATGCCAGTAGGCTACAGTAGGTTGTATCTCTCTAGGTCATGCCAGTAGGTTACAGTAGGTTGTATCTCTCTAGGTCATGCCAGTAGGCTACAGTAGGTTGTATATCTCTAGGTCATGCCAGTAGGTTACAGTAGGTTGTATCTCTCTAGGTCATGCCAGTAGGTTACAGTAGGTTGTATCTCTCTAGGTCATGCCAGTAGGCTACAGTAGGTTGTAACTCTCTAGGTCATGCCAGTAGGCTACAGTAGGTTGTATCTCTCTAGGTCATGCCAGTAGGTTACAGTAGGTTGTATCTCTCTAGGTCATGCCAGTAGGCTACAGTAGGTTGTATCTCTCTAGTTCATGCCAGTAGGTTACAGTAGGTTGTAACTCTAGGTCATGCCAGTAGGTTACAGTAGGTTGTAACTCTCTAGGTCATGCCAGTAGGCTACAGTAGGTTGTAACTCTCTAGGTCATGCCAGTTGGTTACAGTAGGTTGTATCCACGTGGAAACAATTATCAACCCAATGTGGAAAGTGTCGAATTTGGTCAACAACAAAATGAATGGCTTATTTGCTACGTGAGGTTTACTTGATCCAACAGAAGTTTCGTAATGTTTAAGTTGTTATGTGGACACGTGACATACCGACAACTTTGATAAAAACACTTTAGGAGTTGTCTCCAGATCGCTATGCATATTCATGCTAGTAGCTTAGCATCTCTCTCCATTGAATACAGGCGGTGCATATTCATGCTAGTAGCTTAGCATCTCTCTCCATTGAATACAGGCGGTGCATATTCATGCTAGTAGCTTAGCATCTCTCTCCATTGAATACAGGCGGTGCATATTCATGCTAATAGCTTAGCATCTCTCTTCATTGAATACAGGCGGTTGACGACAACAACCCTCATAGAATATAAACAATAGATTACAATAATAAGATGAATCCACCAATCCAAAGAAAGGATAGGCGGGAGCTAGACAACCCGCAGTGCCGCTTTGTGGGCAACTACTCCCCTTGTGAGGGCAGAGAGAGACATCTTGTCAGTATATCCATAATCTTTGTTGTAGCCAACCCAACTCTCGCATGGCACTATTGGGGGGCACGGTGTGTAGTAAAACATCACTACATGCCGTGCCCCCCAGTCTGCGGTCAGCAGAAAGACCCTTCTCAAATATATATGTTAAGTCACTTTTTGGAAACGGAACGGAGAAAACAAGGGGTAGCTTGCTCTCTAGTCGTCTGATTCTAGACATATCAGTCATCATCCTGGGCCCTCCGTTGAAGAGGTATTGACGAGCCAACTCCGAATATCCAAAGTTAAAAACACATTTAAGGCGGTACTTACTGGTGTTACTCAGATCTCCTATCTCCTCCTCTGCATCTTTCAATGTGACAGTAATCTCTCCTTCCTTCTTCACTACAAAAACTGCATCCTCCTCTTTCTCTTCCTCCTCTTCTTTTACTGTAACATCCTCCTCCTCTTTCACTCTGAACGCGTCTTCCTCTTCTTTCACTGAAACGTCTTTCTCTTCTTCTTTCACTGTAACAGCCTCATCTTCTACTTCTTGTTTTACTGTGACATCCTCTTCTTCCTTCTCCTCTTTCACGACAATGTTCAGCCCCAGAGCTTCTTTCTCCGTCCAGCAGACCCTCTCTTCTTTAACGAGAGGGGGGATTTTTAGTGAGCTCATGTTCAGGGATGTTAGCTAGCTAGGTATCATTAGCGACTAGGCTAGTGCTAACTTAACCAGCCAGCTACTATAGCTGACTAATACAAAATAACGTAATATAAAATTAAATAGGTTAACAAATAGATACGACCTAAGTGTGTCGAAAACACAGTAGCTAATATACACCGAAAACGTATAAATAGCTTGAATCTTTCGGCTATGTTGGCTAGCAAGCTACCGAGGTGGTTGACGAGCTGTTTATGAAGAACCGTCCACTAGATTATACGTCACGCTGGCAGCGTCGCCTGAAAGACGCACATCGCCGTCTGCTGACTGGAGGGGAAACGCAGTTGAGGATCATATTTTATTTTCAGACAAAGATTATTGTAAATGGATTTAATTAAATAATACCATTATATTGAGACATACAAAGACAGGAATGTGTTGATTGATTAGTGCGGATAAAAAATGTTTACCACAGCATATTTAAGGCAGTTTCATTAAGTTATACTACATCTAAATTAGCAGCTAGCTACTGTAGGTCTATACTGCTCCTACACGGTGTAACAATACATCATATAGATGTATATAATGAACAGACTAGGTCTATACTGCTCCTACATGGTGTAACAATACATAATGTAGATGTATATAATGAACAGACTAGGTCTATACTGCTCCTACATGGTGTAACAATACATCATGTAGATGTATATAATGAACAGACTAGGTCTATACTGCTCCTACATGGTGTAACAATACATCATGTAGATGTATATAATGAACAGACTAGGTCTATACTGCTCCTACATGGTGTAACAATACATCATGTAGATGTATATAATGAACAGACTAGGTCTATACTGCTCCTACATGGTGTAACAATACATCATATAGATGTATATAATGAACAGACTAGGTCTATACTGCTGCTACATTTTTGTATTATTATGTGTTATTTATTTCCCCTTTATTTAACCAGGTCGGCCAGTTGAGAACAAGTTCTCATTTTACAACTGCAACCTGGCCAAGATAAAACAAAGCAGTTCGACACATACAACAACACAGAGTTACACATGGAGTAAAACAAACATACAGTCAATAATACAGTAGAAAAATAAGTCTATATACAATGTGAGCAAGTGAGGTGAGATAAGGGAGGTGAAGGCAAAAAAAAGGCCATGGTGGCGAAGTAAATACAATATAGCAAGTAAAACACTGGAATGGTAGATTTGCAGTGGAAGAATGTGCAAAGTAGAGATAGAAATAATGGGGTGCAAATGAGCTAAATAAATAAATACAGTAGGGAAAGAGGTAGTTGTTTGGGCTAAATTATAGATGGGCTATGTTCAGGTGCAGTAATCTGTGAGCTGCTCTGACAGCTGGTGCTTAAAGCTAGTGAGGGAGATAAGTGTTTCCAGTTTCAGAGATTTTTGTAGCTCGTTCGTATTAATGCAGATATAATGGACATTTTATTTAAAACATGTAATTAAACTATAATTGTAGCTCCTTTAATTTAGACCCAAAATTTATTTGCTATGTGTGCTATTGCCCGGCTATTAAAAGGGACAGGCGACTATTTGAGACTCAGCCTCAGAAATGTTTGGTCACATGGAATCAAGTGGTCACTAGATGTCTACAGTGCCAAAGAGAATTATAGTTGGGGGTGTTGGGAGTGTTAAGTGTGTTGATATAACGGTAATAATGTCACATGGAATCAAGTGGTCACTAGATGTCTACGGTGCCAAAGAGATTGATAGTTGGGAGTGTTGGGAGTGTCCAGTGTGTTGATATAACGGTAATAATGTCAAAATTCCACTTTTAACAACCATCAGAATTGGTTTAAAAAAGGTTATGCCTGAGTGGCACAGCGATCTAAGGTACTAGATCACAGTGTTAGAGGCGTCACTATAGACCCGAGTGGTGCAGCAGTCTAAGGTACTAGATCACAGTGTTAGAGGTGTCACTATAGACCCGAGTGGTGCAGCAGTCTAAGGTACTAGATCACAGTGCTAGAGGTGTCACTATAGACCCGAGTGGTGCAGCGGTTTAAGGTACTGTATCACAGTGTTAGAGGTGTCACTATAGACCCTAGTGGTGCAGCAGTCTAAGGTACTGCATCACAGTGTTAGAGGTGTCACTCTAGACCCGAGTGGTGCAGCGGTCTAAGGTACTGTATCACAGTGTTAGAGGTGTCACTATAGACCCGAGTGGTGCAGCGGTCTAAGGTACTGTATCACAGTGTTAGAGGTGTCACTATAGACCCTAGTGGTGCAGCAGTCTAAGGTACTGTATCACAGTGTTAGAGGTGTCACTATAGACCCTAGTGGTGCAGCAGTCTAAGGTACTGTATCACAGTGTTAGAGGTGTCACTATAGACCCGAGTGGTGCAGCGGTCTATGGTACTAGATCACAGTGTTAGAGGTGTCACTATAGACCCGAGTGGTGCAGCGGTCTAAGGTACTGCATCACAGTGTTAGAGGTGTCACTATAGACCCGAGTGGTGCAGCGGTCTAAGGTGCTAGATCACAGTGTTAGAGGTGTCACTATAGACCCGAGTGGTGCAGCAGTCTAAGGTACTAGATCACAGTGTTAGAGGTGTCACTATAGACCCGAGTGGTGCAGCAGTCTAAGGTACTAGATCACAGTGTTAGAGGCGTCACTATAGACCCGAGTGGTGCAGCAGTCTAAGGTACTAGATCACAGTGTTAGAGGTGTCACTATAGACCCGAGTGGTGCAGTGGTCTAAGGTACTGTATCACAGTGTTAGAGGTGTCACTATAGACCCGAGTGGTGCAGCAGTCTAAGGTACTAGATCACAGTGTTAGAGGTGTCACTATAGACCAGAGTGGTGCAGCAGTCTAAGGTACTAGATCAGTGTTAGAGGTGTCACTATAGATCCGAGTGGTGCAGCAGTCTAAGGTACTGTATCACAGTGTTAGAGGTGTCACTATAGACCCGAGTGGTGCAGCAGTCTAAGGTACTAGATCACAGTGTTAGAGGCGTCACTATAGACCCTAGTGGTGCAGCAGTCTAAGGTACTAGATCACAGTGTTAGAGGTGTCACTATAGACCCGAGTGGTGCAGCAGTCTAAGGTACAGTATCACAGTGTTAGAGGTGTCACTATAGACCCTAGTGGTGCAGCAGTCTAAGGTACTAGATCACAGTGTTAGAGGTGTCACTATAGACCCGAGTGGTGGAGCAGTCTAAGGTACTAGATCAGTGTTAGAGGTGTCACTATAGACCTGAGTGGTGCAGCAGTCTAAGGTACTAGATCAGTGTTAGAGGTGTCACTATAGACCAGAGTGGTGCAGCAGTCTAAGGTACTGTATCACAGTGTTAGAGGTGTCACTATAGACCCGAGTGGTGCAGCAGTCTAAGGTACTAGATCACAGTGTTAGAGGTGTCACTATAGACCCGAGTGGTGGAGCAGTCTAAGGTACTAGATCAGTGTTAGAGGTGTCACTATAGACCTGAGTGGTGCAGCAGTCTAAGGTACTAGATCAGTGTTAGAGGTGTCACTATAGACCAGAGTGGTGCAGCAGTCTAAGGTACTGTATCACAGTGTTAGAGGTGTCACTATAGACCCGAGTGGTGCAGCAGTCTAAGGTACTGTATCACAGTGTTAGAGGTGTCACTATAGACCCGAGTGGTGCAGCGGTCTAAGGTACTGTATCACAGTGTTAGAGGTGTCACTATAGACCTGAGTGGTGCAGCAGTCTAAGGTACTAGATCACAGTGTTAGAGGTGTCACTATAGACCCGAGTGGTGCAGCAGTCTAAGGTACTAGATCACAGTGTTAGAGGTGTCACTATAGACCTGAGTGGTGCAGCAGTCTAAGGTACTAGATCACAGTGTTAGAGGTGTCACTATAGACCCGAGTGGTGCAGCAGTCTAAGGTACTAGATCACAGTGTTAGAGGTGTCACTCTAGACCCGAGTGGTGTAGCAGTCTAAGGTACTGTATCACAGTGTTAGAGGTGTCACTATAGACCAGAGTGGTGCAGCAGTCTAAGGTACTAGATCACAGTGTTAGAGGTGTCACTATAGACCCGAGTGGTGCAGCAGTCTAAGGTACTGTATCACAGTGTTAGAGGTGTCACTATAGACCCGAGTGGCACAGCGATCTAAGGTACTAGATCACAGTGTTAGAGGCGTCACTATAGACCCGAGTGGTGCAGCAGTCTAAGGTACTAGATCACAGTGTTAGAGGTGTCACTATAGACCCGAGTGGTGCAGCAGTCTAAGGTACTAGATCACAGTGTTAAAGGTGTCACTATAGACCCGAGTGGTGCAGCAGTCTAAGGTACTGTATCACAGTGTTAGAGGTGTCACTATAGACCCGAGTGGCACAGCGATCTAAGGTACTGTATCACAGTGCTAGAGGTGTCACTATAGACCCGAGTGGTGCAGCAGTCTAAGGTACTGTATCACAGTGTTAGAGGTGTCACTATAGACCCGAGTGGCACAGCGATCTAAGGTACTGTATCACAGTGCTAGAGGTGTCACTATAGACCCGAGTGGTGCAGCAGTCTAAGGTACTGTATCACAGTGCTAGAGGTGTCACTATAGACCCGAGTGGCACAGCGATCTAAGGTACTGTATCGCAGTGTTAGAGGTGTCACTATAGACCCGAGTGGCACAGCGATCTAAGGTACTAGATCACAGTGTTAGAGGTGTCACTATAGACCCGAGTGGTGCAGCAGTCTAAGGTACTGCATCGCAGTGTTAGAGGTGTCACTATAGACCCGAGTGGTGCAGCAGTCTAAGGTAATAGATCACAGTGTTAGAGGTGTCACTATAGACCCGAGTGGCACAGCGATCTAAGGTACTAGATCATAGTGTTAGAGGTGTCACTATAGACCCGAGTGGTGCAGCGGTCTAAGGTACTGCATGGCAGTGCTAGAGGCGTCACTAGAGGCGTCCCCCGGGTTCGATCCCGGGCTGTACCACAACCTGCCGTGATCGGGAGTTCCATAGGGCGGCACACAATTGGCCAAGCGTCGCCCGGTGTTTCCTCCTACACATTGGTGCAGCTGGCTTCCGGGTTAAGCGGGCGGGTGTTAAGAAGCGCGGTTTGACGGGTCATGTTTCAGAGGACGCATGACTCGACCTTCGCCTCCTAAGCCCATTGGGGAGTTGTAGCGATGAGACAAGATTGGGGAGTTGAAATTGGGGAGAAAAAACGGGGGTAAAATGATAAAAAATGTTTAAAAAATGACAACAAACAAAGGTTGCATCCCAACGTGGCAATAAACAGTAGGCAAAGTGACCAGGACAAAATGAACTCAAACGTTTTACCATTGGAACACTTGATGTAATGATGTAATAATGGACAGAATGAACTCAAACGTTTTACCATTGGAACACTTGATGTAATGATGTAATAATGGACAGAATGAACTCAAACGTTTTACCATTGGAACACTTGATGTAATGATGTAATAATGGACAGAATGAACTCAAACGTTTTACCATTTTACCCACCATTTGCAACAACGTCACTGAGCACCATCACTGTCTTTCCTTCGTGGATCTCCTGCATGTTTACATATCTGACATTACTCATCTCATATGTATATACTGTATTCTATCCTATTCTACTGTATCTTAGTCTATGTATTACTCATCTCATATGTATATACTGTATTCTATCCTATTCTACTGTATCTTAGTCTATGTATTACTCATCTCATATGTATATACTGTATTCTATCCTATTCTACTGTATCTTAGTCTATGTATTACTCATCTCATATGTATATACTGTATTCTATCCTATTCTACTGTATCTTAGTCTATGTATTACTCATGTCATATGTATATACTGTATCCTATTCTACTGTATCTTAGTCTGTATTACTCATCTCAGATGTATATACTGTATTCTATCCTATTCTACTGTATCTTAGTCTATGTATTACTCATCTCATATGTATATACTGTATTCTATCCTATTCTACTGTATCTTAGTCTATGTATTACTCATCTCATATACTGTATTCTATCCTATTCTACTGTATCTTAGTCTATGTATTACTCGTCTCATATGTATATACTGTATTCTATCCTATTCTACTGTATCTTAGTCTATGTATTACTCGTCTCATATGTATATACTGTATTCTATCCTATTCTACTGTATCTTAGTCTATGTATTACTCATCTCATATGTATATACTGTATTCTATCCTATTCTACTGTATCTTAGTCTATGTATTACTCGTCTCATATGTATATACTGTATTCTATCCTATTCTACTGTATCTTAGTCTATGTATTACTCGTCTCATATGTATATACTGTATTCTATCCTATTCTACTGTATCTTAGTCTATGTATTACTCGTCTCATATACTGTATTCTATCCTATTCTACTGTATCTTAGTCTATGTATTACTCATCTCATATACTGTATTCTATCCTATTCTACTGTATCTTAGTCTATGTATTTCTTGTCTCATATGTATATACTGTATTCTATCCTATTCTACTGTATCTTAGTCTATGTATTACTCATCTCATATGTATATACTGTATTATATCCTATTCTACTGTATCTTAGTCTATGTATTACTCATCTCATATGTATATACTGTATTCTATCCTATTCTACTGTATCTTAGTCTATGTATTACTCATCTCATATGTATATACTGTATTCTATCCTATTCTACTGTATCTTAGTCTATGTATTACTCGTCTCATATGTATATACTGTATTCTATCCTATTCTACTGTATCTTAGTCTATGTATTACTCATCTCATATGTATATACTGTATTCTATCCTATTCTACTGTATCTTAGTCTATGTATTACTCATCTCATATGTATATACTGTGTTCTATTCTACTGTATCTTAGTCTATGTATTACTCATCTCATATGTATATACTGTATTCTATCCTATTCTACTGTATCTTAGTCTATGTATTACTCATCTCATATGTATATACTGTATTCTATCCTATTCTACTGTATCTTAGTCTATGTATTACTCATCTCATATGTATATACTGTATTCTATCCTATTCTGCTGTATCTTAGTCTATGTATTACTCATCTCATATGTATATACTGTGTTCTATTCTACTGTATCTTAGTCTATGTATTACTCATCTCATATGTATATACTGTATTCTATCCTATTCTACTGTATCTTAGTCTATGTATTACTCATCTCATATGTATATACTGTATTCTATCCTATTCTACTGTATCTTAGTCTATGTATTACTCATCTCATATGTATATACTGTATTCTATCCTATTCTACTGTATCTTAGTCTATGTATTACTCATCTCATATGTATATACTGTATTCTATCCTATTCTACTGTATCTTAGTCTATGTATTACTCATCTCATATGTATATACTGTATTCTATCCTATTCTACTGTATCTTAGTCTATGTATTACTCATCTCATATGTATATACTGTATTCTATCCTATTCTACTGTATCTTAGTCTATGCATTACTCATCTCATATGTATATACTGTATTCTATCCTATTCTACTGTATCTTAGTCTATGTATTACTCATCTCATATGTATATACTGTATTCTATCCTATTCTACTGTATCTGTCTATGTATTACTCATCTCATATGTATATACTGTATCCTATTCTACTGTATCTTAGTCTGTATTACTCATCTCATATGTATATACTGTATTCTATCCTATTCTACTGTATCTTAGTCTATGCATTACTCATCTCATATGTATATACTGTATCCTATTCTACTGTATCTTAGTCAATGTATTACTCATCTCATATGTATATACTGTATTCTATCCTATTCTACTGTATCTTAGTCTATGTATTACTCATCTCATATGTATATACTGTATTCTATCCTATTCTACTGTATCTTAGTCTATGTATTACTCATCTCATATGTATATACTGTATTCTATCCTATTCTACTGTATCTTAGTCTATGTATTACTCATCTCATATACTGTATTCTATCCTATTCTACTGTATCTTAGTCTATGTATTACTCATCTCATATACTGTATTCTATCCTATTCTACTGTATCTTAGTCTATGTATTTCTTGTCTCATATGTATATACTGTATTCTATCCTATTCTACTGTATCTTAGTCTATGTATTACTCATCTCATATGTATATACTGTATTCTATCCTATTCTACTGTATCTTAGTCTATGTATTACTCATCTCATATACTGTATTCTATCCTATTCTAATGTATCTTAGTCTATGTATTACTCGTCTCATATGTATATACTGTATTCTATCCTATTCTACTGTATCTTAGTCTATGTATTTCTCGTCTCATATGTATATACTGTATTCTATCCTATTCTACTGTATCTTAGTCTATGTATTACTCATCTCATATGTATATACTGTATTCTATCCTATTCTACTGTATCTTAGTCTATGTATTACTCGTCTCATATGTATATACTGTATTCTATCCTATTCTACTGTATCTTAGTCTATGTATTACTCGTCTCATATGTATATACTGTATTCTATCCTATTCTACTGTATCTTAGTCTATGTAATACTCGTCTCATATGTATATACTGTATTCTATCCTATTCTACTGTATCTTAGTCTATGTATTACTCATCTCATATGTATATACTGTATTCTATCCTATTCTACTGTATCTTAGTCTATGTATTACTCATCTCATATGTATATACTGTATCCTATTCTACTGTATCTTAGTCTGTATTACTCATCTCAGATGTATATACTATATTCTATCCTATTCTACTGTATCTTAGTCTATGTATTACTCATCTCATATGTATATACTGTATTCTATCCTATTCTACTGTATCTTAGTCTATGTATTACTCATCTCATATGTATATACTGTATTCTATCCTATTCTACTGTATCTTAGTCTATGTATTACTCATCTCATATGTATATACTGTATTCTATCCTATTCTACTGTATCTTAGTCTATGTATTACTCATCTCATATACTGTATTCTATCCTATTCTACTGTATCTTAGTCTATGTATTACTCATCTCATATGTATATACTGTATTCTATCCTATTTTACTGTATCTTAGTCTATGTATTACTCATCTCATATGTATATACTGTGTTCTATTCTACTGTATCTTAGTCTATGTATTACTCATCTCATATGTATATACTGTATTCTATCCTATTCTACTGTATCTTAGTCTATGTATTACTCATCTCATATGTATATACTGTATTCTATCCTATTCTACTGTATCTTAGTCTATGTATTACTCATCTCATATGTATATACTGTGTTCTATTCTACTGTATCTTAGTCTATGTATTACTCATCTCATATGTATATACTGTATTCTATCCTATTCTACTGTATCTTAGTCTATGTATTACTCGTCTCATATGTATATACTGTATTCTATCCTATTCTACTGTATCTTAGTCTATGTATTACTCATCTCATATGTATATACTGTATCCTATTCTACTGTATCTTAGTCTGTATTACTCATCTCAGATGTATATACTGTATTCTATCCTATTCTACTGTATCTTAGTCTATGTATTACTCATCTCATATGTATATACTGTATTCTATCCTATTCTACTGTATCTTAGTCTATGTATTACTCATCTCATATGTATATACTGTATTCTATCCTATTCTACTGTATCTTAGTCTATGTATTACTCATCTCATATGTATATACTGTATTCTATCCTATTCTACTGTATCTTAGTCTATGCATTACTCATCTCATATGTATATACTGTATTCTATCCTATTCTACTGTATCTTAGTCTATGTATTACTCATCTCATATGTATATACTGTATTCTATCCTATTCTACTGTATCTGTCTATGTATTACTCATCTCATATGTATATACTGTATCCTATTCTACTGTATCTTAGTCTGTATTACTCATCTCATATGTATATACTGTATTCTATCCTATTCTACTGTATCTTAGTCTATGCATTACTCATCTCATATGTATATACTGTATCCTATTCTACTGTATCTTAGTCAATGTATTACTCATCTCATATGTATATACTGTATTCTATCCTATTCTACTGTATCTTAGTCTATGTATTACTCATCTCATATGTATATACTGTATTCTATCCTATTCTACTGTATCTTAGTCTATGTATTACTCATCTCATATGTATATACTGTATTCTATCCTATTCTACTGTATCTTAGTCTATGTATTACTCATCTCATATACTGTATTCTATCCTATTCTACTGTATCTTAGTCTATGTATTACTCATCTCATATACTGTATTCTATCCTATTCTACTGTATCTTAGTCTATGTATTTCTTGTCTCATATGTATATACTGTATTCTATCCTATTCTACTGTATCTTAGTCTATGTATTACTCATCTCATATGTATATACTGTATTCTATCCTATTCTACTGTATCTTAGTCTATGTATTACTCATCTCATATACTGTATTCTATCCTATTCTAATGTATCTTAGTCTATGTATTACTCGTCTCATATGTATATACTGTATTCTATCCTATTCTACTGTATCTTAGTCTATGTATTTCTCGTCTCATATGTATATACTGTATTCTATCCTATTCTACTGTATCTTAGTCTATGTATTACTCATCTCATATGTATATACTGTATTCTATCCTATTCTACTGTATCTTAGTCTATGTATTACTCGTCTCATATGTATATACTGTATTCTATCCTATTCTACTGTATCTTAGTCTATGTATTACTCGTCTCATATGTATATACTGTATTCTATCCTATTCTACTGTATCTTAGTCTATGTATTACTCGTCTCATATGTATATACTGTATTCTATCCTATTCTACTGTATCTTAGTCTATGTATTACTCATCTCATATGTATATACTGTATTCTATCCTATTCTACTGTATCTTAGTCTATGTATTACTCATCTCATATGTATATACTGTATCCTATTCTACTGTATCTTAGTCTGTATTACTCATCTCAGATGTATATACTATATTCTATCCTATTCTACTGTATCTTAGTCTATGTATTACTCGTCTCATATGTATATACTGTATTCTATCCTATTCTACTGTATCTTAGTCTATGTATTACTCATCTCATATGTATATACTGTATTCTATCCTATTCTACTGTATCTTAGTCTATGTATTACTCATCTCATATGTATATACTGTATCCTATTCTACTGTATCTTAGTCTGTATTACTCATCTCAGATGTATATACTGTATTCTATCCTATTCTACTGTATCTTAGTCTATGTATTACTCATCTCATATGTATATACTGTATTCTATCCTATTCTACTGTATCTTAGTCTATGTATTACTCATCTCATATGTATATACTGTATTCTATCCTATTCTACTGTATCTTAGTCTATGTATTACTCATCTCATATGTATATACTGTATTCTATCCTATTCTACTGTATCTTAGTCTATGTATTACTCATCTCATATGTATATACTGTATTCTATCCTATTCTACTGTATCTTAGTCTATGTATTACTCATCTCATATGTATATACTGTGTTCTATTCTACTGTATCTTAGTCTATGTATTACTCATCTCATATGTATATACTGTAATCTATCCTATTCTACTGTATCTTAGTCTATGTATTACTCATCTCATATGTATATACTGTATTCTATCCTATTCTACTGTATCTTAGTCTATGTATTACTCATCTCATATGTATATACTGTATTCTATCCTATTCTACTGTATCTTAGTCTATGTATTACTCGTCTCATATGTATATACTGTATTCTATCCTATTCTACTGTATCTTAGTCTATGTATTACTCATCTCATATGTATATACTGTATTCTATCCTATTCTACTGTATCTTAGTCTATGTATTACTCATCTCATATGTATATACTGTGTTCTATTCTACTGTATCTTAGTTTATGTATTACTCATCTCATATGTATATACTGTATTCTATCCTATTCTACTGTATCTTAGTCTATGTATTACTCATCTCATATGTATATACTGTATTCTATCCTATTCTACTGTATCTTAGTCTATGTATTACTCATCTCATATGTATATACTGTATTCTATCCTATTCTACTGTATCTTAGCCTATGCATTACTCATCTCATATGTATATACTGTTTTCTATCCTATTCTACTGTATCTTAGTCTATGTATTACTCATCTCATATGTATACACTGTATTCTATCCTATTCTACTGTATCTTAGTCTATGTATTACTCATCTCATATGTATATACTGTATTCTATCCTATACTACTGTATCTTAGTCTATGCATTACTCATCTCATATGTATATACTGTATTCTATCCTATTCTACTGTATCTTAGTCTATGTATTACTCATCTCATATGTATATACTGTATTCTATCCTATTCTACTGTATCTGTCTATGCATTACTCATCTCATATGTATATACTGTATCCTATTCTACTGTATCTTAGTCAATGTATTACTCATCTCATATGTATATACTGTATTATATCCTATTCTACTGTATCTGTCTATGTATTACTCATCTCATGTGTATATACTGTATTCTATCCTATTCTACTGTGTCTTAGTCAATGTATTACTCATCTCATATGTATATACTGTATTCTACCCTATACTATTGTATCTGTCTATGCCGCTCTGACATCGCTCGTCCATATATTTATATATTCTTATTCCATTACTTAGATTTGTGTGTATTAGGCATTTGTTGTGAAATTGTTAGATATTACTGTCCTGTTGGAGCTAGAAACACAAGAACACAAGCATTTATTTAGATATCACTGCAAATAACATTTTAATTGATGTTAATAATGATTTATGAAGGTAATTTGTGTAAAATGTACTTTTCCCCACTCATTCACCCCATCTCTTTACATTCAGTGGCCTGACTGAATCCAGACTATGTCAAAGGCCCATCCTGGTAGATCTGAACCTAATGCAGCTTGGAGTGATCAGATAAGGGAAGTCACATTTAGGTGCCAGGTGTAACTGAGGCCATAGATGCTCCACATCCATTACTTTGAGTGTTTTATATAATATGACTAAATGTGTTTCTTTCTGTGTTGCAGGGGCAGTCAAGAAATGTAACGGCAAGGCCACAGAACATGACATAAGCAGAGCTGTGGGAGACCACCTCAAGCCCCTGGTAGAGCCGGGGGTGGTGTTTACCACTTCACCAGCAGAGCTGTGGGAGACCACCTCAAGCCCCTGGTAGAGCCGGGGGTGGTGTTTACCACTTCACCAGCAGAGCTGTGGGAGACCACCTCAAGCCCCTGGTAGAGCCGGGGGTGGTGTTTACCACTCCACCAGCAGAGCTGTGGGAGACCACCTCAAGCCCCTGGTAGAGCCGGGGGTGGTGTTTACCACGCCTTCAGCAGGCTGGAAAAGTGGGATTGATACCGATTTTCATACTAAGATGGACCAAGAGTCTGTTGATTTGGTCAGTCATTGGGTTAATTTGTTTTGCAATATGTTCAAATCAAGCTTTCTTTATACAGCACATTTCAGACATGGATGCAACACAATGGCTTCACAGGAAAAAACAATGAAAATAAACAGAAATATTTAGTACACAAACATTAGAGGATAAAAAAACAATAACTTAAAGACTAATGAGCATCCTAAGGATTAAGATATTAAAATAAACATCCCAAAATATTAGCTTGTTATTTAGGAGGGGCTCTGAAAGACACTATGGGGAGTGTCCACTGAAAGTTGACTAGTAACAACTGGGACCTAAAAGACACCCACTAAATCTGCCCAAGAAGAGGCAAACAAAAGAAAAACCCACAACTAACTTAAAGACAGGAATCAAACCAAAAAGGTGGAGCAACTAAAGGTGTTGACTCTCCACATCTATCAAGACAACTGGAGCACTGGGCCAGACACTCTTAAATAGAACCTGGACCAGCTCAGGTGAAACACCTTCCCACTAACGAGATGGACAAGCCAGCACAGGTGTAACACATACTGACTAACGAGGTGACACCAATCAGTGCGTCCTACGTGCTAACGAGCTAGACGTGCTAACGAGCTATACGAGCTATACGTGCTAACGAGCTATACGTGCTAACGAGCTATACGTGCTAAAGTCCAACCTCAAAACATAAATGGAAAAACCAAAGCCCGTAACACCTTCCCCCTTTAGACAACAAATATATCCTATATTTTTGTTGGACAAGTATGCTCACCCCCAACAGAAAACAACTTCCATTTCACATAATCAACTACAATATAAACATAGTGTCTACTGGCTGTCAACAATTAAAAACAAGAAAAAACACATATTTCTAAATAATAATATACAATAGTATTATAGTACTGGCTACTAGAACTCTCCTCTTCCTAAAACTAACTAGCTTCTAGAACTCTGGTCCCCTTGGAACGAGCCCAAAAAACTAAATCTCCAATACGGAAAAACGTGCAGTCAAAATAAATTGTGATCCATGGCAACGCACTGGCTAAACGCAAAACTTGTTGACTGCCCACCCTTGAGACAATCAGCAACCAACTCCTGCAATATCTGTAGTAACTTTCAACCTTACTTCTCTCTCTCTTTTCAGGGTTCACTCGATAGGCATGTTGTTAGATCGGGCCCAGTCCCCAATGTCATGCATTTGGGTTAGCACATCTGAGAATGAATCATGATATTCTAAAAGCAGGGCAACATTGTCAATATAAATGTACCCAAAAATGGTCTGCTGGTTACATAAATAATTATGATTACTAAATGTTACATAAATTGTAAATATGAAAATCAAAACCAAATGTTCACCCCTTTGTTAATATGTATTGGCAATAATTAACTTAATGGTGAGGCATGGAATAATAAAACATGTATATTTTGTCAGGCTGAATGTTTGAATATATGAGGTGATTTGAGTCATGCTTCTTCAGTAGTGGAATAAAGACAATTAGCACTTGAATGTTGTCAAGAAATACTGGAGTGATGTCAGATTGTTAATACAATTGATTAGTACAATTTATTATACTGCTTTCATGTGTGTATATACACAAACATCTGCAACAATTATCATATTACATGTAGTTTTTAAAACAAGCAGCTTTTTCAACTTGTAGAAAACAGCTAGCTACATTTTGAAGTGCTGCATTTTGATTAAAGTGGGTCACCAACGCAGTAAGTGTAACACAGCTCTTTTTTTGTTAGTCACTTTTTGTTAAATAATACTCTTTCAATTCAGAACCTGGATTTTCCCCTGAGGCTAATATCCATATCATGCTGCAATCAATTGTACAGGGCAAAGGATAAGGTAGAACATCATTAAAATACTCCTTCTACAATGTTAAAACATTCTACATTGTGACATCATTAAAATACTCCTACTACAATGTTAAAAAATTCTACATTGTGACTGTCAAGTTGACCTCCTTCTTGTGCAATTCCCCACTTGAAAAGGACAGTCCCTCCACATGAAGATTTTAACTGGATTTCACTCAATAAATAGCCATAGAATCAGTTGTTTGTCTTTTATTTACCATTCTTTGGTTGGCAGTAAACAGGTGAAAAACCATTCTTTGGTTGGCAGTAAACAGGTGAAAAACCTCAAAAAGAGATGACAAATATAAGTTATTATTTGAGTTGACAGCCTAATTAAATACACAAAATTATCCACATTCACCTCAGATAAACACATTTCTGCCATTATAAAATACAAGGTTTCCACTTTTAAGCAAATGTTTCCCAAAATAGAAACCCACCATTTTTAATCAAAAGAGCAGAATCAGTATATTTTTATCTAAATTTGCATTTTAGCCAAATACATTCAAAATATTTTTAGTAGTAAAACATTACATTTATTTTCTAATCAGTAGTTTTAAGCAGACAAATCTTACATTTTTTAGCCAAAGATTTTTTAGACTATACATTTGTTACTGAATTAAGAACTTGGTTTACTAAGATTTCTACAAAGTTTAAATTACTTTTAACCATTTCAAACAAGTTCTATCAACAATGAATTTGGCTCTTCTTACTTTTCCTTTATACCCCACAAACATTTGAAGTTATAAATACCACTGCAAAAAGTCCTATCAAAGTTAAGAGTTAAGCGTCTGTGTTTTCCAGAGTATCATTAGCAGTGCACTGCTTAAGTCAGTCTAACCAAACATGGCCAATATGGCGCTTACCGGCTGTCTTTCACAGTTTTGTGGAGGGCTTGGACTTGCACAGTCACCTTGATCACATAGATGAAGTTTCCTTGGTCTTGTGGTGTTATAAATGCTCCTTTAACTGCGGTCTAAAGACAACAGCAGAGCCAGGTGCTGGCACGCCCAGATTGCCTGGAAGATTTGTTCCACCTGGATCACCACTGATTGAAGGAAGAGGAGTTTCACCACTGAGGAGCTCCCAGGCAGTTTGTCAGCACAGTGACATCATTAAAATACTCCTACTACAATGTTAAAACATTCTACATTGTGACATCATTAAAATACTCCTACTACAAAGTTAAAACATTCTACATTGTGACATTATTTCATCCATATCATGAAACAACTTCTTCATGTACGCATTTTCTGATGTTTGATTAAACACCTTTTTTCAGAGTATCTCTTGTCACATTGATCACAGCTATGAGGTTTCTCTCCTGTATGTGTTCTCTGGTGTCGAATCAGATGACTTGATGTAGTAAAATTCATCCCACATTGATCACAGATATAAGGTTTCTCTCCTGTGTGTGTTCTCTGGTGTACAGTCAGAGAGCAAAATGTGGTAAAACTCTTCTCACAATGATTACAACTATAAGGTTTCTCTCCTGTGTGTGTTCTCTGGTGTCGAATCAGATGGCTTGATGTAGTAAAACTCATCCCACATTGATCACAGATATAAGGTTTCTCTCCTGTGTGTGTTCTCTGGTGTGAAGTCAGCTGGCTAGATGTAGGAAAACTCTTCCCACATTGATCACAGATATAAGGCTTCTCTCCTGTGTGTGTTCTCTGGTGTCGAATCAGATGGCTTGATGTAGTTAAACTCATCCCACATTGATCACAGCTATAAGGTTTCTCTCCTGTGTGTGTTCTCTGGTGTATTTTAAGTTCTGATGAAGATGTGCAACCTTTCCCACAGTCAGAGCAGCAATGAGATTTCTTCCCTGGGGTTTTCTGCTGGTGTTTCGACTTGTAGAGACTCTTCTCTGCCTTGTCAGCATCATGAGGTTGTTGAGGCCCCCCAGAGGATCCACAATAGTCACGTCTCTTTCCTGTGTGAACAACAAGTCAGACAGATGGTTTAAGGCCCACAACAGCAGAAATCCACTGTAAAAGGTGATGTGTAGCCATGATGTTGTACAAACAATGACGTCTGTAATGAATGTTCATTATTTGACATTTGTCTTAAGACAGTCAAGTGAACAACAATAGTCATATAACGTGTAAGGTAACTTATTTGAAAAGTCATTACTTTATTGCATTGCTCAACATTTGTCATAATTATTTAAAGCAGTTCATTTGTATCCGCCCTCTCGTTGGACTTCAGCTGCATATTTCCCCCCATTTTCTTCAAATCTGAAAACGTTAAAGCCACGCCCATTTCCTGAAGAATTGCATTATGTGCCCTAAAGTACTGCGTGTTTACGTCATATTTTGGCGAATTTAGTACGACATCCTGGAACTTTTGGCATACTAACTACATCATACTATGACCAATAAGCAGACTATATACTCAATTTACTTCACAAAATAGTGCAGTTAGTATGAGTATTCTAACACAGCTCAGGACTCCGGGCAGCCATTTTGTTTGTTTAAAAACTAGGTTGCCACTTTAAAAAAAGCCACATACCAATCAATCAACCAATCTGCAGTTCAACCAATAACAAAGCTGTAATTCCACCACTGTTTTGGTAATAAGATGATGAGGCTGGAGAAATGTAACGAGTCTCAAATTCATAGACAGACTTATGGATGAAAGGACTGACAATCCATGATATCCACATTATAGTTTTAACCATGTTGAGGCTATACAGTGTTGATTTACATTGTTTATAAACATTGGAGCAAAAAAAAGTTATGATAGGGCAAACAGTTGAACTAAGCTCATGAGGCATGTTTTATATTCTTCAAGAATCAATGGCTTTAAAAATAAATATATATATATATATATAAATAATTTTAAAGTCAAAATATGGATGTAGCAATTGCAGATTTCCGCTTTAACACCAAGTACACCACACATCAGTTCAACTTCCAACCACAGAGTTTGTGCTTCTGTTAAGACAGTACTTACGTTCATCGTTAGTCTCCTCTTCTTTCACTGTAACATCCTCTTCCTCTTTCACTCTGAACGCGTCTTCCTCTTCTTTCACTGTTACGTCTTTCTCTTCTTCTTTCACGGTAACAGCCTCACCCTCTACTTGTTTTTGTATTGTAATAGGCTCCTCTTCCTCCCCCTCTTTCACGAGAGCTTCTTTCTCCATCCAGCAGACCTTCTCTTCTTCAGCAGGAACGGGGCTAAGTTTGAGACTGGAGCTATGAGGCATGTACTGGAGTCGCTAAGCGGTATAATTCAAAGCAGTGTCGCTTTATCAGCAGCACGTGATCAATGACGTCGGAAGAATCATTTCGTCGAACACCTGATTGGTTTGGTATTGGGCTCGTTCGACATTGCAGCCGACAGTGCAGGTGGCTGCTGACTGACTAATTTACAAATCACCTTGCATCATAAATAATTACTCATTATTATTTATAAATCAGTCAGCCAGTCACCGTTTACCCACAACGCAGCATGGATTTGATGCTCTCGAACATGGCCAGTGGTTTAATATATGACATAATGGCTACGCTGCAACGGCGTGTGACTTAATCTATAAAATGTGGCTGTTCTAAATTCTGTGTCGCTCAAAGCCTTGAGTAATGAACCTATTTTTGACACAATTGGCAGGAAAGAGCCAATGGTTCAGGCAGCTTTGTTTCCCCATCACTACTTTTCAGCATGTTTTCTGTGAATTAGACTACGGGAGTTTTGTAACTTTTTCTCCGGTAACGTTAGTTGGTCTCGCTGACCATAACCGTGCTGGTTGGCCACGCTGGTTAGGCTAATAGCTAGTTGGCTAAATAGTAAACTAAATAAATAGTTAACTAAATAGCTAACGTTAGCTGGCTGGCTAAGATAACTGCATATAGCTAACATTAGCTGGCTGGCTAAGATAACTGCATTTAGCTAATGTTAGCTGGCTGGCTAAGATAACTGCATATAGCTAATGTTAGCTGGCTGGCTAAGATAACTGCATATAGCTAATGTTAGCTGGCTGGCTAAGTCAACTGCATATAGCTAATGTTAGCTGGCTGGCTAAGATAACTGCATATAGCTAATGTTAGCTGGCTGGCTAAGTCAACTGCATATAGCTAATGTTAGCTGGCTGGCTAAGATAACTGCATATAGCTAATGTTAGCTGGCTGGCTAAGATAACTGCATATAGCTAACATTCTTTGATATTTGGTGAGAAGGTGTTATGTATTTCCAAAGCGTTGGTTTACTTTTATCACTCAAGTCATGAGTTCAAATGATTGGTTTAATTTGAAGTTCTACATTTTAAGTTATTTCTGTTGTAGTATACATCATAGGTAATAGGCTGGTCCTCCATATTACTTCACACCTAACTTTGGCATTCTTCTGAATTCTGATTGGTTTCATGTAATAACTCCAAAAATAGAACTGTGAGGTGTAACTTTACATTGGGAAAAATATTTTATATGATCTTTTTATAAACAATACAAAACATACAAACGACAACATCATACAAACATTAACTACATCACACCTGCCCAGGCCCACTAGAACACACCTCCATCTCCATTAACTACATCACACCTGCCCAGGCCCACTAGAACACACCTCCATCTCCATTAACTACATCACACCTGCCCAGACCCACTAGAACACACCTCCGTCTCCATTAACTACATCACACCTGCCCAGACCCACTAGAACACACCTCCGTCTCCATTAACTACATCACACCTACCCAGACCCACTAGAACACACCTCCATCTCCATTAACTACATCACACCTGCCCAGACCCACAGAACACACCTCTGTCTCCATTAACTACATCACACCTGCCCAGAACCACTAGAACACACCTCCATCTCCATTAACTACCTCACACCTGCCCAGACCCACTAGAACACATCTCCGTCTCCATTAACTACATCACACCTGCCCAGACCCACTAGAACACACCTCCATCTCCATTAACTACATCACACCTGCCCAGACCCACTAGAACACACCTCCATCTCCATTAACTACATCACACCTACCCAGACCCACTAGAACACACCTCCATCTCCATTAACTACATCACACCTGCCCAGACCCACTGGAACACAGCCAGCGCCCGCATCAGCACCATTTTATTTCTCTCCGTCACTTTAAACTTTTAGATAATAAAGCATTTGACCTTTCTTTTGAATTAACAACAGCGGATTGGTTGATTTCCAGGTTTTAATTAAGTATAATTTTTAAGATGATTTATGAGAAAAGTATCGTCAAACTCTGGGGTATCTCACTGCACCCTCAAATGTCATGTTTTGAAATATACAGACAGACAGATTAAAAGTAATTTTACATTGTATAACTGTACTTCTGACAGCCAACTTTCTAACTCATAACTTTATGACATCATAACATTCCCAGAAGGATTATTGAGTCATTGTTAGTTTTACACTGAAGACATGACTCTGCCGTTGTGCTGTAGAATTTGTGAATTTTGTCTCTTGTATAATAAGGGACTATCATTTGTCCCAACATCACAGGCCACAGACTTTGATGCAGTTAAAGACTTCCAAAAGTGTTTCCACAATTTAAGATCAACTGAGTTTTTTTAATGGGGTTTCTCCCTGTGCACCTGCCAATGTGAATCCTTTGAACGAGACAAGTTACCAGACAGGACATATTGCTAATGTTCTTCCCATTAATAACCTGAATGACAATTAACTTGTGGGCGGTGGTGGTGATGACGTCCTATTCGATGACGTCGTCCATCGGGATTCCCCAAAAAAGAAGACGCTCTGGATTGATCACTGGAGTCAGATGTGAAGGAGGAGGTTGATCATCAGGAGTCAGATGTGAAGGAGGAGGTTGATCATCAGGAGTCAGATGTGAAGGAGGAGGTTGATCATCAGGAGTCAGATGTGAAGGAGGAGGTTGATCATCAGGAGTCAGATGTGAAGGAGGAGGTTGATCATCAGGAGTCAGATGTGAAGGAGGTTGATCATCAGGAGTCAGATGTGAAGGAGAAGGTTGATCATCAGGAGTCAGATGTGAAGGAGGAGGTTGATCATCAGGAGTCAGATGTGAAGGAGGAGGTTGATCATCAGGAGTCAGATGTGAAGGAGGAGGTTGATCATCAGGAGTCAGATGTGAAGGAGGAGGTTGATCATCAGGAGTCAGATGTGAAGGAGGAGGTTGATCATCAGGAGTCAGATGTGAAGGAGGAGGTTGATCATCAGGAGTCAGATGTGAAGGAGGAGGTTGATCATCAGTGAACCATCAGTGAATGACCTGGTGGTTCTAATGACCTGGTGGTTATAATGACCTGGTGGTAATAATGACCTGGTGGTTATAATGACCTGGTGGTAATAATGACCTGGTGGTTGGCATAACACAAGCAGAACCCGAGAACAGGATGGCCTCCACCACACAGCCTGATGACACTGCACCAGCCTACCAGTCTGCTCCAGCCCAGGTCAGAATACCAGCCTCCCAGTCTGCTCCAGCCCAGGTCAGAATACCAGCCTCCCAGTCTGCTCCAGCCCAGGTCAGAATACCAGCCTCCCAGTCTGCTCCAGCCGAGGTCAGAATACCAGCCTCCCAGTCTGCTCCAGCACAGGTCAGAATACCAGCCTCCCAGTCTGCTCCAGCACAGGTCAGAATACCAGTCTCCCAGTCTGCTCCAGCACAGGTCAGAATACCAGCCTCCCAGTCTGCTCCAGCACAGGTCAGAATACCAGTCTCCCAGTCTGCTCCAGCCCAGGTCAGAATACCAGTCTCCCAGTCTGCTCCAGCCCAGGTCAGAATACCAGCCTCCCAGTCTGCTCCACCCAGATAGTCACCCACAACTGCAATCCTTATTGATTCAAATGGGAAGTTCTTAGAGAGGGAGAGGGAGTGAAAAGGTAGAGAGGCGGAGAGAGGGAGTGAAAAGGGAGAGAGGCGGAGAGAGGGGAGTGAAAAGGGAGAGAGGCGGAGAGATGGGAGTGAAAAGGGAGAGAGGCGGAGTGAAAAGGGAGAGAGAGGGAGTGAAAAGGGAGAGAGGCGGAGTGAAAAGGGAGAGAGGCGGAGAGAGGGAGTGAAAAGGGAGAGAGGCGGAGAGAGGGAGTGAAAAGGGAGAGAGGCGGAGAGAGGGAGTGAAAAGGGAGAGAGGCGGAGAGAGGGAGTGAAAAGGGAGAGAGGCGGAGAGAGGGAGTGAAAAGGGAGAGAGGCGGAGAGAGGGAGTGAAAAGGGAGAGAGGCGGAGAGAGGGAGTGAAAAGGGAGAGAGGGAGTGAAAAGGGAGAGAGGCGGAGTGAAAAGGGAGAGAGAGGGAGTGAAAAGGGGAGAGAGGCGGAGAGGGGGAGTGAAAAGGGAGAGAGTCGGAGAGAGGGAGTGAAAAGGGAGAGAGGCGGAGAGAGGGAGTGAAAAGGGAGAGAGGCGGAGAGAGGGAGTGAAAAGGGAGAGAGGCGGAGAGAGGGAGTGAAAAGGGAGAGAGGGAGTGAAAAGGGAGAGAGGCGGAGAGAGGGAGTGAAAAGGGAGAGAGGGAGTGAAAAGGGAGAGAGGCGGAGAGAGGGAGTGAAAAGGGAGAGAGGCGGAGAGAGGGAGTGAAAAGGGAGAGAGGCGGAGAGAGGGAGTGAAAAGGGAGAGAGGCGGAGAGAGGGAGTGAAAAGGGAGAGAGGCGGAGAGAGGGAGTGAAAAGGGAGAGAGGCGGAGAGATGGAGTGAAAAGGGAGAGAGGCGGAGAGAGGGAGTGAAAAGGGAGAGAGGGAGTGAAAAGGGAGAGAGGCGGAGAGAGGGAGTGAAAAGGGAGAGAGGGAGTGAAAAGGGAGAGAGGGGGAGAGAGGGGAGTGAAAAGGGAGAGAGGGGAGTGAAAAGGGAGAGAGGCGGAGAGAGGTTGACAGTTTATGACAAATAGTTAAACAATTTAGCATGTAATGGCTTATGCAAGGAACTAATGCCTAGATGTTTTGAGGGGTAAGACTATTCAACAGAGAACCATCTACTATATTTTGATCAACATGACGTGAGCAATTGATAATGTGGAAAAAAGCTGACACTTGTACATTATCAATTGCAATTTGTTCAAAGGAATAAGAAATTGCTTTAATGATGTGCACAAGTGACTAGATGATTTGGAATTTGTACAAGTAGTATCAAGAATTGCACTTTTGATCTAAGAAATGCACCAAAGTCACTGAGAAAACTGTAATCACTTTCCCAGTGGAATACAACCTAACAGACAAGAAGCCATTCTTTACAAAACAGTATGAATACAAACAATGGCAGGGCTGATTGGTGATGGGGAGGGTATGGGCCATTAACAAAGCCATCACCTACAGAGAGATGAACCTGGAGAAGAGTCCCCTAAGCAAGCTGGTCATTGTGCTCTGTTCACAAACATAAACACACCCCACAGAGCCCCTGGACAACAGCACAATTAGACCCAACCAAATCACGAGAAAACAAAAAGATCATTACTTGACACATTGGAAAGAATTAACAAAAAAACAGAGAAAACTAGAATGCTATTTGGCCCTAAACAGAGAGTACACAGTGGCAGAATACCTGAATACCTGAGGGAATGAAAAGAGAGAGGGGCGGAGAGAGGGAGTGAAAAGGGAGAGAGGCGGAGAGAGGGAGTGAAAAGGGAGAGAGGGGGAGAGAGGGAGTGAAAAGGGAGAGAGGCGGAGAGAGGGAGTGAAAAGGGAGAGAGGCGGAGAGAGGGGAGTGAAAAGGGAGAGAGAGGAGTGAAAAGGGAGAGAGGCGGAGAGAGGGGAGTGAAAAGGGAGAGAGGCGGAGAGAGGGAGTGAAAAGGGAGAGAGGCGGAGAGAGGGAGTGAAAAGGGAGAGAGGCGGAGAGAGGGAGTGAAAAGGGAGAGAGGCGGAGAGAGGGAGTGAAAAGGGAGAGAGGCGGAGAGAGGGAGTGAAAAGGGAGAGAGGCGGAGAGAGGGAGTGAAAAGGGAGAGAGGCGGAGAGAGGGGAGTGAAAAGGGAGAGAGGGGAGTGAAAAGGGAGAGAGGCGGAGAGAGGGGAGTGAAAAGGGAGAGAGGCGGAGAGAGGGGAGTGAAAGGGAGAGAGGCGGAGAGAGGGGAGTGAAAAGGGAGAGAGGGGAGTGAAAAGGGAGAGAGGCGGAGAGAGGGGAGTGAAAAGGGAGAGAGGCGGAGAGAGGGAGTGAAAAGAGAGAGAGGCGGAGAGAGGGAGTGAAAAGGGAGAGAGGCGGAGAGAGGGAGTGAAAAGGGAGAGAGGCGGAGAGAGGGAGTGAAAAGGGAGAGAGGGAGTGAAAAGGGAGAGAGGCGGAGAGAGGGAGTGAAAAGGGAGAGAGGCGGAGCGAGGGAGTGAAAAGGGAGAGAGGCGGAGAGAGGGAGTGAAAAGGGAGAGAGGCGGAGAGAGGGAGTGAAAAGGGAGAGAGGCGGAGAGAGGGAGTGAAAAGGGAGAGAGGCGGAGAGAGGGAGTGAAAAGGGAGAGAGGCGGAGAGAGGGGAGTGAAAAGGGAGAGAGGGGAGTGAAAAGGGAGAGAGGCGGAGAGAGGGGAGTGAAAAGGGAGAGAGGCGGAGAGAGGGGAGTGAAAGGGAGAGAGGCGGAGAGAGGGGAGTGAAAAGGGAGAGAGGGGAGTGAAAAGGGAGAGAGGCGGAGAGAGGGGAGTGAAAAGGGAGAGAGGCGGAGAGAGGGAGTGAAAAGGGAGAGAGGCGGAGCGAGGGAGTGAAAAGGGAGAGAGGCGGAGCGAGGGAGTGAAAAGGGAGAGAGGCGGAAAGAGGGATTGAAAAGGGAGAGAGGCGGAGAGAGGGGAGTGAAAAGGGAGAGAGGCGGAGAGAGGGGAGTGAAAAGGGAGAGAGGCGGAGAGAGGGAGTGAAAAGGGAGAGAGGCGGAGAGAGGGAGTGAAAAGGGAGAGAGGCGGAGAGAGGGGAGTGAAAAGGGAGAGAGGGGAGTGAAAAGGGAGAGAGGCGGAGAGAGGGGAGTGAAAAGGGAGAGAGGCGGAGAGAGGGGAGTGAAAAGGGAGAGAGGGGAGTGAAAAGGGAGAGAGGCGGAAAGAGGGGAGTGAAAAGGGAGAGAGGCGGAGAGAGGGAGTGAAAAGAGAGAGAGGCGGAGAGAGGGAGTGAAAAGGGAGAGAGGCGGAGAGAGGGAGTGAAAAGGGAGAGAGGCGGAGAGAGGGAGTGAAAAGGGAGAGAGAGAGTGAAAAGGGAGAGAGAGGGAGTGAAAAGGGAGAGAGAGGGAGTGAAAAGAGAGAGAGGCGGAGAGGGAGGGAGTGAAAAGGGAGAGAGGCGGAGAGGGGGAGTGAAAAGGGAGAGAGGCGGAGAGAGGGAGTGAAAAGGGAGAGAGGCGGAGAGAGGGAGTGAAAAGGGAGAGAGGCGGAGAGAGGGAGTGAAAAGGGAGAGAGGCGGAGAGAGGGAGTGAAAAGGGAGAGAGGCGGAGAGAGGGAGTGAAAAGGGAGAGAGGCGGAGAGAGGGAGTGAAAAGGGAGAGAGGCGGAGAGAGGGAGTGAAAAGGGAGAGAGGGGAGTGAAAAGGGAGAGAGGCGGAGAAAGGTCAGAATACCTGACCACTGTGACTGACCCAAACATAAGGAAAGCTTTGACTATGTACAGACTCAGTGAGCATAAATGTCAAATGTGTGATTTCATGAACTGGTACATACAAGAAAACCAGGTTTTAAAGTTCTGTTCAATAGCCATCCCATCATTACAAAACATTTGAAAGGCTAAGTCTATCATCTCCTGAGAAGTGGTAACTATTCACATGAACTTTTCAAAGAGGTTTGGTGCCCCCTGGTGGCTGAGCCCGAGATCAATGAGAGATCTTGTCAGAAACAATGACAGAGTCCCACTTCTCAGCTATCTTTATTTACATCAAACTAAACTAACTACTATCTTGAAATGTTGAAAACGTGTTTTTAAATAGCTCAGGCTGATACCCTACCTGAGCGAAAAACTGGCACTTTAAAGGAGTCTAATTTTGTCAAAAATGCAAAAATGATAAAAATTTCAACTCACAGGTACATTAATAGACCAAACACAAACATCTGTCATCTCGAAATGTCCTAAAAAGGTTCTAAACGGGCCCCCTGGGTCTACACCTGGAGAGCAGATGGGCACATCTGCACCAGAGCTGAAATTTCAACTGGAGAGCAGATACTTCAACTCGACAGAGGTCAGAGTGAGGCTCTTCTCCCTGACCTGGTGGTTCTAATGACCTGGTGGTTCTAATGACCTGGTGGTAATAATGACCTGGTGGTAATAATGACCTGGTGCTTATAATGACCTGGTGGTTATAATGACCTGGTGGTTATAATGACCTGGTGGTTGGCATAACACAAGCAGAACCCGAGAACAGGATGGCCTCCACCACACAGCCTGATGACACTGCACCAGCCTACCAGTCTGCACCAGCCCAGGTCAGAATACCAGTCTCCCAGTCTGCTCCAGCACAGGTCAGAATACCAGTCTCCCAGTCTGCTCCAGCACAGTGTGCTCCAGCCGAGGTCAAAATACCAGTCTCCCAGTCTGCTCCAGCACAGTGTGCTCCAGTCCAGGTCAGAATACCAGCCTCCCAGTCTGCTCCAGCCCAGGTCAGAATACCAGCCTCCCAGTCTGCTCCAGCCCAGGTCAGAATACCAGCCTTCCAGTCTGCTCCAGCCCAGGTCAGAATACCAGTCTCCCAGTCTGCTCCAGCCCAGGTCAGAATACCAGCCTCCCAGTCTGCTCCAGCCCAGGTCAGAATACCAGCCTCCCAGTCTGCTCCAGCCCAGGTCAGAATACCAGTCTCCCAGTCTGCTCCAGCCCAGGTCAGAATACCAGCCTCCCAGTCTGCTCCAGCACAGGTCAGAATACCAGTCTCCCAGTCTGCTCCAGCACAGTGTGCTCCAGCCCAGGTCAGAATACCAGCCTCCCAGTCTGCTCCAGCACAGGTCAGAATACCAGCCTCCCAGTCTGCTCCAGCACAGGTCAGAATACCAGTCTCCCAGTCTGCTCCAGCACAGGTCAGAATACCAGCCTCCCAGTCTGCTCCAGCACAGGTCAGAATACCAGTCTCCCAGTCTGCTCCAGCCCAGGTCAGAATACCAGTCTCCCAGTCTGCTCCAGCCCAGGTCAGAATACCAGCCTCCCAGTCTGCTCCACCCAGATAGTCACCCACAACTGCAATCCTTATTGATTCAAATGGGAAGTTCTTAGAGAGGGAGAGGGAGTGAAAAGGTAGAGAGGCGGAGAGAGGGAGTGAAAAGGGAGAGAGGCGGAGAGAGGGGAGTGAAAAGGGAGAGAGGCGGAGAGATGGGAGTGAAAAGGGAGAGAGGCGGAGTGAAAAGGGAGAGAGAGGGAGTGAAAAGGGAGAGAGAGGGAGTGAAAAGGGAGAGAGGCGGAGTGAAAAGGGAGAGAGGCGGAGTGAAAAGGGAGAGAGGCGGAGAGAGGGAGTGAAAAGGGAGAGAGGCGGAGAGAGGGAGTGAAAAGGGAGAGAGGCGGAGAGAGGGAGTGAAAAGGGAGAGAGGCGGAGAGAGGGAGTGAAAAGGGAGAGAGAGGGAGTGAAAAGGGGAGAGAGGCGGAGAGGGGGAGTGAAAAGGGAGAGAGTCGGAGAGAGGGAGTGAAAAGGGAGAGAGGCGGAGAGAGGGAGTGAAAAGGGAGAGAGGCGGAGAGAGGGAGTGAAAAGGGAGAGAGGCGGGGAGAGGGAGTGAAAAGGGAGAGAGGCGGAGAGAGGGAGTGAAAAGGGAGAGAGGCGGAGAGAGGGAGTGAAAAGGGAGAGAGGGAGTGAAAAGGGAGAGAGGCGGAGAGAGGGAGTGAAAAGGGAGAGAGGCGGAGAGAGGGAGTGAAAAGGGAGAGAGGCGGAGAGAGGGAGTGAAAAGGGAGAGAGGCGGAGAGAGGGAGTGAAAAGGGAGAGAGGCGGAGAGAGGGAGTGAAAAGGGAGAGAGGCGGAGAGAGGGAGAGAAAAGGGAGAGAGGCGGAGAGAGGGAGTGAAAAGGGAGAGAGGCGGAGAGAGGGAGTGAAAAGGGAGAGAGGCGGAGAGAGGGAGTGAAAAGGGAGAGAGGCGGAGAGAGGGAGTGAAAAGGGAGAGAGGCGGAGAGAGGGAGTGAAAAGGGAGAGAGGGAGTGAAAAGGGAGAGAGGCGGAGAGAGGGAGTGAAAAGGGAGAGAGGGAGTGAAAAGGGAGAGAGGGGGAGAGAGGGGAGTGAAAAGGGAGAGAGGGGAGTGAAAAGGGAGAGAGGCGGAGAGAGGTTGACAGTTTATGACAAATAGTTAAACAATTTAGCATGTAATGGCTTATGCAAGGAACTAATGCCTAGATGTTTTGAGGGGTAAGACTATTCAACAGAGAACCATCTACTATATTTTGATCAACATGACGTGAGCAATTGATAATGTGGAAAAAAGCTGACACTTGTACATTATCAATTGCAATTTGTTCAAAGGAATAAGAAATTGCTTTAATGATGTGCACAAGTGACTAGATGATTTGGAATTTGTACAAGTAGTATCAAGAATTGCACTTTTGATCTAAGAAATGCACCAAAGTCACTGAGAAAACTGTAATCACTTTCCCAGTGGAATACAACCTAACAGACAAGAAGCCATTCTTTACAAAACAGTATGAATACAAACAATGGCAGGGCTGATTGGTGATGGGGAGGGTATGGGCCATTAACAAAGCCATCACCTACAGAGAGATGAACCTGGAGAAGAGTCCCCTAAGCAAGCTGGTCATTGTGCTCTGTTCACAAACATAAACACACCCCACAGAGCCCCTGGACAACAGCACAATTAGACCCAACCAAATCACGAGAAAACAAAAAGATCATTACTTGACACATTGGAAAGAATTAACAAAAAAACAGAGAAAACTAGAATGCTATTTGGCCCTAAACAGAGAGTACACAGTGGCAGAATACCTGAATACCTGAGGGAATGAAAAGAGAGAGGGGCGGAGAGAGGGAGTGAAAAGGGAGAGAGGCGGAGAGAGGGAGTGAAAAGGGAGAGAGGCGGAGAGAGGGAGTGAAAAGGGAGAGAGGGAGTGAAAAGGGAGAGAGGCGGAGAGAGGGAGTGAAAAGGGAGAGAGGCGGAGAGAGGGAGTGAAAAGGGAGAGAGGCGGAGCGAGGGAGTGAAAAGGGAGAGAGGCGGAGCGAGGGAGTGAAAAGGGAGAGAGGCGGAAAGAGGGAGTGAAAAGGGAGAGAGGCGGAGAGAGGGAGTGAAAAGAGAGAGAGGCGGAGAGAGGGAGTGAAAAGGGAGAGAGGCGGAGAGAGGGAGTGAAAAGGGAGAGAGGCGGAGAGAGGGAGTGAAAAGGGAGAGAGGGAGTGAAAAGGGAGAGAGGCGGAGAGAGGGAGTGAAAAGGGAGAGAGGCGGAGAGAGGGAGTGAAAAGGGAGAGAGGCGGAGAGAGGGAGTGAAAAGGGAGAGAGGCGGAGAGAGGGAGTGAAAAGGGAGAGAGGCGGAGAGAGGGAGTGAAAAGGGAGAGAGGCGGAGAGAGGGGAGTGAAAAGGGAGAGAGGGGAGTGAAAAGGGAGAGAGGCGGAGAGAGGGGAGTGAAAAGGGAGAGAGGCGGAGAGAGGGGAGTGAAAGGGAGAGAGGCGGAGAGAGGGGAGTGAAAAGGGAGAGAGGGGAGTGTAAAGGGAGAGAGGCGGAGAGAGGGGAGTGAAAAGGGAGAGAGGCGGAGAGAGGGAGTGAAAAGGGAGAGAGGCGGAGCGAGGGAGTGAAAAGGGAGAGAGGCGGAGCGAGGGAGTGAAAAGGGAGAGAGGCGGAAAGAGGGATTGAAAAGGGAGAGAGGCGGAGAGAGGGGAGTGAAAAGGGAGAGAGGCGGAGAGAGGGGAGTGAAAAGGGAGAGAGGCGGAGAGAGGGAGTGAAAAGGGAGAGAGGCGGAGAGAGGGAGTGAAAAGGGAGAGAGGCGGAGAGAGGGGAGTGAAAAGGGAGAGAGGCGGAGAGAGGGGAGTGAAAGGGAGAGAGGCGGAGAGAGGGGAGTGAAAAGGGAGAGAGGGGAGTGAAAAGGGAGAGAGGCGGAAAGAGGGGAGTGAAAAGGGAGAGAGGCGGAGAGAGGGAGTGAAAAGAGAGAGAGGCGGAGAGAGGGAGTGAAAAGGGAGAGAGGCGGAGAGAGGGAGTGAAAAGGGAGAGAGGCGGAGAGAGGGAGTGAAAAGGGAGAGAGAGAGTGAAAAGGGAGAGAGAGGGAGTGAAAAGGGAGAGAGAGGGAGTGAAAAGAGAGAGAGGCGGAGAGAGGGGAGTGAAAAGGGAGAGAGGCGGAGAGAGGGGAGTGAAAGGGAGAGAGGCGGAGAGAGGGGAGTGAAAAGGGAGAGAGGGGAGTGAAAAGGGAGAGAGGCGGAAAGAGGGGAGTGAAAAGGGAGAGAGGCGGAGAGAGGGAGTGAAAAGAGAGAGAGGCGGAGAGGGAGGGAGTGAAAAGGGAGAGAGGCGGAGAGGGGGAGTGAAAAGGGAGAGAGGCGGAGAGAGGGAGTGAAAAGGGAGAGAGGCGGAGAGAGGGAGTGAAAAGGGAGAGAGGCGGAGAGAGGGAGTGAAAAGGGAGAGAGGCGGAGAGAGGGAGTGAAAAGGGAGAGAGGCGGAGAGAGGGAGTGAAAAGGGAGAGAGGCGGAGAGAGGGAGTGAAAAGGGAGAGAGGGGAGTGAAAAGGGAGAGAGGCGGAGAAAGGTCAGAATACCTGACCACTGTGACTGACCCAAACATAAGGAAAGCTTTGACTATGTACAGACTCAGTGAGCATAAATGTCAAATGTGTGATTTCATGAACTGGTACATACAAGAAAACCAGGTTTTAAAGTTCTGTTCAATAGCCATCCCATCATTACAAAACATTTGAAAGGCTAAGTCTATCATCTCCTGAGAAGTGGTAACTATTCACATGAACTTTTCAAAGAGGTTTGGTGCCCCCTGGTGGCTGAGCCCGAGATCAATGAGAGATCTTGTCAGAAACAATGACAGAGTCCCACTTCTCAGCTATCTTTATTTACATCAAACTAAACTAACTACTATCTTGAAATGTTGAAAACGTGTTTTTAAATAGCTCAGGCTGATACCCTACCTGAGCGAAAAACTGGCACTTTAAAGGAGTCTAATTTTGTCAAAAATGCAAAAATGATAAAAATTTCAACTCACAGGTACATTAATAGACCAAACACAAACATCTGTCATCTCGAAATGTCCTAAAAAGGTTCTAAACGGGCCCCCTGGGTCTACACCTGGAGAGCAGATGGGCACATCTGCACCAGAGCTGAAATTTCAACTGGAGAGCAGATACTTCAACTCGACAGAGGTCAGAGTGAGGCTCTTCTCCCTGACCTGGTGGTTCTAATGACCTGGTGGTTATAATGACCTGGTGGTAATAATGACCTGGTGGTTATAATGACCTGGTGGTTATAATCACAAGATGTGTATCTTTCATTTGCTGTATTGGACTTGTTAATGTGTGGAAGTTAAATATTTCGGAAAAATATTTTTTGAATTTCGCGCTCTGCGAAGGCAGCAGAATGTTGTGGGTTCCGGGGCGAGAAAGGTTAACAAACAGATCACTGACCATTTCGAATCCCACCGTACCTTCTCCGCTGTGCAATCCGGTTTCCGAGCTGGTCACGGGTGCACCTCAGCCACGCTCAAGGTACTAAACGATATCGTAATCGCCATCGATAAAAGACAGTACTGTGCAGCCGTCTTCATCGACCTGGCCAAGGCTTTCGACTCTGTCAATCACCGTATTCTTATCGGCAGAATTAACAGCCTTGGTTTCTCAAATGACTGACTCGCCTGGTTCACCCACTACTTCTCAGACAGAGTTCAGTGTGTCAAATCGGAGGGCCTGTTGTCTGGAGCTCTGGCAGTCTCTATGGGGGTACCACAGGGTTCAATTCTCGGACCAACTCTTTTCTCTCTATATACCAATGATGTTGCTCTTGCTGCGGTTGATTCCTTGATCCACCTCTACGCAGACCACACCATTCTGTATGCATCTGGCCCTTCTTTGGACACTGTGTTAACAAACCTCCAAACGAGCTTCAATGCCATACAACACTCCATCCGTGGCCCCCAACTGCTCTTAAACGCTAGTAAAACTAAATGTATGCTCTTCAACCTATCGCTGCCCGCACCCGCCCGTCCAGCATGACTACTCTGGACGGTTCTGACTTAGAATATGTGGACAACTATAAATACCTAGGTGTCTGGCTAGACTAAACTCTCCTTCCAGACTAATATTAAGCATTTCCAATCCCAAATTAAATCTAGAATCGGCTTCCTATTTGCAACAAAGCCTCCTTCACTCACGCTGCCAAACATACCCTCGTAAAACTGACTATCCTGCCGATCCATGACTTCGGTGATGTCATTTTCAAAATAGCCTCCAACACTCTACTCAGCAAACTGGATGTAGTCTATCACAGTGCCATCCGTTTTGTCACCAAAGCCCCATATACCACCCACCACTGCGACCTGTATGCTCTCGTTGGCTGGCCCTCGCTACATATTCGTCGCCATTTGCACACACTGTATATAGATTTTTCTATTGTGTTATTGACTGTACGTTTGTTTATCCCACGTGTAAATCTGTGTTGTTTTTGAGGCACTGCTTTGGTTTATCTTGGTCAAGTCGCAGTTTTAAATGAGAACTTGTTCTCAACTGGCCTACCTGGTTAACCTTTTCTCAATACAGGGGGTGCTATTTCAACTTCGACATTTTGCGTTCCCAAATTAAACTGCCTCGTACTCAATTCTTGCTCGTACAATATGCATATTATTATTACTATTGGATAGAAAACAATCTCTAGTTTCTAAAACCGTTTGAATTATGTCTGTGGGTGAACCAGAAGTCTTTCTGCAGCGAAAATGATCTCGGATCAGTTTAAAGCTCTGTATGTGTCCTATGGGTCGAAATGAACTGCACCCGCCTTCCCCTGGATGTCAGTAACCAATGAGAAGTGGAATGGACTTTCTACGTAGCTCTCAGAGTTTATAAAAGGCCATGGAGTGGGGGGTCCGTTCTTTTCGATGCTCGTCAAGACGCAAGAGAGGACATCAGAATGGCATGCTCAAAAGCTCTCGTTATCGGCCTAAGATATATCCGTCTGTGATTTAATTCGATATAGGTGTTAGAAACATCATAACGAAGTTATTTTAAACCGATTTATATCAGTTTATGCGAGTATATTGCTATTTTCGGAATTTTCGTAGTATTGCGTTTTGAGGATTTGGGCATGTGTGTGCCACGTAGCTATTGTTAGCTGCTAAATCCGAAGTTGAAGAGGACGTTTTACAACAAAGCAACGATTCTTTTGGACAAAGGACACCTTGCCCAAGATTCTGATGGAAGCTCAACTAATAGTAAGAACTATTTATGATGTTAATTCGTTGTTCTGTGGAAAAATGTAAAAGTATTTTTCGGCCATTATTGCGGCACTGGTCTGGCTGTAACGCACACTGTATGTCTAGTAACGTTAATTTTTAAAATCTAACACAGCGGTTGCATTAATAACTAATGCATCTTTCAATTGCTGTCCAACCTGTATTTTTTAGTCAAGTTTTCGATTATTTATTGATTAGATTAGGTGCCTTTCCAAGATGGCGCCGGCCAGAATGCATGCCATGTTTTTACTGATTACATTGCATAACCACGATTTGTGCTGCTAAATATGCACATTTTCGAACAAAAGCTATATGCATTGTGTAATATGATGTTACAGGACTGTCATCTGATGAAGTATATCAAGGTTAGTAAAATTATATATCTTTTGCTGGGTTGTTACGATCGCTAACATTTACTGCTGGTAAATGCGGTTGTGATTCTGGCTATTGTGGTAAGCTCATATAATGCTATATTGTGTTTTCGCTGTAAAACACTTAAAAAATCTGACATATTGGCTGGATTCACAAGATGTTGGGCTTTCATTTGCTGTACACTGTGTATTTTTCAGAAATGTTTTAATATGAGTAATTAGGTATTTGACCTTGGTCTCTGTAATTATTCTGGCAGCTTCGGCACTATTTCAGATTGCAGCTGCAATGTAGAACTGTGATTTATACCTGAAAAATGCACATTTTTCTAAAAAAACATATGCTATACCATAAATATGTTATCAGACTGTCATCTTATGAAGTTGTTTCTTGGTTAGTGGCTATATATATCTTTATTTAGTCGAATTAGTGATAGCTACTGATGGAGAAAAAAACTGGTGGAGTAAAAAAAGTGGTGTCTTTTGCTAACGTGGTTAGCTAATAGATTTACATATTGTGTCTTCCCTGTAAAACATTTTAAAAATCAGAAATGATGGCTGGATTCACAAGATCTGTATCTTTCATCTGGTGTCTTGGACTTGTGATTTAATGATATTTAGATGCTAGTATTTACTTGTGACGCTATGCTAGGCTATGCTAGTCAGCTTTTTTTACTGTGGGGGGTGCTCCCGGATCCGGGATGCGTAGCAAGTAGAAGTAAAATAAAAATATATATAATCTTAACTTTATTGACAACACCCAAATGGATACTGTCATTAATGTGGTTCTTCAATAATTACACATAATTCTTAATACTGTCGCTGTTTAGTTAGTCACATGTTCAACTATTATCAGCTGAATCAGGAAATCATTTTCTGAATGCCAGTCAAATGACAAACATCACGACATGCGAAAACAATCAAAGTGCTTCTTCATTCATTACTCTGGTAAAGACAGTTATGCCGTGCTCCACGTTGGATCCAACATCCCTAACAAATTGATGTTTATAATGTGTTATTGTCTGCTTGATTTACTGTAGGGTCTCGTTAGTCTGTTTGCACACAGAGATACTTTGCTCATAATGTGTAGAGAATCGATTTTTCTATTCTGTTATTGACTGTACGTTTGTTTATCCCACGTGTAACTCTGTGTTGTTTTTGTCACACTGCTTTGCTTTATCTTGGCAGGTCACAGTTGTAAATGAGAACTTGTTCTCAACTGGCCTACCTGGTTAAATAAAGGTGAAAAACGAAATTTAATTAAAAATACTTTTAAAAAATCATTACTTTATTGACACCAACCAAATCGATACTGTCATTAACGTGGTTCTTAATACTGTAGCAAACATTATATTAAGCAGGACATTCAAGCGAGCCTTACAATTATAATCCAAAGTAGTGTGAAATGTACTAATAAGCAACCTGGAAATGGAGGTTACTCCCCTGAGTTTTCCCCCATTCACATTCAGAATACGTTGTGAAAAACTAAAATCTTTGCTCACCATTTTTGCTCCAGGCAGATATACTACATCCATAACTATCGGTTTCCTCATACAATTTTAGCCAACACAGAAAGGGGCCTATATTGGAGACCAAAAGTCGTCTGGCACACTGCTTAGAGTTTCAACAACATGAATAACTTATTTCTAGTCTACAATCTTAGATGTTACTACTAATGTGAAAACAAGACAATATATGACTATTCTTGCTCATTTTAAGACAAATGTCAAATCATTACATTCAAACAGACGTCAATTGTTGTACAACATCATGGCTACGCTGTTGGCATCACCTTTTACATTGGATTTCTGCTGTTGTGGGCCTTTAACCATCTGTATGACTGTCATTCAAACAGGAAAGAGACGTGACTGTCCTGGATCCTCTGGGGAGCCTCAACAACCTCATGATGCTAAAAAGGCAGAGAAGAGTCTCTCCAGATCAGAACACCTCAATAAACACCTGCAGAGATCCACAGGGAAGAGAACTCACTGCTGCTCTGACTGTGGGATGAGATTCACCTCATTAGGCATTAAAATTCATCAGCGAATCCACACAGGAGAGAAGCCTTTCAGCTGTACTCAATGTGGGAAGAGATTTACTAATTCAAGTAATCTGAAAACACACCAGAGAATACACACAGGAGAGAAGCCATATAGCTGTGGTCAATGTGGGAAGAGTTTTGGTCGATCTTGTCATCTGACTCAACACAAGAGAATACACACAGGAGAGAAACCTTATAGCTGTGATCAATGTGGGAAGAGTTTTGGTCAATCTGTAGAGCTGACAGTGCACCAGAGAGCACACACAGGGGAGAAGCCTTACAGCTGTGTTCAATGTGGGAAGAGTTTTGGTCGATCTTGCCATCTGACTCAACACAAGAGAATACACACAGGAGAGAAACCTTATAGCTGTGATCAATGTTGGAAGAGTTTTGGTCAATCTGGAGAGCTGACAGTGCACCAGAGAGCACACACAGGAGAGAAACCTTACAGCTGTGTTCAATGTGGGAAGAGTTTTGGTCGATCTTGCCATCTGACTCTACACCAGAGAGCACACACAGGAGAGAAATCTTATAGCTGTGATCAACGTGGGAAGAGTTTTGGTCAATCTGGAGAGCTGACAGTGAACCAGAGAGCACACACAGGAGAGAAATCTTACAGCTGTGTTCAATGTGGGAAGAGTTTTGGTCGATCTTGCCATCTGACTCTACACCAGAGAACACACACAGGAGAGAAATCTTACAGCTGTGTTCAATGTGGGAAAAGTTTTGGTCGATCTTGCCATCTGACTCGACACAAGAGAATACACACAGGAGAGAAACCTTATAGCTGTGATCAATGTTGGAAGAGTTTTGGTCAATCTGGAGAGCTGACAGTGCACCAGAGAACACACACAGGAGAGAAGCCTTATAGCTGTGATCAGTGTGGGAAGAGATACTCTGATAAAAGATCTCTGATCAAACATCAGAAAATACATGCATGAAGGAGTTGTAGGAAAAATCCAGGCTCTGAATTGAAAGAGTACTATTTATGAGATTTAACAAAAAGTGACTCACACAAAAATAGCTGTGTTACACTTCCCACGTTGGTGACCCACTTGAGTCAAAATGGAACACCTCAATGTGGTGAGCTGTTTTCTACAAGTTGTCCTCTAACCAGGGATGTACACATTACTCCCAGATTCTGTGTGCTTTTTGAGCTGTTAGTTTTAACAGGACGTGCAACCTCATCTTCCTCCTGTCGCACAAATGATTTTAGCATGATATAGATGAGTTATGACAAATAAGTGTTGCGTTCCTTTGTTTTGCAACCCATAAATTTAAATGCATCACTCCCAAATGTAGCTGACTGTTTTCTGTAGGTTGTCCTCTAATCAGTGAGGTAAAATATATCTCTCATTTCCACGTGTTTTGTTTAGTTGTGTTAGTTTCAACAGCACGAACAACCTGATTTTCCCCCTAATCGATACCCGTGATTTATTGCTATTTACAGAGGACTATGTACAGCTGCAGCGATCGGTTAGCTGCTCAGATAGCTGATGTTTAAAGTTGGTAAGGGAAATATAAGTCTCCAGCTTCAGCGATTTTTGAAATTCGTTCCAGTCATTGGCAGCAGACGACTGGAAGGATGTATGGTGGTAAAGGGGAAATCTGCAATTGCTACATCCATATTTGGACTTTTAAATTATTTATTTATAGCCATTGATTCTTGAAGAATATAACACATGCCTCATGAGCTTAGTTCATCTGTTGTACCCCATCAGAACCCAGAATAAGATCTTTTTTACTCCAATGTTTAGAAACAATGTAAATCAACACTGTATAGCCTCAACATGGTTAAAACTATAATGTTGATATCATGGATGGTCAGTCCTTGCATCCATCGGTCTGTCTATGAATTTGAAAGTAGTTACATTTCTCCACCCCGATCCATCATCTTATTAGCAAAACAGTGGTGGAATTACAGCTTTGTTATTGGTTGATTGATTCTTGTGTGGCTTTTTTAAAGGGACAACCTAGGATTTAAACAGCAACAAAATGGCTGCCCAGAGACTTGGTTTGGTAAACAGCTGAGGGATGGGGGCTGGAGAAATGTAACCACTCTCAAATTCATAGAGAAAGCTATTGTATCAACAGTAATCCAACACCTAGCGACCTCGTCAAGTAGTTCAGACATCTTGGCATAACAGTTATAAGGTGTTGGCTTGACAGTCGCTGGACCCAGGTTTGAGTTCAGCTCAGGGCAACCCCCTGAATTCACTACACTATGAATACAAGGACTGGCCATCCATGATGTCATAATGATAGTTTAACCAGGTTTCTAGGATATATAGTATATTCTAGAATTCATCCATGATGTCATAATGATAGTTTAACCAGGTTTCTAGTATATATAGTATATTCTAGAATTCATCCATGATGTCATAATGATAGTTTAACCAGGTTTCTAGGCTATTTTGTATATTCTAGAATTCATCCATGATGTCATAATGATAGTTTAACCAGGTTTCTAGGATATATAGTATATTCTAGAATTCATCCATGATGTCATAATGATAGTTTAACCAGGTTTCTGGGATATATAGTATATTCTAGAATTCATCCGTGATGTCATAATTATAGTTTAACCAGGTTTCTAGGATATATAGTATATTCTAGAATTGCCAGTGTAGATTTCCTGTAGGGTCAAATTGTTAGAGTTGTTGATAAATCATTGTATAATTTTCAGCCAATTTATTTTCTTGCCATTACATCAATATAGCCCAAC
Organism: Salvelinus namaycush; assembly: GCF_016432855.1. Taxonomy (NCBI): domain Eukaryota; kingdom Metazoa; phylum Chordata; class Actinopteri; order Salmoniformes; family Salmonidae; genus Salvelinus; species Salvelinus namaycush. The sequence continues at coordinate 210,413 of NW_024058508.1, read as the reverse complement.
CAGAAGAGAATAAACTCTTCCTGAACCAACTCCTGCTGGCCTTCATACATTCTGACGTTGCTGGTAATAGGCTACACAAGCAGTCGGCAACCTACATTTGGAGTGCAAATGTATCTTACCATTTCTACTGATCTGGTGCCAGTTATGATTTTCATATGTTCATTTTACTGGAACAGTTTCATTTAATTTATAATAGTATCTCAAAATCATTGTCTGTGATTAATCTACATTCTATCTAAATGAAAATTATACAAATCTAAAAGTAACTTTTATTGCCATTGCCAACTATGTAAAAAATAGCCTACATAAAGCCAACAAATAAAAACATTGTAAATAACTGTCCTATAAATCACATGGCCTGTCTATAACGAACTTGCAACATTGTATAAAATATTCTGGGCCCTCAGTTTCCTGTGCCTGTGAGTTCTCGACCGACACAGCTATAGGCTATTTGTGAAAGGGATAAGAAGTAATCAGGTGTTTTGACATTTCCACTGGATCAGCGCATTACGTTTTTCCCTTTTGTGCCGAATGATTATCGAAAAGGTGAGAGCTGGAAATATTTTTCAAATACTTTGAGGAGTTATTCTCATTTGCAATTGATTTTGATTAGACTTTGTTTACTTGCTGTTTGAGGTGAGAAAAAATGTGCTTTGAGAGGCTCCACAACTCATTAGTGGTGCAGCGTTAAGACAATCAGAAATACTATCAGACATCCCCAAATGGGCACATTTATAGATCTACATTTGTGCTCAGGACAGGTAGACTAGTCCTACTTCTATATGTGTTGTCGGGTAGACTAGTACTACTTCTATATGTGTTGTCAGGTAGACTAGTCCTACCTCTATTTGTGTGCAAATTAATTACCATGTCCTTACACAGCTCTCTGGTCCTGGCCATTGTGGAGAGGTTGGAGTCTGTTTGATTGAGTGTGTGGACAGGTGTCTTTTTGTACAGGTAACGAGTTCAAACAGGTGCAGTTAATACAGGTAATGAGTGGAGAACAGGAGGGCTTCTTAAAGAAAAACTAACAGGTCTGTGAGAGCCGGAATTCTTACTGGTTGGTAGGTGATCAAATACTTATGTCATGCAATAAAATGCAAATTAATTACTTAATCATACAACGTGATTTTCTGGATTTTTGTTTTAGATTCCGTCACTCACAGTTGAAGTGTACCTATGATAAAAATTACAGACCTCTACATGCTTTGTAAGTAGGAAAACCTGCAATATCGACAGTGTATCAAATACTTGTTCTCCCCACTGTATATATTTTTTTAAATGTTGCTGACACCCCTCCCCAGAGGTGTCTCATTATTGTGATTCATTGCTGATTCCTACCTGTAGCTCACTATGAGGTGTCTAGTGATAAAGGTTAAGGCAAGGCTTTCGACTCTGTCAATCACCACATTCTTATCGGCAGACTCAACAGCCTTGGTTTCTCAAATGACTGCCTCGCCTGCTTCACCAACTACTTCTCAGATAGAGTTCAGTGTGTCAAATCGTAGGGCCTGTTGTCCAGACCTCTGGCAGTCTCTATGGGGTACCGCAGGGTTCAATTCTCTGGCCGACTCTTTTCTCTGTATATATCAATGATGTCGCTCTTGCTGCGGGTGATTCTCTGATCCACCTCGACGCAGACGACACCATTCTGTATACATCTGGCCCTTCTTTGGACACTGTGTTAACAAACCTCCAAATGAGCTTCAATGTCATACAACTCTCCTTCCGTGGCCTCCAACTGCTCTTAAATGCTAGTAAAACTAAATGCTCTTCAACCGATCGCTGCCCGCATCCGCCCGACTAGCATCACTACTCTGGACGGTTCTGACTTAGAATATGTGGACAACTACAAATACCTAGGTGTCTGGTTAGACTGTAAACTCCTTCCAGACTCACATTAAACATCTCCAATCCCAAATTAAATCTAGAATCTGCTTCCTATTTCGCAACAAAGACTCCTAAACTCACGCTGCCAAACATACCCTCGTAAAACTGACTATCCTGCCGATACTTTACTTCAGTGATGTCATTTACAAAATAGCCTCCAACACTCTACTCAGCAAACTGGATGTAGTCTATCACAGTGCCATCCGTTTTGTCACCAAAGCCTCGTTGGCTGGTCCTCGCTACATATTCATCGCTAAACCCACTGGCTCCAGGTCATCTATAAGTCTTTGCTAGGTAACGCTCCGCCTTAACTCAGCTCACTGGTCACCATAGCAACACCCACCCATAGCATGGCCTGTTTATTGCCTTACCTCCTTACTCCATCACACTGTATATAGATTTTTCTATTGTGTTATTGACTGTACTTTTGTTTATCCCACGTGTAACTCTGTGTTGTTTTTTTGTTGCACTGCTTTGATTTTTCTTGGCCAGGTCGCAGTTGTGAATGAGAACTTGTTCTCAACTGGCCACCTGGTTAAATAAAGGTGGGGGAAAAATGTAATTAAAAATACATTTTAAAAAATCATAACTTTATTGACTATGAAAAGCCAATTGACATTTATTCCTGATTATTATTTGACCATGCTTGTCACTTATGAACATTTTGAACATCTTGGCCATGTTCTGTTATAATCTCCACCCGGCACATCCAGAAGAGGACTGGCCACCCCTCATAGCCTGGTTCCTCTCTAGGTTTCTTCCTAGGTTTCGGCCTTTCTAGGGAGTTTTTCCTAGCCACCGTGCTTCTACACCTGCATTGCTTGCTGTTTGGGGTTTTAGGCTGGGTTTCTGTACAGCACTTCGAGACATTAGCTGATGTACGAAGGGCTATATAAAATAAACTTGATTGATTGATTGATTGACAACACCCAAATAGATACTGTCATTAACGCGATTCTTCAATAATTAAACATATTTCTTAATACTGTAGCAAACATTATATTACACAGGACATTCAAACGAGCCTTACAATTATAATCCAAAGTAGTGTGAAATGCACTCCCCTGAGTTTTCCCCCATTCACATTCAGAATACACTGAAAAACTGAAATCTTTGCTCACCATTTAAGATATACTACATCCATAACTGTCGGTTTCCTCATTAGCAGGGAGGAGTTTCTACAACCAAATTGCATGTGCATCGCCCTCGTGCCGCAATTGTATTAAACACAGAAAGGGGCCTATATTAGAGACCAAAAGTCGTCTGGCACACTGCTTAGAGTTTCAACAACATGAATAACTTATTTCTACTCTACAATCATCGATGTTACTACTAAAATATGACTATTCTTGCTCATTTTAAGACAATTGTCAAATAATTTTAACATTCATTACAGATGTCAATTGTTGTACAACATCATGGCTATGCTGTTGGCATCACCTTTTACAGTGGATTTCCACTGTTGTGGGCCTTTAATCATCTGACTTTGTTGTTCGCACAGGAGAGAGACGGGACAGTCGTGGATCCTCTGGGGAGCCTCAACAACCTCATTATGCTGACGAGGCAGAGAAGAGTCTCTCCAGATCAGAACGCCTCAATAAACACCTGCAGAGATCCACAGGGAAGAGAACTCACTGCTGCTCTGACTGTGGGAAGAGATTCACCTCATCAGGCATTACAATTCATCAGAGAATCCACACAGGAGAGAAACCTTATAGCTGTGTTCAATGTGGGAAGAGTTTTACTACATCTGGCTCTCTGACTTTACACCAGAGAATACACACAGGAGAGAAACCTTATAGCTGTGATCAATGTGGGAAGAGTTTTAGTACATCTAGCCCTCTGAGAGTGCACCAGAGAAGACACACAGGAGATAAACCTTATAGCTGTGATCAATGTGGGAAGAGTTTTACTACATCTGGCTCTCTGACTTTACACCAAAGAACACACACAGGAGAGAAACCTTATAGCTGTGATCAATGTGGGAAGAGTTTTACTAGATCTGGCCATCTGACATTACACCAGAGAACACACACAGGAGAGAAACCTTATGGCTGTGATCAATGTGGGAAGAGTTTTACTAGATCTAGCTATCTAACTATACACCAGAGAATACACACAGGAGAGAAATCTTATAGTTGTGATCAATGTGGGAAGAGTTTTACTAGCTCTAGCTATCTAACTATACACCAGAGAATACACACAGGAGATAAACCTTATGGCTGTGATCAATGTGGGAAGAGTTTTACTAGATCTGGCCATCTGACATTACACCAGAGAACACACACAGGAGAGAAACCTTATAGCTGTGATCAATGTGGGAAGAGTTTTTGTCAATCTAGTGATCTGACAGTGCACCAGAGAACACACACAGGAGAGAAACCTTATAGCTGTGATCAATGTGGGGAAAGTTTTGTTCAAGCTGGCCATCTGACTCAACACCAGAGAACACACACAGGAGAGAAACCTTTTAGCTGTGATAAATGTGGGAAGAGTTTTACTATATCTGGCAATCTGACTCAACACCAAATAACACACACAGGAGAGAAACCTTATAGCTGTGCTCAATGTGGGAGGGGTTTTACTACATCTAGCTATCTGACAGTACACCAGAGAATACACACAGGAGAAAAATCTTATAGCTGTGATCAATGTGGAAAGAGTTTTGTTCAAGCTAGCCATCTGACTCAACACCAGAGCACACACACAGAAGAGAAATCTTATATCTGTGGTAAATGTGGGAAAAGTTTTGCTCAATCTGGCCAGCTGACTCAACACCAGAGAACACACATAGGAGAGAAATCTCATAGCTGTGACCAGAGATAATCTGATAAAAGATCTCTGATCAAATATTAGAAAATACATACATGAAGGAGTTGTTTCATGATATCAATGAAATAATGTCACAATGTAGAATGTTTTAACTTTGTAGTAGGAGTATTTTAATGATGTCACAATGTAGAACCCTAAATGTTAGTCCCCTGTTCTATTGATTTCAACATGATATGGATATTAGCCTCAGGGGGAAAATCCAGGCTCTGAATTGAAAGAGTACTATTTATGTGATTTAACAAAAAGTGACTAACACAAAAAGAGCTGTGTTACACTTACCATGTTGGTGACCCACTTGAATCAAAATGGAACACCTCAAAATGTAGCGAGCTGTTTTCTACAAGTTGTCCTCTAACCAGGGATGTACACATTACTCCCAGATTCCGTGTGGTTTTTCAGCTGTTAGTTTTAACAGGAAGTGCAACCTCATCTCCCTCCTGTCGCACAAATGATTTTAGCATGATATAGATTAGTTATGACAAATAAGTGTTGCGTTCCTTTGTTTTGCAACCCATAAATTTAAATGCATCACTCTAAAATGTAGCTGACTGTCTTCTGCAGGTTGTCCTCTAACCAGTGAGGTGAAAGATATCTCCCATTTCCATGTGTTTTTTTAGTTGTGTTAGTTTCAACAGCAAGTACAACCTGATTTCCCCCCTAATTGATATCAGTGATTTATTGCTACTTGTCAGAACAACAGCGTTTTTGGTGCTTGTGCAGTTTATAAGGAGCTTGTTTAAGTAATATGATTATTGTGGCCGATGTTTGTGTATATAGTACATTTTATGTTTAGGTTTTCAATTTATCACAAAGTGTTTCTGCATTTGGACACGTTTAAACTGTGACATTGGGGCTATGCCACCTAGTAAAATGTTGATGAAAATAAGACTATGCCCAACGTACAATATAAGTTTGGTTTTAGTTGAAAGTGAAAGTTGGGGGAAAAAACATTGAATTTCAACATACTTGCAGCCTATACACATTGACACAGTATAATAAATCGGTCTATAATCAATTTTATTAACAATCCTAATAAATTGAGTCATAAATGTAGGATATATTTGTTGTCTTAAGGGGGAAGGTGTTACTGTCTTTGGTTTTTCCATTTATGTTTGGACGTTAGCAAGTATAGCTCGTTAGCACGTCTAGCTAAACTGATTGGTGTCACCTCGTTAGTCAGTATGTGTTACATCTGTGCTGGCTTGTCCATCTCGTTAGTGGGAAGGTGTTTCACCTGAGCTGGTCCAGGTTCTATTTAAGAGTGTCTGGCCCAGTGCTCCAGTTGTCTTGATAGATGTGGAGAGTCAACACCTTTAGTTGCTCCAGCTTTTTGGTTTGCTTCCTGTCTTTAAGTTTGGTGTGAGTTTTTCTTTTGTTTGCCTCTTCTTGGGCAGATTTAGTGGGTCTCATGGTGGGTGTCTTTTAGGTCCCAGTTGTTGTTACTAGTCAACTTTCAGTGGACACCCCCATAGTGTCTATCAGAGCCCCTCCTAAAAAACAAGCTTATATTTTGGGTTGGATATTGTAACATTTTAATAGATGGCATTTCCTTAGGATGCTCATTAGTCTTTAAGTTGTTTTTTTATCCTCTTATCCTCTTTTATCCTCTTGTACTACATTTTTATCTTTATTTTCATTGTTTTTTCCTGTGAAGCCATTGTGTTGCCATGTCTTTTCAAGCTGAGGTGGAGTGGTAACAATTTCACAGCAAATACCTAATACACACAAATCTAAGTAATGTAATAAGAATATATAAATATATGGACGAGCGATGTCAGAGGGGCATAGACTAATATGAGATGAGTAATACATAGACTGAGATACAGTAGAATAGGATAGAATACAGTATATACATATGAGATGTGTAATACATAGACAGATACAGTAGAATAGGATAGAATACAGTATATACATATGAGATGAGTAATACATAGACTAAGATACAGTAGAATAGGATAGAATACAGTATATACATATGAGATGAGTAATGTGTAGCGTGGTTCATTCTGCGTTCTGTAATTTTAATCAGAACGCTGCCACAACTGATGGTCTGCTCGTTGAAATCTTTTTATTTGCCCTGCACACGAAGAGACAACACACACGTTACCCTTGGTGCAGTAACAGCTCTCCCGCACCTTGCTAGCCGAGGGTCAGGCAAAAGAGCGCCAAAAGGAATTAACAGGTGCTGCGTGCACACACTCGCTGCACAACAGCATATACAAGTAAAACTATACAGAACATAATTCTGACAAAATAAAAGACATACCTGCACACGAAGAGACAACACACACGTTACCCTTGGTGCAGTAACAGCTCTCCGGCACCTGCGCGAGCACATGGACACTCACTCAACCACTGTCACAAGTACTCAGAAGTTACAACAGATACCGTCAGTGAGCTCTGTGAAACTTGTTAACATAAATTCCTACACTGTCCACACTATAACAAACGTATGGTTGCAAAACAGTACATTGTATAACCTTATGACGGTTTTATATTAAACAGTTTTGGAGCCAAGGACAACATACCTTGCTAGCCGAGGGTCAGGCAAAAGAGAACGATAAAATGGTATGGGAATACAGATAACCCGCGATGGGCCAAACCAAAATATACAAAACTTTTACAATCACTTGTATATACAATATTGGTATGAAAAGTGTTTGTACACCAAATAAAAACATTAGCTATGCAGCTGTAATTAAATAAAAAAAATACACTGAATTATTATTATTATTATCAGATGATTAACATCCCCTCTTGACCTGGCCTATTTGAATTGGTCCTTGTGTGCAATTTGGTGCGTAATCTAGGGGAACAACATCACACTGCTACAAATGCATAGACTAAGATACAGTAGAATAGGATAGAATACAGTATATACATATGAGATGAGTAATACATAGACAGATACAGTAGAATAGGATAGAATACAGTATATACATATGAGATGAGTAATGCCAGATATGTAAACATTATTAAAGTGACTAGTGTTCCATTCCTTGAAGTGGCCAATGATTTCAAGTCTGTGTATGTAGGCAGCAGCCTCTCTGTGTTAGTGATGGAAAAACAGCTTCTGTCTCTCGGTCCCAGCTTTGATGCACCTGTACTGACCTCACCTTCTGGATGGTAGCGGGCTGAACAGGCAGTGGCTCGGGTAATAACAAAGAACAAATGTGTGTGCCTGAGGGGAAATTCACTTTCATACAGCAAAAAGGGGTGACAAACTACACCCACATCAGTGGACAATTGGCACTAACGTAAATAAACATAGATGATGGAAGATATTCCCTTTTGCTTACGTGATAAACCGCTAAGGGGACATAAATATTTACCATCTAAACCATGTGTGACCTCTCTGGCTGTAGAAGTGTTCTTCCTAACCAGTCCCTCAACAGCTCTCTGACTGAGCTCCATCCTCACTGGGTCTTCAGAGGAGAGGAAGGCTGAGGAGGGATGGAAGGATGAATGGATCAGTCAGTCAATAAAGTGTAGAGCTGCTGTCAATGCTGTCTGACAAAATCACTATTTTAGTAGTTCATTAAAGTAAATAAGGCTTAATGATTGCTGAATACCAACTATCAATCACTTAGATCATGTATTTTCAGGTAGAGATACATCTTTGGGACGTCCCTAGCCTGTTGAAGTTGACATTTAAAATGGTTAAGGTTTAAGGTTAGGGTTTAGGGTAGGGATGTCCCAAGGATTCCAGATAGCGTTGACCATTGTGCATTCTTCTGTCTCTGTTACATAGCAGGTGTAAAATAAACAGACAAGACAAGTAGACACGCAGTGCATTATGGTCATTGTAGTTTAGCAAATAGCATCTAATTATGCCAATCTGTATGTGGGGTTGTTAGAGAAGAATGTGATTGTCAGCCCTAACAATCCATTCTAGCACCTCATCAGGCTCTGTAAAACATTTACATTTACATTTAAGCCATTTAGCAGACGCGCTTATCCAGAGCGACTTACAAATTGGAAAGTTCATACATATTCATCCTGGTCCCCCCGTGGGAATTGAACCCTGGTCCCCCCGTGGGAATTCAACCCACAACCCTGGCGTTGCAAGCGCCATGCTCTACCAACTGAGCCACACGGGACCACAATAAAAGTCTTCATTGATGACGTGTTCCTTCTATTCCAGGGGACAGCAGAGGAACTTCATCGATTCCCCTCCTTCATCAATACAAGCAGTGAACATCTGAAATTCACCCTCACCTTTGATGCGCATGAAACAAGTTATCTGGACATTTTGATTAAGAGGGAGGGGGTTGGTTTTAGCACAGACCTATACAGGAAGCAGACGGACAGGAATTCCCTGTTACGCAGAGACAGCTTCCAGCCTACACCCCTAAAAAACCAATTGTATTACTTGAGTAATACGAAAACATTTAAAATGTAAATTTGTAATTTTAATTTTGTACATTTAAACAAAAACATAACTGTTTGTACTTGTTGGTAACCAGATCGTGACTAGAACTCAGTTACTAAGTCTTTAACCACACTGTGTTGTTACACTTTAACTTTTTGTTTGAAAATAAAATCTACATTTTACTCAACTGCGTCCAGTCAGCAGATGGACTAGATGCCGCTTAGGCCGCCCGTTGTGACTCCGTCAAGAATTCAGCAGAGCAAGTTTGTATGAAGGTCTGGTTATTAAATGGGTACATAGTTCAATAGTAATATCCTCTAAAACGCTCTGGTGACAAACTTTGCTGCCCTGTTTCCAGTTGTCCACATGGCTGGTAGAAACTATTCAAGTATGTAAATAGATTTGGAAAATGTAAAAACAACGATGTATTATTAGCTAACTAGCTACAGTGCAGGCTAACTCAAATGAGCTGCTAAATGAGCTAGCTAGTTGGCTAGCAAATACTGTATAGATAGATAGCTAGCTATCTAGCCAACTTCACATTCTGTATAGATAGCTAGCTATCTAGCCAACTTCACACTCTGTAGAGATAGCTAGCTAGCTAAGTGAATTAAATATCACTAGCTACTTAACCTCATATTAGCTAGCTATCTAGCGAACTTCACATACTGTATAGATAGATAGATAGCTAAGTGCTTCTACACCTGCATTGCTTGCTGTTTGGGGTTTTAGGCTGGGTTTCTGTACAGCACTTCGAGATATTAGCTGATGTACGAAGGGCTATATAAAATAAACTTGATTGATTGATTGAAGTGAATTAAATATCACCAGCTACTTAACTTCATATTAGCTATCTATCTATTTATCACTGTAAAAAACAAACTCCAAATGCATTTGTAGGTAGCTAGCTAACAGCCATGGAGGAGGGTGAAAGGATAGCAGCCCCAACTGTCAGTGAGAGAGGAGGCTATTCTGGATAGGGCAGGTACTTTTGTGTAGTTCCTGTCCCTAGAAGTGAGGACGGAGATAATAATAACATAATATTCAGTGTGGTGTAATTTGACTATAATGAAGCCTGTTTCTTGTGAGGTTTTCTGTCCTCAGATAAAGAGCTCTATGAAAGCCAGTCTACATATGAAGAGGTCCCAATGAAGAGCAGTGGTTCTCAGTCCTGGGGACTCAAAGAGGCACATTGTTGTTTTTGCCTCAGCACTGCACAGCTGATTCAAATGATCAACTCATCATCAAGCTTCAAGTGGTATTTATGTATTCATTTGTGATGTCATCCTTGATATGATCCTGTTATTGTCACATGCTACACATGTACATATGTGTGCCCATGCATCTATCAATCCAATGTTATCATGATTTGTTATCATGGATATTATACTTTAGTAATCCACAATGACCTGGTGATGTAACAGTCTAATAATTACATTGTCTTCCATATTCCTACAGATACCTTGTAACTGGAGATTCCTTCCAAACGATTGCCTACAGTTACCATGTAGGGCACTGCAAGGTTGGGTGACCAGGGTCATCTGGGACTGCCTCCTGGAGGAATTCAGATGTGTGAAGGCTACCTGTGTCCTGCGTAACTTCATGACGATGGACACGAGGACCAGGTGGGGATCTGCAGCTCGCCTCCGTGTCCCAGAGGAGGAGTCTGCTGCTCTGCAGGATGTTTCAAGGATGGGGTCCAACCACGCAGCAAGAGAGGCAATCCGTGTGCAGGAGATCTTCACCTCCTACTTCTTCAAAGAAGGTGCTGTTCCCTGGCAACACCATAGACTACACTATGCACAACCAAAGGCTCTTTTAACAGGGTGCTGTTCTCTGGCAACACCATAGACTACACTATGCACAACCAAAGGCTCTTTTAACAGGGTGCTGTTCTCTGGCAACACCATAGACTACACTATGCACAACCAAAGGCTCTTTTAACAGGGTGCTGTTCTCTGGCAACACCATAGACTACACTATGCACAACCAAAGGCTCTTTTAAGAGCCATTCACATTGCAATAAGAGTATTCTTCCATTTACTTAGCTATGTCAACTGCAGTTATTCAATTCACAGTTTCTCTCCCTTTGATTTCTACTTCTCAGGTGAGGGTGCTGTTTAGGTAAGGGTGTGATGTCTATGCAAAAACAAAATAGGCTATTTTAAATCACTAATATTGAAAAAATGTAAAACAATTAGACACCCTATAACCCACACCTACACACTCATGTATCAATCTGATTGATGGATTGTGTTGTGCAGTAAACAGGCTCAGGTGTATAACTGTGGCTCCTTCCACCTTCAAAGAATAGGCAAGAGAGCCAACCATGGAGAATAGTAAGACACTTCATTATTTCTATAACTACGCTATATTGTTTGTCCTTGTGGGTCCATTCATGTTTTTCAGCAAAAAGTACTCTGCAGCCACTTAGTGTGGTGTGGACACCAGGTGAGGCCACACACAGATTCCTGTTGAACACTGTGGCTTTAACTACCTTATTTTCTCAATAACAGTCTCTCTCCTTCACTTCATCCCTCTCTCCCCTTCTCCCTAAATCCTCTAGGTTATATCAGCTGTGTCGGTGAACCCCTCCTGCATCTGAACTGGCTACATAGAGGGCACAGCATGATCAGAGGTGAGAGGTCACATGGTCAGGTCAACAGGAAGTATTATTAAAGAGATGCTTTACATTGAAATACAGACAGAGATGCAGTAGTCCCAGAGTTAATGATCCCAGGACAGTTTATATTATACAGGAAGTATTATTAAAGAGATGCTTTACATTTAAATACAGAGAGATGCAGTAGTCCCTGAGTTAATGATCCCAGGTCAGTTTTGCATTTCACCTCCTGATTGATGACTAACAATGTTAGAATAAAAAATAAAAACACAAGGCTTAAACATGCTCTCTCTCTCTCCATCTGTCTCTCGTCTGCAGATATGTTTTGATGTGAGAGGATGCCAACCCCCAGTCCCATCATCACCACCTCACCCTCTTTTAAGATAACCTTTAGGCCGACTAGAGACACTGTTATGTAATTGTGATGAACTGAGAGAATATTTAGGTAGCACTGTGATTCAGTAATCATGTGCTGCCTTCCCTGCTCCTATGTGCTTACCTCTTTCCCTTTCTGTCTTTTACACCTCTCTCGCCACCTCCTCTTTCTTCCTCTGTTTTTATAATGCACAACAGATGTGCATTGAAGTACAGATTGAACTTGTATTTATAACACTTGGATAATGAGCTTTTCAATAAAGCGTTTCACATTCTCTACTGGTTGAAATGAAGTGTAATGTGATGAAATACTCCACCTATCCTGTGTTTATCAGATCAATGCAGATGAAGGGCATTAGATGTTGAGATGAACCGGTGTTAGAGTATTTACATGATGCATAGGAAGTGTAGTGTTCTGTTTTTAACATTATGTTTCTGTATATATGAATTAACTAGTTAAATCCTATTTCTAGTCTATTAGTTACAATGTGTAACCATTGATGTCCCAGGACCAAGATTGGTAAACACTGTTGAAGTGTATAATTGTAATACATACATGCAGACACAGCATCATTCAAAGACTGGAATTTGACACTCCTGGTATTGGATATGACTGAAAGATAATCTCAAAGACATTCATACCTAAACTGCACATTTATTTGCCAAGGTACAGTACATGATCAGTGAATATATTAAATGTACAGGCTACAATGTGGGGATCTCATGCATGGTAATAACTACATGTATATACGACTTGCATCCTTGGCACAACATGATATTATATTCTACTCAATCCATAGGCTTCATTAATGTCATTCAGGCTGTTTTGAAGTTGATACAACTGGCTATGATAGCTGAGGTTCATAGCTAGGTTCTGAACTAATATGTATACCAAACGTTTGGTTGCATACACAGATCGGCTAGATAGCTAGCTACACATCCATGGGCATAGAGGAATTTTAATCATCCACTGCACAATAAGCAAGAACATAGCTAGCTACGTGATTTCATCTATCTGCATGGCAAATATCAGTAAGGCAAGCTTACAAAATTGTACATTCAATTTGCAGTAAATTCTTCAGCTAGATAGATTCTATACATCCACTGTTTCACAAATCAACCGCCTGGTTTGCTGGTTGTTTCAGGAGTCCCTAAAACAACCAGAATTACAATTTCATTCTCATGTCACAACACCCATAAAGCTAGTCAGCTAGCTGGCTAATGTTAGCTAGTCAGCTAGCTGGCTAATGTTAGCTAGTCAGCTAGCTGGCTAATGTTAGCTAGTCAGCTAGCTGGCTAATGTTAGCTAGTCAGCTAGCTGGCTAATGTTAGCTAGTCAGCTAGCTGGCTAATGTTAGCTAGTCAACTAGCTGGCTAATGTCAGCTACCTTGCTAAATCTCGATTTTCATAAATTAACTTTATGATAAAAAAATGCATAATCGTTTGTCTCTACATGAACTAACATTCCTGTCAACTGTACATGTTTTTGGCATGATTCGTTATGACGTTATAATCCCTTACATTTGCTTCCATCCTAGTATTTCTGTCCGCCATCTTTGATTCAGTTCAGTTCTGTGTAGGGTTCCCCTCTCTCCTAGTATTTCTGTCCGCCATCTTTGATTCAGTTCAGTTCTGTGTAGGGGTTCCCCTCTCTCCTAGTATTTATGTTCGTCATCTTTGATTCAGTTCAGTTCTGTGTAGGGGTAACCCTCTCTTCTAGTATTTCTGTTTGCCATCTTTGATTCAGTTCAGATCTGTGTAGGGTTCCCCTCTCTCCTAGTATTTCTGTCCGCCATCTTTGATTCCGTTCAGTTCTGTGTAGGGGTTCCCCTCTCTCCTAGTATTTATGTTCGTCATCTTTGATGCAGTACAGTTCTGTGTAGGGGTTCCCCTCTCTCCTAGTATTTATGTTCGTCATCTTTGATGCAGTACAGTTCTGTGTAGGGGTACCCCTCTCTTCTAGTATTTCTGTCCGCCATCTTTGCTGAAGAAAGACTAACAGTCACTAGCGCAGCAGCAGCCTCCCCCGGTCCTAGTGCCGGCCCGGTAAGATGTTTAAGATGCGATGGCGAAATAAGAAGAAATAAGAAATCACAGAAAAAATATATTGACTGATATTGATTTATTTAGTGGGGGCTAATTAATATTTTAGGACTAGCTAATTCCCTGAATCCTACCCTTTAATTTTTTGTCTGAAAATTAAATTGACATTTTACTCAACTGCGTTGCCCACTCCAGTCAGCAGATGGCGGGCTGCGATTTTAAGGCAATGCTGCTACTGTGACGTATAATCTAGTGGACGGAACGCATCTTTCAACAGCAGCAAAAGTAATTCAGCCACCTCTGTAGCTTGCTAGCCAAAATAGACGAACCAATAAAGCTCTTTAGACGCTTTAGTGTATATTTGCCACTGTATTTTAAAACCACTTCTGTCGCCTAGTTAGTTATCCGTTTTAATTTCATATTTACGGTATTGTTTTTATTATTCATCTAGCGGGCTGGTTAAGTTAGCATTAGCCTAGCTAGCTAACATCTCCAACCATGAGGTCACTAAGCTACTCTCTTGTTAATGAAGAGGAGGACTGCTGGACGGAGAAAGAAGCTCTCGTCAAAGAGGAGAAGGAAGAGAAGGTTATCACAGTAAAACAAGAAGTAGAGGGTGAGGCTGTTACAGTGAAAGAAGAAGAGAAAGACGTTACAGTGAAAGAAGAGGAAGACGCGTTCAGATTGAAAGAGGATGTTACAGTAAAAGAAGAGGAGGAAGAGAAAGAGGAGGCTGCAGTTTTTGGAGTGAAAGAGGAGGATGGGGAGATGACTGTCACATTGGAAGAAGAGGAGGAGGAAACTGAATATCTGGGCTCGGTTTCCCAAACGCATCTTAAGGCATCCAATGGTTCTAATGATGAACGGGCCCTGATTAACACTAGTAAGTACTGTCTTAAAAACAGAGACACAAACTCTGCAGTTGTTGAACTGTCTTATTTTTTTATTTAACCAGGTGGCTATGATGTCATAATGATAGTTTAACATGGTGACCATGATGTCATAATGATAGTTTAACCAGGTGGCCATGATGTCATAATGATAGTTTAACATGGTGACCATGATGTCATAATGATAGTTTAACCAGGTGGCCATGGTGTCAAAAGTTAAGACTTTTTGTATTTAACCAGGTAGGCCAGTTGAGAACAAGTTCTCATTTACAACTGCGACCTGGCCAAGATAAAGCAAAGCAGTGTGACACAGACAACAACATAGAGTTACACATGGAATAACATGGAATAAACAATAAGCAAGCCAATAACACAATAAACAAGTCAATGACACAGTAGAAAAATTAGAATGTCTATATATAGTGTGTGCAAAAGGCATGAGGTAGGCAATGAATAGTCCATAGTAGCGAAGAATTACAATTTAGCAGATTAACACTGGAGTGATAAATGAGCAGATGATGATGTGCAAGTAGAGATACTGGTGTGCAAAAGAGCAGAAAAGTTCATGTACAGCTGCAGCGATCGGTTAGCTGCTCAGATAGCTGATGTTTAAAGTTGGTGAGGGAAATATAAGTCTCCAGCTTCAGCGATTTTTGAAATTCGCTCCAGTCACTGGAAGGATGTGTGGTGTTAAAGGGGAAATCTGCAATTACCACATCCATATTTTGATTTTTAAATGATTTATTTATAGCCATTGTTTCTTGAAGAATATAACATATGCCTCATGAGCTTAGTTCAACTGTTGTACCCCATCAGAACACCAAATAAGCTTTTTTACTTCAATGTATAGAAACATTGTAAATCAACACTGTAAAGCCTCAAAACATAGTTAAAACTATAATGTTGATATCATGGATGGTCAGTCCTTGCATCCATAGGTCTGTCTATGAATTTGAAAGTAGTTACATTTCTCCAGCCCCATCCATCATTTTATTAGCAAAATAGTGGTGGAATTACAGCTTTTTATTGGTTGATTGATTGTTGTGTGGCTTTTTTAAAGGGACAACTTAGTATTTAAACAGCAACAAAATGGCTGCCCAGAGACTTGGTTTGGTAAACAGCTGAGGGATGGAGGCTGGAGAAATGTAACCACTCTCAAATTCATAGAGAAAGCTATTGTATCAACCGTAATCCAACACCTAGCGACCTCGTCAAAAAGTTCAGACATCTTGGCGTAACAGTTTTAAGGTGTTGGCTTGACCGTCGCTGGACCCATGTTTGAGTTCAGCTCAGGGCTACCCCCTGAATTCACTACACTATGAATACAAGGACTGGCCATCCATGATGTCATAATGATAGTTTAACCAGGTTTCGAGGATATATAGTATATTCTAGAATTCATCCATGATGTCATAATGATAGTTTAACCAGGTTTCTAGGATATATAGTATATTCTAGAATTCATCCATGATGTCATAATGATAGTTTAACCAGGTTTCTAGGCTATATAGTATAT
Source organism: Salvelinus namaycush (assembly GCF_016432855.1). Lineage (NCBI taxonomy): Eukaryota > Metazoa > Chordata > Actinopteri > Salmoniformes > Salmonidae > Salvelinus > Salvelinus namaycush. Next base: position 193,871 of record NW_024058508.1, on the reverse strand, counting down.
TCTACAATTGCCAGTGTAGATTTCCTGTGGAGGTCAAATTGTTAGAGCTGTTGATAAGTCATTGTATAATATTCAGCATTTATTTTCATGCCATTACATCAATACAGCCCAACCAGAAGAAGAAACTCTTTCCGATCCACCTCCTCCTGCTGTCCTTCATAAATTCTGACTTTGCTGGTAATCGGCTACACAAGCAGTCAGCAACCTACATTTGTAGTGCAAATGTATCTTACCATTTCTACTGATCTGCGTGCCAGTTATGATTTTCATATTCACATTTTACTGGAACAGTTTAATTTAATTTATAATAGTATCTCAATCATTGTCTGTGATTAATCTACATTCTATCTAAATGAAAATTATACAAATCTAAATAACTTTTATTGCCATTATGACATCATGGATGAATTCTAGATGCCAACTATGTAAAAAATAGCCTACATAAAGCCAACAAATAAAAACATTGCTAATAACTGTCCTATAAATCACATGGCCTGTCTATAACGAACTTGAAACATTGTATAAAATATTCTGGGCCCTCAGTTTCCCCTGCCAGTGAGTTCTCGACCGACACAGCTGTAGGTTATTTGTGAAAGGGATAAGAAGTAATCAGGTATTTTATAACATTTCCACTGGATCAGCGCATTACGTTTTTCCCTTTCGTGCCGAGTGGTTATCGAAAGGGCGAGAGCTGGAAATATTTTTCAAATACTTTGAGGAACTATTCTCATTTTCAATTGATTTTGATTAGACTTTGATTACTTGCTGTTTGAGGTGGAAAAAAAACATTACCTTGAGAAGCTCCACAACTCACAATCAGACATCCCCAAATGGGCATATTTATAGGCCTACATTTGTGCTCAGGACAGGTAGACTAGTCCTACTTCTATATGTGTAACCAGGTAGACTAGTCCTACTTCTATATGTGTAACCAGGTAGACTAGTCCTACTTCTATATGTGTAACCAGTTAGACTAGTCCTACTTCTATATGTGTAACCAGGTAGACTAGTCCTACTACTATATGTGTAACCAGGTAGACTAGTCCTACTACTATATGTGTAATCAGGTGTGCGTCAACATTGACAAACAAAAGACAATGAATAAATTGACAACTTGCTGCGGGGTCAGGTCAAATCAAATGTTATTGGTCACATGGTTAGCGGATGTTAATGGTCACATACACATGGTAAGCAGATGTTAATGGTCACATACACATGGTTAGCAGATGTTAATGGTCACACACATGGTTAGCAGATGTTATTGGTCACATACACATGGTTAGCAGATGTTAATGGTCACATACACATGGTTAGCGGATGTTAATGGTCACATACACGTGGTTAGCGGATGTTAATGGTCACATACACATGGTTAGCAGATGTTAATGGTCACATACACGTGGTTAGCGGATGTTAATGGTCACATACACGTGGTTAGCGGATGTTAATGGTCACATACACATGGTTAGCGGATGTTAATGGTCACATACACTTGGTTAGCGGATGTTAATGGTCACATACACGTGGTTAGCGGATGTTAATGGTCACATACACGTGGTTAGCGGATGTTAATGGTCACATACACGTGGTTAGCGGATGTTAATGGTCACATACACGTGGTTAGCGGATGTTAATGGTCACATACACGTGGTTAGCGGATGTTAATGGTCACATACACGTGGTTAGCGGATGTTAATGGTCACATACACGTGGTTAGCGGATGTTAATGGTCACATACACGTGGTTAGCGGATGTTAATGGTCACATTCACGTGGTTAGCGGATGTTAATGGTCACATTCACGTGGTTAGCGGATGTTAATGGTCACATACACGTGGTTAGCGGATGTTAATGGTCACATACACGTGGTTAGCGGATGTTAATGGTCACATACACGTGGTTAGCGGATGTTAATGGTCACATACACGTGGTTAGCGGATGTTATTGGTCACATACGCGTGGTTAGCGGATGTTAACCTGTTTGGGCTGCAAGGGGCAGTATTGAGTAGCCAGATAAAATGTGCCCATTTCAAACGGCCTCGTACTCAATTCTTGCTCGTACAATATGCATATTATTATTACTATTGGATAGAAAACACTCTCTAGTTTCTAAAACCGTTTGAATTATATCTGTGAGTCAAACAGAATTAATTTGGCACAAACTTCCTGACCAGGAAGTGGAAAGTCTGAAATTGAGGCTCTGTTTTTCTTCCTGCCTATACATGGGCATGAAACGTAAGAGTCTACGTGCACTTCATAGACCTTCCCCTGGATGTCAAGAGGCTGTGAGAGAAGAAATTTCGTGTATATCTTGGTCTGAGATGGAATACAGGCTCTTTGTATGTCGTGTCGCTCATTTCCGGTACTCTGAGGAGCGCGCGGTGGACAGTGGGATTGCCTTCTGTTTAGCTGCTGTTATGGACTACTACTATCTCCGGCTTTGATTTTATCTGATACATGTGACCATATCATCGTAAAGTATGTTTTTTCAATATAGTTTAATCAGATTATTGAAATTTTTTCGGGGGTTTTGCCGTGTTCCGTTCTCTGACTTTGTTGACGTTGGAGAGATGCGTGCCACTTGGCTAGCGCGCGTGCTAAATGAAGAGGGAAACTGTCCGTTCTAATTCCAAACAACGACTGTTCTGGACAAAGGACACCGTGTCCAACATTCTGATGAAAGATCAGCAAAAGTAAGAAACATTTTATGATGCTATTTCATATATCTGTCGAACATGTTGTACTAGTCGCCGGCGCCCAACGTTTGGGTACTCTAGCTATACCGAAGCTGCATATCGTAATTAAGTTATTTTTTAGAATTCTAACACTGCGATTTCATTAAGAACTAATGGATCTATCATTTCCTATACAACATGTATTTTTTAGTTATGTTTATGAATAGCTATTTGGTCAGAATATGTGTCAGAAAAAGTGTCAGGAAAAATCCGGACGTAGTGGGAAAAAGTAGCTAAGTTAGCACACGGTGTAACCATTGATTTCAGCTCTAAATATGCACATTTTCAAACAAAACATAAGTGTATGTATAACCTGATGTTATAGGACTGTCATCTGAGGAAGAAAATCAAGGTTAGTCAAAAATTATATATCTTTTGCTTGTTTGTTACGATCGCTTACTTTTGCTACTGGGAATTTGCTTGTGTTTTTGGCTATTGTGGTGAGCTAATATAATGCTATATTGTGTTTTCGCTGTAAAACACTTGATAAATCGGAAATATTGTCTGGAATCACAAGATGCCTGTCTTTCAATTGCTGTACACTATGTATTTTTCAGATATGTTTTATGATGAGTAATTAGGTATTTGACGTTGGTGTCTGTAATTATTCTGTCTGCTTTCGGTGCAACTTCTGATTGTAGCTGCAATGTAAACTATGATTTATACCTGAAATATGCACATTTTTCCAACAAAACATAGATTTATTGAATAACATGTTATAAGACTGTCATCTGATGAAGTTGTTTGTTGGTTTCTTTGGTTGTTTCTTGGTTAGTTTGGTTGGTTCTTGGTTAGTTAGATTGGCTTTGTGCATGCTACCTGTGCTGTGAAAAATGTCTGTCCTCTTTTGTATTTGGTGGTGAGCTAACATAAATATACGAGGTGTTTTCGCTGTAAAACATTTTAAAAATCGGACATGTTGGCTGGATTCACAAGATGTGTACCTTTCATATGCTGTATTGGACTTGTTAATGTGTGAAAGTTAAATATTTAAAAAAGATATATTTTGAATTTCGCGCCCTGCACTTGAGCTGGCTGTTGTCATATTGTGGGCGGCCTCGGGCTTGCAGCCAGAAGAAGTTAATGTGAGTTTCCTTCAGTAGCACTCCTGATCTTGCGCTGTAATATTCAGAATACATTGTGGAAAACTAAAATCTTTGCTCACCATTTTTGTTCCAGGCAGATATACTACATCCATAACTAGTGGTTTCCTCATTAGCAGATATACTACATCCATAACTAGTGGTTTCCTCATTAGCAGATATACTACATCCATAACTAGTGGTTTCCTCATTAGCAGATATACTACATCCATAACTAGTGGGTTCCTCATTAGCAGGGAGGTGTTTCTGCAATCAAATTGGGTGTGCATCGCCCTCGTGCTGCAATTTTAGCAAACACAGAAAGGGGCCTTTTTTGGAGATCAAAGGTCGTCTGGCACACTGCTTAGGTTTGACTGTCTTAAGACAAAAGTAAAATAATTTAACAGACCTCTGGGCATCACCTTTTACCTCAAATAAACAGTGGATTTCCACTAGATGTCAACAGAACTCGACCCACTCAAGTGACGCACCCCTCCTAGGGACGGCATGAAAGAGCACCAGTAAGCCAGTGACTCAGCCCCTGTAATGGGGTTAGAGGCAGAGAATCCCAGTGGAGAGAGGGGAACCGGCCAGGCAGAGACAGCAAGGGCGGTTCATTGCTCCAGAGCCTTTCCGTTAACCGTCTGACTTTGTTGTTCACACAGGAGAGAGATGTGACTACCATGGAATCTCTGGGGAGCCTCATCAGCCTCATGATGCTGACAAGGCAGAGAAGAGTCTCTCCAGATCAGAACTCCTCAAGAAACACCAGCAGAGACCCACAGGGAAGAAATCTCACTGCTGCTCTGACTGTGGGAAATGTTGCAAATCTTCATCAGAACTTAAAATACACCAGAGAACACACACAGGAGAGAAACCATATAGCTGTGATCAATGTGGGAAGAGTTTTACTAAATCTAGCCATCTGACTACACACCAGAGAACACACACAGGAGAGAAACCATATAGCTGTGTTCAATGTAGAAAGAGTTTTTCTTCTTCTAGCTATCTAACTGTACACCATAGAACACACACAGGAGAGAAACCTTATAGCTGTGATCAATGTAGAAAGAGTTTTTCTTCTTCTAGCCATCTAACTATACACCATAGAACACACACAGGAGAGAAACCTTATAGCTGTGATCAATGTGGGAAGAGTTTTTCTTCTTCTAGCTATATAACTATACACCATAGAACACACACAGGAGAGAAACCTTATAGCTGTGATCAATGTGGGAAGAGTTTTTCTTCTTCTTGCTATCTAACTACACACCATAGAACACACACAGGAGAAAAACCATATAACTGTGATCAATGTGGGAAGAGTTTTACTTGGCCAAAAAGCCTGAATATACACAAGCTGACACACACAGGGGAAGAGAAACTCTGATAAAAGATCTCTGATTAATCATCAAATACATGGAGTTGTTTCATGATATCAATGAATTAATGTCACAATGTAGAATGTTTTAACAATGTAGAAGGAGTATTTTAAGGAATTTCACAATATAGAACCCTAAACGTTTGCCCCATTCAATTGATTTCAGCCTTAGGAAAAATCCAGGCTATTGAAAGAGTACTATTTATGTGATTTAACCAAAAAGTGACTAACACAAAAAGAGCTGTGTTACACTTCCCACGTTGGTGACCCACTTGAATCAAAATGCAACACTTCAAAATGTAGCGAGCTGTTTTCTACAAGTTGTCCTCTAACTAGGGATGTACACATTATTCCCAGATTCCGTGTTGTTTTTGAGCTGTTAGTTTTAACAGGATGTGCAACCTCATATCCCTTCTGTCACACAAATGATTTCAACATGATATCGTTGAGTGATGACAAATAAGTGTTGTGTTCCTTTGTTTAGCGACCCCTAGATTTAAATGCATCACTCCAAAATGTAGCTGACTGTTTTCTGCAGGTTGTCCTCTAACGAGTGAGGTAAAATATATCTCCCATTTCCATGTGTTTTTTTTAGTTGTGTTAGTTTCAACAGCAGGTACAACCTGATTTCCCCCCTAATCGATATCAGTGATTTATTGCTACTTGTCAAAACAACAGTGTTTCTGGTGCTTGTGCAGTTTATAAGGAGCTTGTTTATATAAATACAAGTAATGTGAATGTTGTGGCAGATGTTTGTGTATATAGTACATTTTACGTTTAGGTTTTCAATTTATCACAAACTGTTTCTGCATTTGGACTATTGATTTGGACACGTTTAAACTGTGACATTGGGGATATCCCACCTAGCAAAATGTTGTTGAAAATAAGACTATTCCCGACGTACAATATAAGTTTGGTTTTAGTTGAAAGTTGAAAAGAAAACGATTTAATTTCAACGTACTTGCAGCTTATACACATGGACGCAGTATAATAAATCGGTCTATAATCAATTTTATTAACAATCCTAATAAATTGAGTCATAAATATAAAATATATTTGTTGTCCTAAGGGGAAGGTGTTACAGACTTTGGTTTTTCCATTTATGTTTTGAGGTTGGACTTTAGCACGTATAGCTCGTTAGCACGTATAGTTCGTTAGCACGTATAGCTCGTTAGCACGTATAGCTCGTTAGCACGTATAGCTCGTTAGCACGTATAGCTCGTTAGCACGTATAGCTCGTTAGCACGTATAGCTCGTTAGCACGTATAGCTCGTTAGCACGTATAGCTCGTTAGCACGTATAGCTCGTTAGCACGTATAGCTCGTTAGCACGTAGGACGCACAGATTGGTGTCACCTCGTTAGTCAGTATGTGTTACACCTGTGCTGGCTTGTCCATCTCGTTAGTGGGAAGGTGTTTCACCTGAGCTGGTCCGGGTTCTATTTAAGAGTGTCTGGCCCAGTGCTCCAGTTGTCTTGATAGATGTGGAGAGTCAACACCTTTAGTTGCTCCACCTTTTTGGTTTGCTTCCTGTCTTTAAGTTTGGTGTGGGTTTTTCTTTTGTTTTCCTCTTCTTGGGCAGATTTAGTGGGTCTCATGGTGGGTGTCTTTTAGGTCCCAGTTGTTGTTACTAGTCAACTTTAAGTGGACACTGAGAGCAAAACTGCAACTTTATGTTATAATACTTTTATTGCATCAAATGGTTCTTTTATGCAACAGAATAGAGGGTTCTTAGAACTATTGTGTCTGTGTGTTCTACTGAGGATGGGCCTCTGGGAGAAAACACTGACAGGAGATTTACAATGTCTTTTGTGTGATAAAACCTAAAGAGACCGCATTCCAGAGCATGAGTTACATTTACATTACATTTACGTCATTTAGCAGACGCTCTTATCCAGAACGACTTACAGTAGTAGTGAGTGCATACATTTTTATTTTTATTTTTTATACTAGTCCCCCGTGGGAATCGAACCCACAACTGTGGCGCTGCTCTACCAACTGAGCTACACGGGACCATAATTCAGTTAATGTTAGAACATGAGTTAATGTTTCTGTTCTATATGGTACCAGGGAGAGATGACCCCAGGGCCAGACCCTGGTCTCTACACAAAGAGTACTGTTTTTACAGCAGATACTGTCTGCTGAGAATTATAGGTATCTTTCATCCAAATATTAATCTTGTGACCCGTTCTATACATCTGCTAGTCATCATGTAGATTGAAAGGGGTGTATCTTGGCTATAAAAGACCTTTGTACTTTTGTCTCGTGCCTCTCAACGAATCATCTGGGGGTGATTTGTCAACCAGCCATCATTATCGTAGAGCACTCAATTGATTCACTTTATATGTGTTTGTTGTATTGATCTGCTTCCTTATTAATAAGTGAATAAAGATTTAGTTTAAGAATATCTCTGACTTGTGTGATAAGTTTGTCTCCTCATTTGATATTAAAGAAATTAACCACATTTGGGGATGTTAATCTTCACTTGGTGACCGCTCCTGACAACCTGGGTAAATGGTGCACCAGGGATCCCTCAAACTTGGGATCTCAGGGAGACCACACTTTGGGAATGGAGCAGATAGACCCACCTTTGATTTGAGAGGCAGCGAGCCGAGTGGATACCAAATCTCAAACCTAGTTTAAAAAAAAGAGGTGAGCGAAACACGCAAAGTGTAGTTTTTAGAAAAGCCTTGTAGTGTGTATTCCTGTGTGAGGGGGGCACCTTGGAGGTGTTAACAGGGCCCAGTCAGGAGGCTCTGAGTGTGTATTCCTGTATTTTCCCAGTATGACCACTTTAGGGTAAGTTTCCCTAAGAATGAAACTATAAAACGCTTATTGGATTTTCTCCGTCCGGGTACTACATTTGAAATAAAACTGCCCTTAAGGCCTGGGGAGGGGGAGGGGGTATGAGAGGAGTTACTAGATTTATTGAATAAATCTTTTTCCATAAAGTTAGTGAACCAAGGTGGCTGACTAGTTGTTGAAGAGCGTCCCGTCCACTAGATTATACGTCACAGTGGCAGAATCACCTGTAAGACGCACTTTGCCATCTGCTGACTGGAGTTGGTATCGCAGTGGAGAAAATACTTTCAGACAAAAAGCTAAAAAGCGACTGCCCCTAAAAACCAACAACTGCCTTTGAAAACGGGCTATGTGGCATCAGAAACATTTATTATAGTGTAAAAATGTACTACAAAGTGCAGCTAAACAGAATAACTTTGGTCATACCCAGTCAGCACGTGACGTCCAAGGACGTCGAATTATGGGCCATATCAGGTCTGTCTGTTGTGGCCGCTATTTCGCCCCAAAATAGTAATCCCAAATTGGGCTGTGTATAACTATGTAAATGTCTCTCGGACAAGGTGACTTTTATCAATATACACTCTAAAAAGAAAAGGTTCCTGGAGTATTCTTTAGGGGTTCTTCTAGAAACTGTGGGGGAACCCTATAAGTTCTTTGAAGAACCTTTTGTGGGAACCCCGATAAGTTCTTTGAGGAACCCCTTATCATGGTTCATCAAAGAACCTTTTGGGGTTCATTTTTTTAACTCCCTGTCCACCCTCCCTCCATTATAAAAACATATTTTAATAATAATATTGACAATATTGATTAAAATAATTCATTGTTTATTTAGTGGCACCACAAATGTGAATTAATATTTACAAAACAATTTACCAAACAAAACACATTACAACATTTCTGCAGACATGTCAGACCATAATAAATAATACATTGACTTTGTATAGTGCTTTTCATGACATTTAAAAAATATAAAATAATGATGTACAATAAAACAACATACATAAAAAATGAATCATAGGTAAACTAACAATATTGTAGACTTGATGCTAAATACAGATTTTTCAGCTTTAGTGTGTATATCGTATCCACTTAGTTATGTTAGGAAGTTTGCCATCTTTATGACCGGCCCTGGTAACTTCACCCCAACTTATCTTCTCAACAGAACACAGGAACTTAACAACATAAGTGTTTTTCTGACATTTTTGGGGAAATTTAAGGGAAAATAAAAAATACAGCCCTAGCAGAGCCCCAAGTCCCATGGGGACGTCCTCCAGGGCGTGGATGTTCTCCCCATCAAAGGCCAGCGGGATTTCACTCTCATGGTGAAATGGATTTCCACCGATGTGCAGTAAAGGAGTGAAGAGCGGTGAAATCTGTGTCAACAAAAGTAAGAAAAGATGAATACACATACAATTAACAAAGAACATAACAAATGTTCAGCTGTAGTTTTATATCAGCATGCACACCTATGTTTATGAAGAAACAGATGATTGGTGCATAGGCATACCTTGTCACGGACATAAAGGCCACTCGGGTTCTCATTGAAGAGGTAGGGCAAGAGCAGGATCGCTGCTGTGGTCTCCAGTCCTAGTAAAGTAAAGCAATGATCTTACTACACTTGCTAATTTTATTACAAAATACATCAGAGAAAGGGAAGGAATAAGAGCAAATCCCTCTTCTGTATTGTCCTTCAGGGACTGTCAAAATAGCAGGATGATGTCCTCACCCCTGCCTCGCCTCTCCACCTCTGATAGTCCTTGAATTATATTTTTGTCTATATCCATTCCATGGACTTGATTAATTTCTGAGAACATCTGAAAAGATAATTTGCACACATTTGTATGCTAATAGATTTCAGTTTGTATTGACTGCTATGTAGATTAAATGTACACTTCAAATGCAGCTGTCCTACAACAGATCTGTACCTTCTTCTTGATCCCAATTGCATTGTGTCCATGTTCTGTCCTGTAAGAATTTCAAAGGAAGAGAAAATGTGTCAAATAATAGTCTTACAAGCATTAAAACCTACATATGTATAAAATAAATATTGAAAGATAAATGGCATCGACATACAATGTAATATAAAATAGAAGAACATATTGGAGAAAGCACTAGCCAATACAGTACTGCCATACAGTAACAGTACTGCCATACAGGCCTAATATCACATTTCAAGATATCTTTGTACACAAATTGTTTATTATTTTATCAGGCTGACTTGAAAGATTATACGCAACATTTTGCTGCGTGGCAATGCTGTGTTTGGATTCTGAAGGGCATTTATACAAAAGAGGTAGTCTAGACACTGTATTAATACCATTATGCATTTGAATCCCATCTACAGCTACCATCTAAGATATTAATTTCCCTCCACAAGGGGGCGGACATGTAACGTCTCCAAAATGGGATAGTATTGTACATGTAACGTTTCCAAAATGGGATAGTATTGTCCATGTAACGTTTCCAAAATGGGATAGTATTGTCCATGTAACGTCTCCAAAATGGGATATTATTGTACACGTAACGTTTCCAAAATGGGATAGTATTGTCCATGTAACGTCTCCAAAATGGGATATTATTGTACACGTAACGTTTCCAAAATGGGATAGTATTGTCCATGTAACGTCTCCAAAATGGGATATTATTGTACACGTAACGTTTCCAAAATGGGATAGTATTGTCCATGTAACGTTTCCAAAATGGGATAGTATTGTCCATGTAACGTCTCCAAAATGGGATATTATTGTACACGTAACGTTTCCAAAATGGGATAGTATTGTCCATGTAACGTTTCCAAAATGGGATAGTATTGTACATGTAACGTTTCCAAAATGGGATAGTATTGTCCATGTAACGTTTCCAAAATGGGATAGTATTGTACATGTAACGTCTCCAAAATGGGATAGTATTGTCCATGTAACGTTTCCAAAATGGGACAGTATTGTCCATGTAACGTTTCCAAAATGGGACAGTATTGTCCATGTAACGTTTCCAAAATGGGATAGTATTGTCCATGTAACGTTTCCAAAATGGGATAGTATTGTCCATGTAACGTTTCCAAAATTGGATAGTATTGTCCATGTAACGTTATGACCCCTTGTGAGTTAATAGTATTGCATGCTGTAGCAGGCTATATAAAGAGGAAGACCTCCATTGACGATTCAGTTCGCTGTAACATCTCGTCTGGACAGGTCACCGTCCTTAGTTAGTTAGTTAACGTTAGCTAGTTCATTATCACAAAAGTGAGAACTGCTCTAGATTGGAAGCTTACGTTAATGAGTGTAAAGCCATGTTGGCTTTTTGGAAACGATATTCAATATATGGGAAAGAATATAGTTGAGGGAAATAATCCAAACCTACTTGTGCCTAGTTAGGACATAACGTTAGCTAGCTAGATAACGGTACTGTACTGTAGCTCATACGACGCCGACGATCAAACCCAGAAGAACCAATACAGTATGAGGTGAAACGGTGAACTGACGTTGAACCGGGCAGTCAGCTGCTGCTGCTCCAATACGGTATGAGGTGAAACGGTGAACTGACGTTGAACTGGGCAGTCAGCTGCTGCTGCTCCAATACAGTATGAGGTGAGACGGTGAACTGACCTTGAATCATAATTAAGTTAATAAAAATGTATTAGTGAAACTGTTAAATAGTATATGGCAAATGAAATATATTACGCTATTGTTATCATATAGAAACATCATGTAATATTGTACATCATATTAAATATATTACTCTATTGTTATCATATAGAAATATCATGGAATATTGTACATCATATTAAATATATTACTCTATTGTTATCATATAGAAACATCATGGAATATTGTACATCATATTAAATATATTACTATCTTGTTATCATATAGAAACATCATGGAATATTGTACATCATATTAAATATATTACTCTATTGTTATCATATAGAAATATCATGGAATATTGTACATCATATTAAATATATTACTATCTTGTTATCATATAGAAACATCATGGAATATTGTACATCATATTAAATATATTACTCTGTTATCATATAGAAACATCATGGAATATTGTACATCATATTAAATATATTACTCTATTGTTATCATATAGAAACATCATGGAATATTGTACATCATATTAAATATATGACTCTATTGTTATCATATAGAAACATCATGGAATATTGTATTAGCATCAAAATACATTACTGTTTCATTCAATTTCACATAATAAGGATATTTCATATTTTCAAGTTCAGAAGTCAGAACCCATCACCTGCTATGTAAAAGAGACAGAAGAATGCACAATGGTCAATGCTATCCGGGATCCTTGGGACATCCCTACCCTAAACCCTAACCTTAACCCCTACCTTAACCATTTTAAATGTCAACTTCTGTTTGTAGCGTGGTTCGTTCTGCGTTGTGTACTGTCTACCCGCAACCCCTACCGTAACCATTTTAAATGTCAAAGGCCCATCCTGGTAGATCTGAACCTAATGCAGCTTGGAGTGATCAGATGACAGAAGTCACATTTAGGTGCCAGGTGTAACTGAGTCCATAGATGCTCCATATCCATTACAGTGTTTTATATAATATGACTAAATGTGTTTCTGTGTTGCAGGGGCAGTCAAGAAATGGAACGGCAAAACCACAGAACATGACATAAGCAGAGCTGTGGGAAACCACCTCAAGCCCCTGGTATAGCCGGGGGTGGTGTTTACCACTCCACCACGCCTTCAGTAGGCTGGAAAAGTGGGATTGATACTGTTTAATCCATGTGTTCAGTTTTCAGTAGTTGAATCCTTTAACATATTGTTGATTTCAACAAATGGACTGGGTTGGTTGAAAAGTGATACTGAACATACATACCATAGTGGAAGACATACTGAATTTACACTAAGATGGACCAAGATATGTGTTGCTTTGGCAAGAGTCTGTTGATTTGGTCAGTCATTGGGTTCAGTTGTTTTGCAATATGTTCAAATCAAGCTTTATTTATACAGCACATTTCAGACATGGATGCAACACAATGGCTTCACAGGAAAAAACAATGAAAATAAACAGAAATATTGAGGATAAAAAAACAGAATAACTGAAAAACGAATGAGCATTCTAAGTAAATGTCATCGATTAAAATATTAACAATTCACTGCAATATCCAACCCAAAATATCATGTCTTACTCCATTGTTTGATGTTACCAGCAAGAAAACCAAAAATGTTCCTCAAACAGAAGATGGAATTAACAAAGAATCACTGATAACCACAACAAAACAGGTTTTAGGAGGGGCTCTGAAAGACACTATGGGGGTGTCCACTGATAACAACCACAACTAAACAGGTTCTAGGAGGGGCACTGAAAGACACTATGGGGGTGTCCACTGATAACAACCACAACTAAACAGGTTCTAGGAGGGGCTCTGAAAGACACTATGCGGGTGTCCACTAGAAGTTGCCTAGTAACAACAACTAAACAGGTTCTAGGAGGGGTTCTGAAAGACACTATGGGGGTGTCCACTGGAAGTTGACTAGCAAAAACAACTGGGACCTTAAAGACACCAACCATGAGACCCATTAAATCTGCCCAAGAAGAGGCAAACAAAAGAAAAATCCACACCAAACTTAAAGACAGGAAGCAAACTAAAAAGGTGGAGCAACTAAAGGTGTTGACTCTCCACATCTATCAAGACAACTGGAGCACTGGGCCAGACACTCTTAAATAGAACCTGGACCAGCTCAGGTGAAACACCTTCCCATTAACGAGATGGACAAGCCATCACAGGTGTAACACATACTGACTAACGAGGTGACACCAATCAGTGCGTCCTACGTGCTAACGAGCTATTCGTGCTAACGAGCTATTCGTGCTAACGAGCTATACAAGCTAAAGTCCAACCTCAAAACATAAATGGAAAAACCAAAGCCTGTAACACCTTCCCCCTTTAGACAACAAATATATCCTATATTTTTGTTGGACAAGTATGCTCACCCCCAACAGAAAACAACTTCCATTTCACATAATCAACTACAATGCTTCTACAATATAAACATAGTGTCTACTGGCTGTCAACAATTAAAATCAAGAATAAATGCGTATTTCTAAATAATAATATACAATCGTATTATTTTTTAAATCCTTTTTCTTTCAACAGGATCCTAAAACCCACTCGCTTCTAGAACTCTCGTCCCCTTGGAACGAGCCCCCCCCAAAAAAACTAGTATCCAATACGGAAAAACGTGCAGTCAAAATAAATTGTGATCCATGGCAACGCACTAAACGCAAAACTTGTTGACTGCCCCCCTTGAGACAATCAGCAACCAACTCCTGCAATATCCGTAGTAACGTTGTTGGATCGGGCCCAGTCCCCAATGTCATGCATTTGGGTTGGCACATCTGAGAATGAATTCTGATATTCTAAAAGCAGGGCAACATTGTCAATATAATTGTACACAAAAATGGTCAGCTGGTTGCATAAATAATTATGATTACTAAATGTTACATGAATTGTAAATATCAAAACCAAATGTAAACCCCCTTTGTTAATGTGTATTGGCAATACTTCACTTAAAGATGAGGCATGGAATAATAAAACATGTATCTTTTGTAATTGAATGTTTGAAATGTGAGGTGATTTGAGTCATGTTTCTTCAGTAGTGGAATAAAGACAATTAGCATTTGAATGTTGTCAAGAAATAGTAGAGTGATGTCAGATGAATCAATTTTATTAACATAGTCCAATTTATTATACTGCTTTCATGTGTGTATATACACAAACATCTGCAACAATTATCATATTACATGTATTTTTTAAGCAAGCAGCTTTTTCAACTTGTAGAAAACAGCTAGCTACATTTTGAAGTGCTGCATTTTGATTAAAGTGGGTCACCAACGCAGTAAGTGTAACACAGCTCTTTTTTTGTTAGTCACTTTTTGTTAAATAATACTCTTTCAATTCAGAGCCTGGATTTTCCCCTGAGGCTAATATCCATATCATGCTGCAATCAATTGAACAGGGCAAGCGATAAGGTAGAACATCATTAAAATACTCCAACTACAATGTTAAAACATTCTACATTGTGACATTATTTCATTGATATCATGAAACAACTCCTTCATGTATTTTCTGATGTTTGATCAGAGATCTTTTATCAGAGTATCTCTTGTCACAATGATCACAGCTATAAGATTTCTCTCCTGTGTGTGTTCTCTGGTGTGAAGTCAGCTGGCTAGATGTAGGAAAGCACTTCCCACATTGATCACAGCTATAAGGTTTCTCTCCTGTGTGTGTTCTCTGGTGTGATGTCAGCTGGCTTGATGAAGTAAAACTCATCTCACATTGATCACAGCTATAAGGTTTCTCTCCTGTGTGTGTTCTCTGAGGGAATCAAGATAGCAGTTAGTTTAGTTTGATATAAATAAAGATAGCTGCATCTTTATTTTACTCATTTTCAAAAGTATTTTTTTTACCAAAAACATGTGAAAATGAATAAAATAAAGTTGCAGCTGTCTTTATTTACATCAAACTGAACTAACTGCTGTCTTGAAATGTTGAAAAAGTGTTTTTAAATAGCCATCCTTTTAAAATAGGCATTTGCAAATTAGTTGAAAGGCTAAGAGAATCATCTCCAACCTCCTCTCAGGAGATGATTCCCTTAGCCTTTCAACTAATTTTCAAATGATAGGATGCCTATTTAAAAACACTTTTTCAACATTTCAAGATAGCAGTTAGTTCGTTTTGAGCATATCAAAGACAGCTGCAACTTTACTTTATTTATATATATTTTTTTCCCAGCCAAAAATATTCTAAGTCCACACAGAAGTTCACACACAACTTTGTTGAGCCGTGCGCCTGGTGATTGAACAGGTTACCAGGTGTATTTTTTGAATATGGTTCTTAATGGCTTCATTGGGTTGCTGGGGTCCATTGCTTGCTAAGGGGGAACCCCCCCACCCGGGTTCAGCCGACTGGGGCGCACTCTCTGTCAACATTTTCAACATTTCAAGATAGCAGTTTATTAACCCAAACTATTGTAAAGTGGCTGTTCCACTGGATATCTTAAGGTGAATGCACCAATTTGTAAGTCGCTCTGGATAAGAGCGTCCGCTAAATGACTTAAATGTAAATGTAAATGTAAGTCTGATGCATATTTATTTTATTCATTTTCACACACTTTTTTCCCCCTCTCTAGTTTGTGCAATGACAGAGAAGTGGGACTCTGTCGTTTTTCTGAAAAGAACTCTAATTGATCTCGGGTTCAGCCACCAGGGGGCACCCACCTCCTTTGAAAGTTAATGTAAGACACTTCTTGTTGTCAAGGGAAGCTACAATTAAACACATTTCGTCACTGGGACCCCTTTTTACATAATCCTGAGTTTCAAGCCTTTATGTTACAAAATGATTGATTTACAGTGGGTTAAATACAGTGTTTTGCTAATTTAAAAAAATTGTGCCTGGTAACCCAAAATACCTGGTAACCCAAAATAATACCAGGTGCACGGATGGATCAGGCCAGAATCTTTTTTAAACCTCCATAAATCCCTCAGGCCGGCCCCCATTGACTTGGGGCCGTAGTATGGTGTTCCCATAGCGGGCATGTATGTCTGTATGCCCCCTAAAAAGCATTTAAGACACTTTTGAAAATCGTGCCTGGTAACCCAAAAATAAAACCAGTTGCACGGAGGTGGCACTCTGTCACTTTTTCGACCAATTGCCGAAATATTCAAATAATGATTAAAAATACTTCCCGATGGGCTAGATGTCCCACATTTTAAAGGATTATCTGTATTGATGTATATTTATTTTATTAATTTTCACACATTTTTTCCCCCTCTCTAGTTTGTGCAATGACAGAGAAGTGGGACTCTGTCATTGTTTCTGACAAGATCTCTCATTGATCTCGGGTTCAGCCACCAGGGGGCACCAAACCTCTTTGAAATGTTAATGTGAATAGTTACCACTTCTCAGGAGATGATAGACTTAGCCTTTCAAATGTTTTGTAATGATGGGATGGCTATTGAACAGAACTTTAAAACCTGGTTTTCTTGTATGTACCAGTTCATGAAATCACACATTTGACATTTATGCTCACTGAGTCTGTACATAGTCAAAGCTTTCCTTAAGTTTGGGTCAGTCACAGTGGTCACGGTATTCTGCCACTGTGTACTCTCTGTTTAGGGCCAAATAGCATTCTAGTTTTCTCTGTTTTTTCTCTGTTTTTTTGTTAATTCTTTCCAATGTGTCAAGTAATTATCTTTTTGTTTTCTCATGATTTGGTTGGGTCTAATTGTGCTGTTGTCCAGGGGCTCTGTGGGGTGTGTTTATGTTTGTGAACAGAGCACAATGACCACCTTGCTTAGGGGACTCTTCTCCAGGTTCATCTCTCTGTAGGTGATGGCTTTGTTAATGGCCCATACCCTCTTCATCACAAATCAGCCCTGCCATTGTTTGTATTCATACTGTTTTGTAAAGAAACGCTTCTTGTCTGTTAGGTTGTATTCCACTGGGAAAGTGATTACAGTTTTCTCAGTGACTTTGGTGCATTTCTTAGATCAAAAGTGCAATTCTTGATACTACTGGGCTGGAGAAATGTAACTAGTCTCTAATTCATAGACAGACCGATGGATGCAAGGACTGACCATCCATGATATCAACATTATAGTTTTAACCATGTTGAGGCAATTGATTTACATTGTTTCTAAACATTGAAGTAAAAAAGCTTATTATGGGTTCTGATGGGGTAAAAACAGTTGAACTAAGCTCATGAGGCATGTGTTATATTCTTCAAGAATCAATGGCTATAAATAAATAATTTAAAGTCAAAATACAACCGCAGAGTTTGTTTTTAAGTTGTACTTATGAGTGTTACTCAGGGAACATGTTTTCTGTAAGACTACGGGAGTTTTGTAACTTTTTCTCCGGTAGTTGGTCTCGCTGACCATAACCGTGCTGGTTGGCTACGCTGGTTAGGCTAATAGCTAGTTGGCTAAATAGCTAACGTTAGCTGGTTGGCTAACTGCATATAGCTAATGTTAGCTGGCTAAGATAACTGCATATAGCTCGTGTTAGCTGTTCTGGCTAAGATAACTGCATATAGCTCATGTTAGCTGTTCTGGCTAAGATAACTGCATATAGCTTATGTTAGCTGGCTGACTAAGATAACTGTATATAGCTCGTGTTAGCTGGCTGGCTAAGATAACTGCATAAAGCTAACATTCTTTGATATTTGGTTAGATGGCCTTATGTATTTACAAAACTGTGGTTTACTCTAATTACTCAAGTCATGAGTGCAAATTATTGGTTTAATTTAAAGTTATACATTTTAAGTTATTTCTGTTGTAGTTTACATCATAGGGAATAGGTTGGTCCTCCATATTACTTCACACCTGACTTTGGCATTCTTCTAAATTCTGATTGGTTTAATGTAATAACTCCAAAAATAGAACTGTGACGTGTTACTTTGCATTGGAAATGTTTTAATATTTTATTTGATATTTTATAAACAATACAAAACATTCACATACAAAAATCGTCATAGAAACATAAACTACATCACACCTGCCCAGACCCACTAGAACACACCTCCATCTCCATTAACTACATCACACCTGTCCAGACCCACTAGAACACACCTCCATCTCCATTAGCTACATCACACCTGTCCAGACCCACTAGAACACACCTCCATCTCCATTAACTTCATCACACCTGACCCACTAGAACACACCCCCATCTCCATTAACTACATCACACCTGCCCAGACCCACTAGAACACACCTCCATCTCCATTAACTACATCACACCTGCCCAGACCCACTAGAACACACCTCCATCTCCATTAACTACATCACACCTGTCCAGACCCACTAGAACACCTCTCCATCTCCATTAACTACATCACACCTGCCCAGACCCATTAGAACACACCTCCATCTCCATTACATCACACCTGCCCAGACCCACTAGAACACACCTCCATCTCCATTAACTACATCACACCTGCCCAGATCCACTAGAACACACCTCCATCTCCATTAACTACATCACACCTGCCCAGATCCACTAGAACACACCTCCGTCTCCATTAACTACATCACACCTGCCCAGACCCACTAGAACACACCTCCATCTCCATTAACTACATCACACCTGCCCAGACCCACCTACTGGAACACAGCAAGAGCATTCATCAGCACCATTTTATTTCTCTCCGTCACTTTCAACTTTTAGATAATAAAGCATTTGACCTTTCTATTGAATTAACAACAGAGGATTGGTTGATTTCCAGGTTTAATTAAGTATAATTTTTAAGATGATTTATGAGAAAAGTATCGTCCAACTCTGGGGTATCTCACTGCACCCTCAAATGCCATGTTTTGAAATATACAGACAGACACATTAAAAGTAATTTTACATTGTATAACTGTACTTCTGACAGCCAACTTTCTAACTCCGCCCATAGCTTAATGACATCATAACATTCCCAGAAGGATTATTGAGTCATTGTTAGTTTTACACTGAAGACATGACTCTGCCGTTGTGCTGTAGAATTTGTGGATTTTGTCTCTTGTATAATAAGGGACTATCATTTGTCCCAACATCACAGGCCACAGACTTTGATGCAGTTAAAGACTTCCAAAAGTGTTTCCGCAGTTTAAGATCAACTGAGTTTTTTTAATGGGGTTTCTCCCTGTGCACCTGCCAATGTGAATCCATTGAACGAGACAAGTTACCAGACAGGACATATTGCTAATGTTCTTCCCATTAATAACCTGAATGACAATTAACTTGTGGGCGGATGTGGTGATGACGTCCTATTCGATGACGTCGTCCATCGGGATTCCCCAAAAAAGAAGACGCTCTGGATTGATCACTGGAGTCAGATGTGAAGGAGGAGGTTGATCATCAGGAGTCAGATGTGAAGGAGGAGGTTGATCATCAGGAGTCAGATGTGAAGGAGGAGGTTGATCATCAGGAGTCAGATGTGAAGGAGGAGGTTGATCATCAGGAGTCAGATGTGAAGGAGGAGGTTGATCATCAGGAGTCAGATGTGAAGGAGGAGGTTGATCATCAGGAGTCAGATGTGAAGGAGGAGGTTGATC
This sequence comes from Salvelinus namaycush, assembly GCF_016432855.1. Lineage (NCBI taxonomy): Eukaryota > Metazoa > Chordata > Actinopteri > Salmoniformes > Salmonidae > Salvelinus > Salvelinus namaycush. The sequence continues at coordinate 173,784 of NW_024058508.1, read as the reverse complement.
ATCAGGAGTCAGATGTGAAGGAGGAGGTTGATCATCAGGAGTCAGATGTGAAGGAGGAGGTTGATCATCAGGAGTCAGATGTGAAGGAGGAGGTTGATCATCAGGATTTAGATGTGAAGGAGGAGGTTGATCATCAGTGAACCTCTAGGATTGTGGCTGGGCTGGTGTTTCCACTTCCAGCTTGGTCATATATTTTGATACATTGAATGTTGATAATGTGAAACTATGTTATATATTTGTACCTCCTGTTTCATGAAGTGATGTCACTAAGTACTGCCCCTATATATACAGTGCATTTGGAATGTATTCAGACCCCTTCACTTTTTCCACATTTTGTTACGTTACAGCCTTATTCTAAAATTGATTCAATCAATATTTTACCCTCATCAATCTACACAATAACCAATAATGACATCACAATACCCCATAAGACATCACATTGCCCCATAATGACATCACAATTCCCCATAATGACAAAGCAAAAACAGGTAAATAAATGAAAAAATTTGATTTTTTTTTTAAAACAAGGACATTTCTAAGTGACCCCAAACTTTTGAACGGTAGTATACATCTACATGATGTATTGTTACACCACGTAAGAGCAGTATAGACCTAGTCTGTTCATTATATACATCTACATGATGTATTGTTACACCATGTAGGAGCAGTATAGACCTAGTCTGTTCATTATATACATCTACATGATGTATTGTTACACCATGTAGGAGCAGTATAGACCTAGTCTGTTCATTATATACATCTACATGATGTATTGTTACACCATGTAGGAGCAGTATAGACCTAGTCTGTTCATTATATACATCTACATGATGTATTGTTACACCACGTAGGAGCAGTATAGACCTAGTCTGTTCATTATGTACATCTACATGATGTATTGTTACACCACGTTGGAGCAGTATAGACCTAGTCTGTTCATTATATACATCTATATGATGTATTGTTACACCATGTAGGAGCAGTATAGACCTACAGTAGCTAGCTGCTAATTTAGATGTAGTATGACTTAATGAAACTGCCTTTAATATGCTGTGGTAAACATTTTTTATTCGCACTAACCAATCAACACATTCCTGTCTTTGTATGTCTCAATATAATGGTATTATTTAATTAAATCCATTTAAAATAATCTTTGTCTGAAAATAAAATATGATCCTCAACTGCGTTTCCCCTCCAGTCAGCAGACGGCGATGTGCGTCTTTCAGGCGACGCTGCCAGCGTGACGTATAATCTAGTGGACGGTTCTTCATAAACAGCTCGTCAACCACCTCGGTAGCTTGCTAGCCAACATTCCCGAAAGATTCAAGCTATTTAGACGCTTTCGGTGTATATTAGCTACTGTGTTTTAGCCACACTTCTGTCGTATCTACTTGTTAACCTATTTAATTTAATATTACGTTATTTGTTATTAGTCAGCTATAGTAGCTGGCTGGTTAAGTTAGCACTAGGCTAGTCGCTAATGATAGCTAGCTAGCTAACATCCCCGAACATGAGCTCCCTAAACTACTCCCCTCTTGTTAAAGAAGAGGCGGTCTGCTGGACGGAGAAAGGAGGTCTGTGGCTGAACGTTGTCGTGAAAGAGGAGGAGGAAGAGGAGGATGTCACAGTAAAACAAGAAGTAGTGGGTGAGGCTGTTACAGTGAAAGAAGAAGAGAAAGACGTTTCAGTGAAAGAAGAGGAAGACGCGTTCAGAGTTAAAGAGCAGGAAGATGAGAAAGAGGAGGATGTCGTTTGGTGTGAAAGAAGAGGTTGGAGATCCGTTTAACACCAGTAAGTACCGTCTCTGCAGTCGTTGAACCAATATGCAGTAAAGGGGTTCTACACTTTAATGTTGTTCTGTAGGAATGGCTGAAGCTACACTGTAACGTGTAGAACATCAAGAGTGGACCATCAACAAAACGTTAACAATTGATCAAATGCATCCAATGACAATGCCTGAAATACTGTAGTCCTCAATATCTCCTATTAGATTAGCCCAATATGTAGTCTTAAAGGGGCAATCAGCAGTTGTTACATCCATTTTGGGGCTTATACATTAATGATATGTACCCATTGATTCTTGAAGAATATAACAAATGCCTCATGAGCTTAGTTCAACTGTTGTACCCCATCAGAACCCAAAATATGAGCTTTTTTTTACTCCAATGTTTGTCAGTAAATATAAACAAACACGGTATATCCTCAAAACATGGTTAAAACTATAATGTTGATATCCTGGATGGTTGCATTTCTCCAGCCCCATCCCTCAGCTTTTTACCGAAACAGGCAGGGAGTACGCTTTGTTATTGTTTCTACTGCTGATTGCTGCCCCCGTTACTCCTCAAGGTCCAATGAGTGTATGTTATTTTCAGAGGTAGACTGGCTCTGGCAGGTAAAATAGTCAAATATTGACCGGTTGCATCACCACCTGGTATGGCAACTGCTCGGCATCTGACCGTAAGGCGCTACAGAGGGTAGTGACTCGGTACCGGTGCCCCCTGTATATAACCTCCACACTGACTCGGTACCGGTGCCCCTGTATATAGCCTCCACACTGACTCGGTACCGGTGCCCCCTGTATATAACCTCCACACTGACTACACACTGACTCGGTACCGGTGCCCCCTGTATATAGCCTCCACACTGACTCGGTACCGGTGCCCCCTGTATATAGCCTCCACACTGACTCAGTACCGGTGCCCCCTGTATATAGCCTCCACACTGACTCAGTACCCGTGCCCCCTGTATATATCCTCCACACTGACTACACACTGACTCGGTACCGGTGCCCCATGTATATAGCCTCCACACTGACTCGGTACTGGTGCCCCCTGTATATCACCTCCACACTGACTCAGTACCGGTGCCCCCTGTATATAACCTCCACACTGACTCTGTACCGGTGCCACCTGTATATAACCTCCACACTGACTCGGTACCGGTGCCCCCTGTATATAGCCTCCACACTGACTCAGTACCGGTGCCCCCTGTATATAGCCTCCACACTGACTCGGTACCAGTGCCCCCTGTATATAGCCTCCACACTGACTCAGTACCGGTGCCCCCTGTATATAGCCTCCACACTGACTCTGTACCGGTGCCCTCTGTATATAGCCTCCACACTGACTCGGTACCGGTGCCCCCTGTATATAACCTCCACACTGACTCAGTACCGGTGCCCCCTGTATATAGCCTCCACACTGACGCGGTACCGGTGCCCCCTGTATATAGCCTCCACACTGACTCGGTACCGGTGCCCCCTGTATATAACCTCCACACTGACTCAGTACCGGTGCCCCCTGTATATAACCTCCACACTGACTCGGTACCGGTGCCCCCTGTATATAGCCTCCACACTGACTCGGTACCGGTGCCCCCTGTATATAACCTCCACACTGACTCAGTACCGGTGCCCCCTGTATATAACCTCCACACTGACTCGGTACCGGTGCCCCCTGTATATAGCCTCCACACTGACTCGGTACCGGTGCCCCCTGTATATAACCCCCACACTGACTCAGTACCGGTGCCCCCTGTATATTGCCTCCACACTGACTCTGTACCGGTGCCCTCTGTATATAGCCTCCACACTGACTCGGTACCGGTGCCCCCTGTATATAACCTCCACACTGACTCAGTACCGGTGCCCCCTGTATATAACCTCCACACTGACTCGGTACCGGTGCCCCCTGTATATAGCCTCCACACTGACTCGGTACCGGTGCCCCCTGTATATAACCTCCACACTGACTCGGTACCGGTGCCCCCTGTATATAGCCTCCACACTGACTCGGTACCGGTGCCCCCTGTATATAACCTCCACACTGACTCGGTACCGGTGCCCCCTGTATATAGCCTCATTATTCTCATTGTGTTACTTTTTATTATTACTTTTTATTTTAGTCTACTTGGTAAATGTTTTCTTCTTCTTGAACTGCACTGTTGGTTAAGGGCTTGTAAGTAAAGAATTTCACTGTAAAGTCTAAGTTGGTGTCTTGACGGATTTGTAAAAAACGGTTTATCAAAAAACACTATACAGTGGGGAGAAGAAGTATTTGATACACTGACGATTTTGCAGGTTTTCCTACTTACAAAAATCCAGAAAATCACATTGTATGATTTTTAAGTAATTAATTTGCATTTTATTGCATGACATAAGTATTTGATACATCATAAAAGCAGAACTTAATATTTGGTACAGAAACCTTTGTTTGCAATTACAGAGATCATACGTTTCCTGTAGTTCTTGTCCAGGTTTGCACACACTGCAGCAGGGATTTTGGCCCACTCCTCCTCCATACAGACCTTCTCCAGATCCTTCAGGTTTTGGGGCTGTCGCTGGGCAATACGGACTTTCAGCTCCCTCCAAAGATTTCATATTGGGTTCAGGTCTGGAGACTGGCTAGGCCACTCCAGGACAGTAAGGATGATCAGGGATGTTCTCTTGAAAAGTGTGTGAATTTGACCATTTTGCTGTCCTGCTAAGCATTAAAAATGTAACGAGTACTTTTGGATGTCAAGGAAAAGTACTTAGGTAGTACTTTAAAGTATCTTTACTTAAGTACTTTGCACCTCTGCTTCAGACCACTGCAGTACATCTGTGATAAGGTGCGTCTCGGTGAGAGGTGTAGGAGTCAGGCGCAGGAGAGCAGGGATATCTGAGAAGCGTGTTTAATCATATAGTCCACCAATACAAAAATGGCACAGACGAAAATCCAAAAAAACTACGCTCTCGATATTCAGAAACTCAAACGCACGGAGGAACAAACACAGTTCCGACACTTTACATACACGTGCGTAATAGTGAAAACAACAAACATCACATATAATCGAGCGCAAATACACACAAGCTTAATCCCGCACGAACTAAGGCAGGCAACAGGTGCCCTATATACACACAGAAATAAACGCAAATGAAACCAGGTGTGAAAAGGATCACAGACAAAACAACCAGAAAAGGAAAAAGGGATCGGTGGCGGCTAGTAAACCGGCGACGCCGACCGCAGAGCGCCGCCCGAACAGGGAGAGGAGTTACCTTCGGTAGAAGTCGTGACAACATCATTGAAATTGTAATGAAATTTACATTTTAACTTCTAATTACTACCACAAAGATGGCCGCCGGTCCGTCCAACCGTTGAATGTCAACTTGAATGGTCCTCTCTATTCTGTTTTAATTTTTATGATTTCCAACAGGTTTCTTATGGAGGATTGACAGTATAATTTAAAACAGCTGATATTCCCATTCAAGTTCAACATTCTCTGATGTGTGGACCTCCAACCATCTTTGTGGTTCAACTTGGAGGTCGAAATGTAAATTTTATGACCATTTAGTACACTTTTCGACCTAAACATGACACCCATGAGAACAAGATTAGATTTGGAGCTCTACATCATTTTTTTTTTTTTTTATCTCACCAAGTTTACGTTTAATGGTGTAATGTTGTGAAAACTGACCTTGTGTTATTGAGGAATGTAGGGGGGGGGGGGGGGGGGATCTAGTCTAGATTAAACCTCATAGGAAGACAGTTTTATCATGTGGAGGTTTCATTCAGGCCTCTGTTTAACTAAATAATATGTTTGTCTTTGGCAGGAGAAAGACCAGACTCTCCCTCTGACAGCAGGAAGAGTCCTTCAGGGGAACCAGACCCAGAGATGCCCAAACCAGCCAAAGGACATCACTGCTCCCACTGCGGAAAGAGTTTTACTAAGTTACGAAACCTAAAAGAGCATGAGAGGACACACACAGGAGAAAAGCCTTTCCAATGTTCCCAGTGTGGAAGGAGTTTTAGTCAGTTAGGGAGCCTGAAAATACATAAGAGAATACACTCTGGAGAGAAGCCTTACCGCTGCTCCCACTGTGGAATTACTTTTACCTGGTTAGGAAGCCTGAAGTCACATGAGAGAATACACACAGAAGAAAAGTCCTACCACTGTTCCCACTGTGGAAAGAGTTTTAGGTGGTTAGAAGGCCTGACAAAGCATGAGAGGACACACACAGGAGAAAAGCCCTACCAATGCTCCCACTGTGGAAAGAGTTTTACTCAGTTGGGGAACCTGAAATCACATCAGAGGATACATACACAGGAGGAGAAGACATACCACTGCTCTCATTGTGAGAAGACATTTTCCCAGTCAGAGGACCTGAAATCACATGAGAGAATAGAGAGGCTGTGTTCTGACTTATGTTTTTGACTGAGAATTAGTGTTTTTGTTCATGCCAAATGAAATCGTATTGTTTATATGAAATCATTAAAAAAACACCTTTACTTTTGTTTTTGTTTTTTTTATCTGGAGACCTGATCATGTCTAAAATCAGATAAAATATTTTAAAATATGTATTTTTTTTCTTCTTATTAGCCTCGATTGATTGGATGCAAAATGTCAACCCTATGATGTTGTTCATTATATTATTTGCAAAATGTAAATTATTATATAAGTAAGTAGCCTTCTAGAACAGCTCATAGAAACAGGAGCCTTGTCTTGTATGATCCAGAACGTCTGTCTGACATTGTGAGAGTAATAAGGAAAATATTTTTAGTTTTCATTGTATTTCCATATCTTGACAGGCTATACATAATTTGACCGCATCAATGCATTTCTAACGATTACAATCTGTATAAAGTCCAGTAATTTGTTACATTAGAGGCACGTGTGAAAGGTAATCCATTCTGTAAATACTGTTAAAAGACTAAGAGATAATACATTTTGAAATGGAAGGAGAGATGTCTGATCTGCTCTGTTGGAACATTTTGCCACACTGCCATAGACGCCATCACACAACAGGTTGAAGTCAAAGAGGGGTTTCTTTGACATGATGTCATCAATGGGTTCCCAAATATGAGCAGAAGATGCTGCTGAATGTGTGGCCATGACTCACGACTCATTCAGTTCTGCAGAACAGCAGTGTGTTGCCTATACCCTTACAGGAGGAAGCTGTTGAGGGTGGATGGCTTATTGGGGAGTGTTGTCTACTCATTCAACGTATATTTACCTTCTTGCTAAAGCAACTTGAGTTATAATAGTCCTCTCTCTGTGTTCTTACTGGCTAATCTCTCTGTGTTCTTATTGGTTAATCTCTCTGTGTTCTTATTGGTTAATCTCTCTGTGTTCTTATTGGTTAATCTCTCTGTGTTCTTATTGGTTAATCTCTCTGTGTTCTTATTGGTTAATCTCTCTGTGTTCTTACTGGTTAATTTCTCTGTGTTCTTATTGGTTAATCTCTCTGTGTTCTTAAGCCACAACGGAGACAAATTAAAGCTGTACTCAAGTTGTACTCAAACTTTGACACGAGCACCTCTCTTTCAGTCTCTGAAAAGTTTTATTTTTTCATCGCTTTTTTTGTTGTTGATTGTGTCATATTTCATGGTACGGTGTTGTATATTTCCCCCGTGGGCTTTATCAAAGGGATGATTTTGACCATATATGGTTAATTAGGGGCATTTCGAAATGCAAATAGCCAAGGTGGTGCAGTAGCACTGAAGCTCAGAACAATTTGTATTTTATTAATGGTTATCTCCTACCAGTGTGCTGTGACACTCGTAGGGTTGTTTGACAAATCACACCTTTTCTATGCCTACAAACATTCTAAATTCCATTCGAAAGTAGTATTTGGAATATATATATAATATATATAATAGTTTCTACACAATATTGATACTTGAGGCTCCAGGACTCTTCGCTGGCCACTCCAGAACAGAAGACTCCAGAACAGAAGACTCCAGAACAGAAGACTCCAGAACAGAACACTCCAGAACAGAAGACTCCAGAACAGAACACTCCAGAACAGAACACTCCAGAACAGAAGACTCCAGAACAGAACACTCCAGAACAGAACACTCCAGAACAGAACACTCCAGATTTGATTTGAGTTCAGGGTTGTTGTCCTGCTGGAAGACCTACAACCTTCAACAGAGACACAGACGTCAATTCAATGTCTAGCAACTGGAACGAGCTGCAGAAAACAGTAAAACTGGACAGTTTTATATCTTCATTCAAAGACTCAATCATGGACACTCTTACTGACAGTTGAGGCTGCTTCGTGTGATGTATTGCTGTCTCTACCTTTGTGCTGTTGTCTGTGCCCAATAATGTTTGTACCATGTTTTGTGCTGCTACCATGTTGTGCTGCTGCCATGTTGTGTTGTCATGTGTTGCTGCCTTGCTATGTTGTTGTCTTAGGTCTCTTTATGTAGTGTGGTGTCTCTCTTGTCGTGATGTGTGTTTTATCCTATATTTTTATTCATTTTTAATCCTAGTCCCCGTCCCCGCAGGAGGGCTTTTGCCTTCTGGTGGGCCTTCATTGTAAATAAGAATTTGTTCTTAACTGACTTGCCTAGTTAAATAAAGGGTAAAAAACACACTCTATTATGCATGGGAATAATGCTGGTGTTTTTAATGTCCAACATGATGGTGTTTTATATCCAACATGATGGTGTTTTATATCCAACATGATGGTGTTTAATATCCAACATGATGGTGTTTTATATCCAACATGATGGTGTTTTTAATGTCCAACATGATGGTGTTTTATATCCAACATGATGGTGTTTTATATCCAACATGATGGTGTTTTATATCCAACATGATGGTGTTTTATATCCAACATGATGGTGTTTTATATCCAACATGATGGTGTTTTATATCCAACATGATGGTGTTTTTAATGTCCAACATGATGGTGTTTTATATCCAACATGATGGTGTTTTTAATGTCCAACATGATGGTGTTTTATATCCAACATGATGGTGTTTTTAATGTCCAACATGATGGTGTTTTATATCCAACATGATGGTGTTTTATATCCAACATGATGGTGTTTTATATCCAACATGATGGTGTTTTAATATCCAACATGATGGTGTTTTATATCCAACATGATGGTGTTTTATATCCAACGTGATGGTGTTTTATATCCAACATGATGGTGTTTTATATCCAACATGATGGTGTTTTATATCCAACATGATGGTGTTTTAATATCCAACATGATGGTGTTTTATATCCAACATGATGGTGTTTTATATCCAACGTGATGGTGTTTTATATCCAACATGATGGTGTTTTATATCCAACATGATGGTGTTTTATATCCAACATGATGGTGTTTTATATCCAACATGGTGTTTTATATCCAACATGGTGTTTTATATCCAACATGATGGTGTTTTATATCCAACATGATGGTGTTTTATATCCAACATGATGGTGTTTTATATCCAACACGATGGTGTTTTATATCCAACATGATGGTGTTTTATATCCAACATGATGGTGTTTTATATCCAACATGATGGTGTTTTATATCCAACACGATGGTGTTTTATATCCAACATGATGGTGTTTTATATCCAACATGATGGTGTTTTATATCCAACACGATGGTGTTTTATATCCAACATAATGGTGTTTTTAATGTGCAGCACAACATGACAACAACATGACAACAACATGACAGCAGCACAACATGACAACAACATGGTAGCAGCACAACATGACAACAACATGACAACAACATGACAGCAGCACAACATGACAACAACATGGTAGCAGCACAACATGACAACAACATGGTAGAAGCACAACATGACAACAACATGGTAGCAGCACAACATGACAACAACATGGTAGAAGCACAACATGACAACAACATGACAACAACATGGTAGCAGCACAACATGACAACAACATGGTAGCAGCACAACATGACAACAACATGACAACAACATGACAACAACATGGTAGCAGCACAACATGACAACAACATGGTAGAAGCACAACATGACAACAACATGGTAGAAGCACAACATGACAACAACATAGTAGCAGCACAACATGACAACAACATAGTAGCAACACAACATGACAACATGGTAGCAGCACAAAGCATTGTACAAACATTATTGGCCACAGACAACAGCACAAAGAGGAAGAAGGTAGAGACAACAATACATCAGGCAAAGCAGCCACAACTGACAACTGACATTATATTGTCAGGATTGGAGTTAAATCCTTAACTAGCTATTAATTTATTAAAATGTTATTAATTAAGCAGACTCATATCAAACCAACAACCCTGGCGTTGCGTGCGCCATGCTTTACCAACTGAGCTACACAGAACTATTCTACCATTATATATTCATAATGTACATATAGTACATGTAGCTACAGGTCTGCATAGACGAAAGTATTGGCTGTAAGAAGTCAGACAAAACATATTTGCTCATCTTTAAATTAATAAACAATGTAGTGAATATTTTTCTAAACTGCGTTACTCATTCCAGTCAGCTGACGGCGATATGCGTCTTCAGATGGTGACGTCATATCTAGTGGACCACACGACACCGGAAGCTGTTTCAACAACACGGATACTGACTCGTTCAACCACCTCCGTAGCCTGGTAGCCAACATACAACCGAAAACATTGAAGCTCTTTGGACCATTATTGATCTCGGTGTTTTTAACACAATCCTCTTTACGTATCTACTATTTAACTTAAGCGTAACTTGTTTGCTCAATTTACACATTTGTTGATTATACTGAACCTAAGCTAATCGTCAATGCTAGCTAGCCCACCATGAGCTCTCCAAGCTACTCTCCTCCTGCTAAAGAAGAGGTCTGCTGGACGGAGAAAGAGGGTCTGTGGCTGAACGTTGTCGTGAAAGAAGAGGGGGAAGAGGAGGATGTTTCCGTAAAAGGAGAGGAAGAAGCTTTCAGAATGAAAGAGGAGGAAGAGGAGGCTATCAGTATCACGTTTAAAGAAGAGGAAGAACCTTTTGGAGTGGAAGAGGAGGCTATCTCAATAAAAGAGGAGGAGGAAGACGTTTGGAGAGACGAAGAGGGAGAGGAAGAGGAGACTGAAGACCTGATTAACACCAGTGAGTACTGTCTTAAAAACACAGCCAGAAACTCTGCAGTTGTTGAACTAATGTGTGGTATTAAAGCCAAAAGGGCATTGCACTGAAATGTGCTCCTCACCAGAACCCCAAATATAAGCTCGTAAAGCTCCGTTGGGTGTAAACAATGCAAATGTAAACAAACACTGTATTTGACTCAAAACGTATTTAAAACGATCATTTTGATCTCATGGTCGGTCCTTGCATCCACAGCTCTGTCTATGAATTAGAGTTGTTCCATTTGTTCAAACCCTCCCCTACTCTCCCCTATCTGTTCATTAGGACAGTGGAGACTGAATTAGAGTTGTTCCATTCCTTCAAGCCCTCCGCTACTCTCCCCTATCTGTTCATTAGGACAGTGGAGACTGAATTAGAGTTGTTCCATTCCTTCAAGCTACTCTCCCCTATCTGTTCATTAGGACAGTGGAGACTGAATTAGAGTTGTTCCATTCCTTCAAGCCCTCCGCTACTCTCCCCTATCTGTTCATGAGGACAGTGGAGATATAAAACGTTTAAGTACCAAATCAAGTGTTATTGGTCACATACACATGGTTAGCAGACGTTAATGAAATTACATTTTATTTCTTCGGCCTCCTGAGGTTGAAGAGACACTGTTGCACCTTCTTCACTACACTGTCTGACCATTTCAGTTTGTCTGTGATGTGTACGCCGAGGAACTGAAAAGTTTCCGCCTTCTCCTCTACCCTCGGCTACACTCCCCTATCTTTTTATTAGGACACTGAAGCGTTTAATGACCAATAACAGGGGAGGTTCACATTTTTTAGAGGTATGAGGGGTATGGCTCTACCTTCCTCACTCATTATTATTCATGATCCATTCATGATTATCCCTAATCGTGTTAGCATCCACATTAATATACAAGTGTTCAGAAACATATTCTATTCTTGTGTGACTCGTATGACACGATACATTATTTACCGTTCATTTCTGTTGGGTACAACATCATCTGAAACGCAACCAAAACAAACTGCAAATGCATCCAACATGTTTGTAGAGTCACAAGCTTGATATAGTTATTATGTTATAGGAATGTGAGACCAAATACTAAACTTATGACTACTTCAATACACATATAAGTGAATTTTGGCCAAATACTTATGACGCATTCAAATGTGAGAGACTAGATACATGAAGTCATTTTATTTCTAAATGGTAGAACAGATACCCTGAAAATACCCTCAAATAAAAGGTGACGTTCTGTGCTGTCTCATATGAAGCATTTGATCTCATATCTAAAATTCTGGAGTATACAGTCACATTAAACTGTTATCTTCCCTGTCTGAATAAATACGTAGGGGAGTATATATCGTTTATTTAAGCAATTAGGCCCGTATACCACAGGTATGTCAAAACATTTATTTTTACTGCTCTAATTACCTTTGTAACCTGTTTATAATAGCAATAAGGCACCCCGGGGGTTTGTGGTATATGGCCAATATACCACGGCTAAGGGCTGTTCTTAGGCACAGTCGAACTCCCATATTACCTGACCTCTTTACTAACCTGTAAGAGTAGGAGTTACCCTACCCAATCACAGGGATGGATAACTGTAAATTCCAACTGCTGCTACAGACGTAGGAAAAACAGCTGAGGCATTCCATGTCATTTCAGCAACTGATCTCTGAGGAAATGAAGCTAATTGATTAGCCCTTTTGATTTATAAGGATTCACATAATATTCTATAAATATAGTGTCCAACATCCAATTAGGACCAAACTTCTTCCTACCTTTTGAGTAGACATTAGGAATCCAACAACCAGTATATATTTTTTAATAGACAGCTACTATCTATCTACTTAAATTTGGAATAAAAAGGTCCCACGGTTGCGTCAAGTGTTTTTTGGAGAGACAGAAAGGAGAGGGGGACCCTTGTCCTCCATTACTACTGTACTGCTAATATTCACAAGATAACCTTTTGGGTTTTTACATTAAAAAATAAATATATATATATTTCAGACAATGACGGCCTAGGAACATTCATAGAGGAGGAAGGACCGGTGTGTTCCTTTATGGAAAAGAACTCATGTCAAACACCATCCCTGCTCTCCTTAGTCTGTGCTCCACTACCATCCCTGGTCTCCTTAGTCTGTGCTCCACTACCATCCCTGGTCTCCTTAGTCTGTGCTCCACTACCATCCCTGGTCTCCTTCGTCTGTGCTCCACTACCATCCCTGGTCTCCTTAGTCTGTGCTCCACTACCATCCCTGGTCTCCTTAGTCTGTGCTCCACTACCATCCCTGGTCTCCTTAGTCTGTGCTCCACTACCATCCCTGGTCTCCTTAGTCTGTGCCCCTACCATCCCTGGTCTCCTTAGTCTGTGCTCCACTACCATCCCTGGTCTCCTTAGTCTGTGCTCCACTACCATCCCTGCTCTCCTTAGTCTGTGCTCCACTACCATCCCTGGTCTCCTTAGTCTGTGCTCCACTACCATCCCTGGTCTCCTTAGTCTGTGCTCCACTACCATCCCTGGTCTCCTTAGTCTGTGCTCCACTACCATCCCTGGTCTCCTTAGTCTGTGGCCCTACCATCCCTGGTCTCCTTAGTCTGTGTGTTTTATTCTAAAATGTATCACAATACCCCATTATGCCAAAGCAAAAACAGGTTTAGATTTTTTGCAAATATATTGAAACTATTCCCCAGGATAACTAGTCTCAGAGTAATGTAAGATCCCAGGATAACTAGTCTCAGAGTAATGTAAGATCCCAGGATAACTAGTCTCAGAGTAATGTAAGATCCCAGCATAACTAGTCTCAGAGTAATGTAAGAACCCAGGATAACTAGTCTCAGAGTAATGTAAGATGCTGGAAAAAGAAGCTGAAAAGAATAACAGAACGGCACCATTAGAACTAAAATGTGTCGCCTGGATGTCAGACCCCCAACCCTCCAAACTGTAAATAAATAATAAAATGTGTCGCCTGGATGTCAGACCCCCAACCCTCCAAACTGTAAATAAATAATAAAATGTGTCGCCTGGATGTCAGACCCCCAACCCTCCAAACGGAATAAATAATAAAATGTGTCTCCTTGACAACATTAGAACCTCGGTACGTTTACTGTGTACTGGGTCGAGACAAAGGAATGATGTAAACAAATAATCCAAAATATTTTTGTCAATGAGACAGTATATAAACAAAGGAATGACCGAACCCCCTTTGGTGACTGAATGCTTGTAAGGAAAACTAGATGATCAAAACATTAGATCACATCAAATAAGCCTGAGTGGTTTCACCTCCTCCCAGACTATACTGGATACTACAGTTATACTGGATACTACAGTTATACTGGATACTACAGTTATACAGGATACTACAGTTATACAGGATACTACAGTTATAACTATACATAGTTATACAGGATACTACAGTTATACAGGATACTACAGTTATAACTATACATAGTTATACAGGATACTACAGCTATACAGGATACTACAGTTATAACTATACATAGTTATACAGGATACTACAGTTATACAGGATACTACAGTTATACAGGATACTACAGTTATACAGGATACTACAGTTATACAGGATACTACAGTTATAACTATACATAGTTATACAGGATACTACAGTTATACAGGATACTACAGTTATAACTATACATAGTTATACAGGATACTACAGTTATACAGGATACTACAGTTATACAGGATACTACAGTTATACTGGATACTACAGTTATAACTATACATAGTTATACAGGATACTACAGTTATACAGGATACTACAGTTATACAGGATACTACAGTTATACAGGATACTACAGTTATACAGGATACTACAGTTATACTGGATACTACAGTTATAACTATACATAGTTATACAGGATACTACAGTTATACAGGATACTACAGTTATAACTATACATAGTTATACAGGATACTACAGTTATACAGGATACTACAGTTATACAGGATACTACAGTTATACAGGATACTACAGTTATAACTATACATAGTTATACAGGATACTACAGTTATACAGGATACTACAGTTATAACTATACATAGTTATTCCAAAGGTGGGCTACTTACTATCCACTGTTTGCAAGCCACCGTTGCTGATCTATTTTATTTATTTAATTTATTTATTTCACCTTTATTTAACCAGGTAGGCAAGTTGAGAACAAGTTCTCATTTACAACTGCGACTTGGCCAAGATAAAGCAAAGCAGTTCGACACATACAAAAACACAGAGTTACACATGGAGTGTAACAAACATACAGTCAATAATACAGTAGAAAAATAAGTCTATATACAATGTGAGCAAATGAGGTAAATGCAAAAAAAGGCCATGGTGGCAAAGTAAATACAATATAGCAAGTAAAACACTGGAATGGTAGATTTGCAGTGGAAGAATGTGCAAAGTAGAAATACTGGGGTGCAAAGGAGCAAAATAAATAAATACAGTAGGGGAAGAGGTAGTTGTTTGGGCTAAATTAAAGATGGGCTATGTACAGGTGCAGTAATCTGTGAGCTCCTCTGACAGCTGGTGCTTAAAGCTAGTGAGGGAGATAAGTGTCTCCAGTTTCAGAGATTTTTGTAGTTCGTTCCAGTCATTGGCAGCAGAGAAGTATGCTCCAGGAAGTATATCTCACTGGTCATCCCCAAAGCCAACACCTACTTTGGCCGCCTTTCCTTCCAGTTCTCTGCTGCCAATGACTGGAACGAATTGCAAAAATCGCTGAAGTTGGAGACTTATATCTCCCTCACTAGCTTTAAGAATCAACTATCTGAGCAGCTTACCGATCGCTGCAGCTGTACACAGCCCATCTGTAAGTAGCCCATCCAATGCTGACCTCATCCCCATGTTTTTATTTACTTTTTTTGCTCACACCAGTATTTATATATTATATATGTTATATATGTTACAGTCACATATATTCTACTTGCACATCATCATCTGCACATCTATCACTCCAGTGTTAATATGCTAAATTGTAATTACTTTGCTACTACGGCCTATTTATTGCCTTATTGCCTTTGTACTCCATTTGCACACACTGTATATAGATGTTTCTATTGTGTTATTGTACTTTAGTTTATCCCAACTCTGTTGTTTTTGTGGCACTGCTGTGCTTTATCTTGGCCAGGTTGCATTTGTTAATGAGAACTTGTTCTCAGCTGGTTAAATAAAGGTGAGAAAGAAAATGTATGAATTGTTCATGACGTCCTCCAGTGATTAAAAAAAATAAAAATAAACGTTTCCTGTTGAAAAGTGATATATAAATACAGTGAAGTATAAACACACTAAAGGGAAACAAATAAATGTTTTGAGTAAAATAGTGTTTTTTTAGACAACTGCAAACTAGAAGGAGTGAGTGATGTCATAGTAAGGCCTTCAAGGAGTTGATGGGAAGTTGTGATGTCATCCAATAGGAGACTGATCCTCATGTGAATATTCATTATTCTTTTTTAAATCCTTCCTGTTCTGTCAAGTTGGTTGTTGATCATTGCTAGAAAGCCATTTTCAAGTCTTTCCATAGACTTTCAAGATGATTTAAGTCCAAACTGTAACTAGGCCACTCAGGAACATTCAATGTCATCTTGGTTTGCTCCTCCAGTGTAGATTTGGCCTTGTGGTTTAGGTTATTGTCCTGTTAGGACAGTTTTTTGTATTCAGATCTCTGAAATGCACTCTACCTACGTAACATTTAGTTTCCTTATATTACGTTGGGAAAGCAGCTTTCATAGGCACAGAAATTCTAAATAATTTCAGAGTTTGCTAAATCCAATGGTTCTAACCGAAAGTCCCCTTAACTTTATTGACAACACCCAAATGGATACTGTCATTAATGTGGTTCTTCAATAATTACACATAATTCTTAATACTGTAGCTGTTTAGTTAGTCACATGTTCATCGATCATCAGCTGATCCAGGAAATCATTTTCTGAATGACAGTCACATGACAAACATCACGACATGCAACAACAACCAAAGTGCTTCTTCATTCATTACTCTGGTAAAGACAGTTATGCCGTGCTCCACGTTGGATCCAACATCCCTAACAAATTGATGTTTATAATGTGTTATTGACTGCTTGATTTACAGTAGGTTCTCGTTAGTCTGTTGGCACACAGAGATACTTAGCTCATAATGTGTAGAGAACTGTTCCTTGATGGATAGGCTATTGTACAACACACACAGCTATTTTCCGTTATTCAGGACATTTAGAATGACATCACATTACAGAGTAGCCTAGTGGGATTATTCACAAAATTATCTGGTGATCAGGTTATGAAATGTTATGACAAAGTCATTTTAGTTTCCATGTTTCACCTGGAAATATTCAATTATTTATAGTCATAGGTCTATGTTGTTGTTAGGTGAAGTTATGGGTCCTACAGTAGGTGTATGCTGTTAGGTGAAGTAATGGGTCCTACAGTAGGTCTATGTTGTTGTTATTGTATTCACACCAATAATACTTTTCAATACTTTGTAGAATCACCTTTTGTAAATGACATAACCGACGTCAAGGATCGGTAGGATAGTCAGTTTTACGAGGCCATGTTTGGCAGCGTGAAGGAGGCTATAGGAAATAGGAAGCCGATTCTAGATTTAACTTTGGATTGGAGATGCTTAATGTGAGTCTGGAAGGAGAGTTTACAGTCTAACCAGACACCTAGGTATTTATAGTTGTCCACATATTCTAAGTCAGAACCGTCCAGAGTAGTGATGCTTGTCGGGCGGGCGGATGCGGGCAGCGATCGGTTGAAGAGCATGCATTTAGTTTTACTAGCATATAAGAGCAGTTGGAGGCCATGGAAGGAGTGTTGTATGGAGTTGAAGCTCGTATGGAGGTTTGTTAACACAGTGTCCAAAGAAGGGCCATATGTATACAGAATGGTGTCATCAGAGAAACACCCACAGCAAGAGTTACATAATTTATATATAAAGAGAGTCAGCCTGAGAATTGAACCCTGTGGCACCCCCATAGAGACTACCAGAGGTCCGGACAACAGGCCCTCTGATTTTACACACTGAACACCATCAACACCATCGGCCTCCCGGGTGGCGCAGTGGTCTAGGGCACTGCATCGCAGTGCTAGCTGCGCCACCAGAGTCTCCGGGTTCGCGCCCAGGCTGGGCTGGGTTCGCGCCCAGGCTCTGTCGCAGCCAGCCGCAACCGGGAGGTCCGTGGGGCGACGCACAATTGGCATAGCGTCGTCCGGGTTAGGGAGGGTTTGGCCGGTAGGGATATCCTTGTCTCAGTATGTAAAATGTAATGAAATGTAAAAAAAAATTAATAAAATGTATGCACTCTACTGTAAGTCGCTCTGGATAAGAGCGTCTGCTAAATGACTAAAATGTAAATGTAAATCAGAGAAGTAGTTGGTGAACCAGGCGAGGCAGTCATTTGAAAAACCAAGGCTGTTGAGTCTGCCGATAAGAATACGGTGATTGACAGAGTCGAAAGACTTGGCTAGGTTGATGAATACGGCTGCACACTGTCTTTTATCGATAAAGGTTTTGATATCGTTTAGGACGTTGAGGGTGGCTGAGGTGCACCCATGACCAGCTCGGAAACCAGATTGCATAGCGGAGAAGGTACGGTGGGATTCGAAATGGTCAGTGATCTGTTTGTTCACTTGGCTTTCGAAGACTTTAGAAAGGCAGGGCAGGATGGATATAGGTCTACAACAGTTTGGGTCTAGAGTGTCACCCCCTTTGAAGAGGGGGATGACCGCGGCAGCTTTCAGATCTTTAGGAATCTCAGACGATACGAAAGAGATGTTGAACAGACCAGTAATAGGGGTTGCAACAATGGTGGCAGATAATTTTAGGAAGAGAGGGTCCAGATTGTCTAGCCCAGCTGATTTTTAGGCATCCAGATTTTGCAGCTCTTTCAGAACATCAGCTGTCTGGATTTGGGTGAAGGAGAAGCGGGGGGAGCTTGGGCAAGTTGCTGCGTGGTGTGCAGAGCTGTTAGCCGGGGTTGGGGTAGCCAGGTGGAAAGCATGGCCAGCCGTAGAAAAATGCTTATTGAATTGCTCTATTGTCGTGGATTTATCAGTGGTGACAGTGTTTCCTAGCCTCAGTGCAGTTGGCAGGTGGGAGGAGGTGCTCTTATTTTCCATGGACTTTACAGTGTTTCCTAGCCTCAGTGCAGTGGGCAGCTGGGAGGAGATACTCTTATTTTCCATGGACTTTACAGTGTTTCCTAGCCTCAGTGCAGTGGGCAGCTGGGAGGAGATACTCTTATTTTCCATGGACTTTACAGTGTTTCCTAGCCTCAGTGCAGTGGGCAGCTGGGAGGAGATACTCTTATTTTCCATGGACTTTACAGTGTTTCCTAGCCTCAGTGCAGTGGGCAGCTGGGAGGAGATACTCTTATTTTCCATGGACTTTACAGTGTTTCCTAGCCTCAGTGCAGTGGGCAGCTGGGAGGAGGTACTCTTATTCTCCATGGACTTTACAGTGTCCCAAAACTGTTTGGAATTAGTGCTGCAGGATGCATATTTCTGTTAGGAAAGTAAAGGCTTTTTCAAACTGACCGTGTGTATTGATTTCTGACTTCCCTGAAAGTTTCATATCGCGGGGAATATTCGATGCTAGTGCAGTACACCACAGGGTGTTTTTGTGCTGGTCAAGGGCAGTCAAGTCTGGAGTGAACCAAGGGCAGACGTCAATTGTTGTACAACATCATGGCTACGCTGTTGGCATCACCTTTTACAGTGGATTTCTGCTGTTGTGGGCCTTTAACCATCTGTCTGACTTGTTGTTCACACAGGAGAGAGACGTGACTATCGTGGATCCTCTGGGGAGCCTCAACAACATCATGATGCTGATGAGGCAGAGAATAGTCTCTCCACGTCAAAACACCTCAAGAAACACCAGCAGAGAACCACAGGGAAGAAATCTCACTTCTGCTCTGACTGAGGGAAAGGTTGCAAATCTTCATCAGAACTTAAAATACACCAGAGAACACACACAGGAGAGAACCCTTACAGCTGTGGTCAATGTGGGAAGAGTTTTGTTAGATCTTGCCATTTGACTGTACACCAGAGAACACACACAGGAGAGAAATCTTTTAGCTGTGACCAATGTGGGAAGAGATGTACTAGATATAGACATCTGATTGTACACCAGAGAACACACACAGGAGAGAAATCTTTTAGCTGTGGTCAATGTGGGAAGAGTTTTACAGCATCTAGCCATCTGAAGATACACCAGAGAACACACACAGGAGAGAAATCTTATAGCTGTGATCAATGTGGGAAGAGTTTTATTCAATCTGGAGCTCTTACTCAACACCAGAGAATACACACAGGAGAGAAACCTTATAGTTGTGGTCAATGTGGGAAGAGTTTTGGTCGATCTGGAGGCCTGACGTCACACCAGAGAACACACACAGGAGAGAAATCTTATAGCTGTGGTCAATGTGGGAAGAGTTTTACTACATCAAGCCAGCTGACTACACACCAGAGAACACACACAGGAGAGAAACCTTATAGCTGTGATCAATGTGGGAAGAGTTTTATTCAATCTGGAGCTCTGACTCAACACCAGAGAATACACACAGGAGAGAAACCTTATAGTTGTGGTCAATGTGGGAAGAGTTTTATTCAATCTGGAGGCCTGACGTCACACCAGAGAACACACACAGGAGAGAAATCTTATAGCTGTGATCAATGTGACAAGAGATACTCTGATAAAAGATCTCTGATCAAACATCAGAAAATACATACATGAAGGAGTTGTTTCATGATATCAATGAATTAATGTCACAATGTACAATTTTTTAACGTTGTAGTAGTATTTTAATAATGTCAGTGTAGATGCCTAAACGTTTGCCCCCTAACTTTTTTTGACTAATAAAAAAAAGAGTTATGTGACACTTACCATGTTGGTGACCCACTTGAATCGAAATGCATCACTTCAAAATGTAGCTGACTGTTTTCTGCAGGTTGTCCTCTAACCAGTGAGGTGAAAGATATCTCCCATTTCCATGTGTTTTTTTAGTTGTTAGTTTCAACAGCACATACAACCTGATTTCCCCCCTAATCGATATCAGTGATTTATTGCTACTTGTTCAAACAACAGCATTTTTGGTGCTTGTGCAGTTTATAAGGAGCTTGTTTAAAAAATACAAGTAATATGATTATTGTGGCAGATGTTTGTGTATATAGCCCATTTTACATTTAGGTTTTCAATTTATCACAAACTGTTACTGCACTGGACTATTGATTTGACACGTTTAAACTGTGACATTGGGGATATCCCACCTAGTAAAATGTCACTGAAAATAAGACTATGACCGACGTACAATATAAGTTTGGTTCTAGTTGAAAGTGTAAAAGAAAACTATTTAATTTGAACGTACTTGCAGCTTATACACATGGACGCTGTATAATAAATCGGTCTATAATCAATTTTATTAACAATCCTATTAAATTGAGTCATAAATATAAAATATATTTGTTGTCCTAAGGGGAAGGTGTTACAGACTTTGGCTTTTCCATTTATGTTTTGAGGTTGGACTCGCCCATATAGCTTGTTAGCATGTATAGCTCGTTAGCACGTAGGACGCACTGATTGGTGTCACCTCGTTAGTAAGTATGTGTTACACCTGTGCTGGCTTGTCCATCTCGTTAGTGGGAAGGTGTTTCTCCTGAGCTGGTCCAGGTTCTATTTAAGAGTGTCTGGCCCAGTGCTCCAGTTGTCTTGATAGATGTGGAGAGTCAACACCTTTAGTTGCTCCACCTTTTTGGTTTGCTTCCTGTCTTTAAGTTTATTGTGGGTTTTTATTTTGTTTTCCTCTTCTTGGGCAGATTTAGTGGGTCTCATGGTGGGTGTCTTTTTTCGGTCCCAGTTGTTGTTACTAGTCAATTGTCAGTGGACACCCTTATAGTGACTTTCAGAGCCCCTCCTAAAAAAAAAATGAATTTTGGGATGGATATTGCATCCAATTAATATTTTAATCAATGGCATTTCCTTAGGGTGCTCATTAGTCTTTCAGTTGTTAGTCTTCTGTTTGTTGTGTACTAAATATTTCTGTTTATTTCATTTTTTTATTTGTTTTTTCCTGTGAAGCCATTGTGTTGCATCCATGTCTGAAATGTGCTGTATAAATAAAGCTTTATTTGATTTCAACAAATGAACCCAATGACTGACCAATCAACAGACTCTTGGTCCCTCTTAGTATTTGTTAATGAATAGATACATATACATATGAGATGAGTAATACATAGACTGATACAGTAGGATAGAATACAGTATATACATATGAGATGAGGCAGTGGCTCGGGTAATAACAAAGAACAAATGTGTGTACCTGAGTTGAAATTCACTTACATACAGCAAAAAGGGGTGAGAAATTACACCCATATCAGTGGACAATTTGCACTAATGTAAATAAACATAGATGATGGAATATATTCCCTTTTGCTTACGTGATGAACCGCTAAGGGGACATAAATATTTACCATCTAAACCATGTGTGACCTCTCACCTCTCTGGCTGTAGAAGTGTTCTTCCTAACCAGTCCCTCAACAGCTCTCTGACTGAGCTCCACCCTCACTGGGTCTTCAGAGGAGAGGAAGGCTGAGGAGGGATGGAAGGATGAATGGATCAGTCAGTCAATAAAGTGTAGAGCTGCTGTCTATGCTGTCAGACAAAATCACTATTTTAGTTTTTCATTAAAGTAAATAAGTTTAATTAATGCTTTATGACTGCTGAATACCAAATATCAATCACTTAGATCATGTATTTTCAGGTAGAGATAAGGTTAGGGGTTAGGGTAGGGATGTCCCAAGGATCCCAGATATCATTGACCATTGACCATTCTTCTGTCTCTTTTACATAGCAGGTGATGGGTTCTGACTTCTGAACTTGAAAATATGAAATATCCTTATTATGTGAAATTGAATGAAACAATAATGTATGTTGATGCTAATATGATGTACAATATTCCATGATGTTTCTATATGATAACAATAGAGTAATATATTTAATATGATGTACAATATTCCATGATGTTTCTATATGATAACAATAGAGTAATATATTTAATATGATGTACAATATTCCATGATGTTTCTATATGATAACAATACCGTAATATATTTAATATGCCATATACTATTTTTTAACAGTTTCACTAATACATTTTTATTAACTTAATTATTATGATTCAACGTCAGTTCACCGTCTCACCTCATACTGTATTGGAGCAGCAGCAGCTGACTGCCCAGTTCAACATCAGTTCATCGTCTTACCTCATACTGTATTGGAGCAGCAGCAGCTGACTGCCCAGTTCAACATCAGTTCACCGTCTCACCTCATACTGTATTGGAGCAGCAGCAGCTGACTGCCCGGTTCAACATCAGTTCACCGTCTCACCTCATACTGTATTGGAACAGCAGCAGCTGACTGCCCAGTTCAACATCAGTTCACCGTCTCACCTCATACTGTATTGGAGCAGCAGCAGCTGACTGCCCAGTTCAACGTCAGTTCACCGTCTCACCTCATACTGTATTGCAGCAGCAGCAGCTGACTGCCCGGTTCAACGTCAGTTCACCGTCTCACCTCATACTGTATTGGAGCAGCAGCAGCTGACTTGATCGTTGATGCTAATCATCATGTTTTGAATCTGAGAGTAAATAGATCCGACTACAACTCTAAAAATGAAGGGTTCAACTGGAGTTGTTCTCAGATCCCCTGAGAACCGTAGGGTTCTTGGTCAATGAAAAACAGCCCCAAAAGGTTCTTCAAAGAACTTGTTAGAAGGTGGGTTCATCGAGGAACCTCCGTTGTTGCTGGACTTCTTCCGAGAACTTCGCAATTACAACTGAAAACGATGGTGACAAGTTTGGATGCGACAACAGTTAAAAAGGTTAAGTTGGGTTGATGTTTGGCTCTGAATATGTATCTAAATAATTTATTATAATAATATAACATACTAATAATGAATAACGAAGACAATGATGGTTTTCTGTGAATATCCTCCATAACGTTACTATAGCTAATTACCGTAAATATTAGAAAGCCGGGTTTGATCGTCGGCGTTGTATGAGCTACAGTACAGTACCGTTATCTAGCTAGCTAACGTTATGTCCTAACTAGGCACAACTAGGTTTGGATTATTTCCCTCAACTATATTCTTTCACATATATTGTATATCGTTTCCATAAAGTCAACATGGCTTTACACTCATTAACGTAAGTTTCCAATCTAGAGCAGTTCTCACTTTTGTGATAATGAACTAGCTAACGTTAACTAACTAACTAACTAACTAAGGACGGTGACCTGTCCAGACGAGATGTTACAACGAACTGAATCGTCAATGGAGGTCTTCCTCTTTATATAGCCTGCTACAGCATGCAATACTATTAACTCACAAGGGGCATAACGTTACATGGACAATACTATCCCATTTTGGAAACGTTACATGGACAATACTATCCCATTTTGGTAACTTTACATGTACAATACTATCCCATTTTGGAAACGTCACATGGACAATACTATCCCATTTTGGAAACGTCACATGGACAATACTATCCCATTTTGAAAACGTCACATGGACAATACTATCCCATTTTGGAAACGTTACATGGACAATACTATCCCATTTTGGAAACGTTACATGTACAATACTATCCCATTTTGGAAATGTTACATGTACGCCCCCTTGTGGAGGGAAATTAATATCTTAGATGGTAGCTGTAGATGGGATTCAAATGCATAATGGTATTAATACAGTGTCTAGACTACCTCTTTTGTATAAATGCCCTTCAGAATCCAAACACAGTATTGCCACGCAGCAAAATGTTGCGTATAATCTTTCAAGTCAGCCTGATAAAATATTAAATCAAATCAAGTTTATTTTATATAGCCCTTCGTACATCAGCTAATATCTCGAAGTGCTGTACAGAAACCCAGCCTAAAACCCCAAACAGCAAATTAAACAATTTGTGAACAAAGATATCTTGAAATGGTATATTAGGCCTGTATGGCAGTACTGTTACTGTATGGCAGTACTGTATTGGCTAGTGCTTTCTCCAATATGTTCTTCTATTTTACTTTCAATTGTATGTCGATGCCATTTATCTTTCAATATTTATTTTATATATATATATATTTTAATGCTTGTAAGACTATTCTTTGACACATTTTCTCTTCCTTTGAAATTCTTATAAGACAGAACATGGACACAATGCAATTGGGATCAAGAAGAAGGTACAGATATGTTGTAGGACAGCTGCATTTGAAGTGTACATTCAACCTACATAGCAGTCAATATGTAACGGATGTGAAATGGCTAGCTAGTTAGCGGGTACGCGCTAACAGCGTTTCAATCAGTTACGTCACTTGCTCTGAAACCTAGAAGTAGTGTTTCCCCTTTCTCTGCAAGGGCCGCAGTTGATGTGTGCAGAGGGTCCCTGGTTCGCGCCCGTGGGGACGGTCTAAAGTAATACTGTTACAAATACAAACTGAATCTTCATGGGAACATTTGTTATGTTCTTTGTTAATTGTATGTGTATTAATCTTTTCTTACTTTTGTTGACATATTTCACCGCTCTTCACTCCTTTACTGCACATCGGTGGAAATCCATTTCACCGTGAGAGTGAAATCCCGCTGGCCTTTGATGGGGAGAACATCCACGCCCTCGAGGACGTCCCCATGGGACATGGGGCTCTGCGAGGGCTGTATTTTTATTTCCCCTTAAATTTGCCCAAAATGTC
The DNA here is from genome assembly GCF_016432855.1 of Salvelinus namaycush. NCBI lineage: Eukaryota > Metazoa > Chordata > Actinopteri > Salmoniformes > Salmonidae > Salvelinus > Salvelinus namaycush. The sequence goes on along the minus strand of NW_024058508.1, from coordinate 148,180 downwards.
AGAAAAACACTTATGTTGTTAAGTTACTGTGTTCTGGGGAGAAGAGAAGTTGGGGTGAAGTTACCAGGGCCGGTCATAAAGATGGCAAACTTCCTAACATAACTAAGTGGATACGATGTACACACTAAAGCTGAAAAATCTGTATTTAGCATCAAGTCTACAATATTGTTAGTTTACCTATGATTCATTTTTAATGTATGTTGTTTTTATTGTACATCACTATTTTATATATTTTAAATGTCCAGAAAAGCACTATACAAAGTAACTGTATTATTTATTATGGTCTGACATGTCTGCAGAAATGTTGCAATTTTGTAATGTGTTTTGTTTGGTAAATTGTTTTGCAAATATTAATTCACATTTGTGTTGCCACTAAATAAACAATTCATTATTTTAATCAATATTGTTATTAATATTATTAAAATATGTTTTTATAATGGAGGGAGGGTGGACAGGGAGTTAAAAAAATGAAACCCAAAAGGTTCTTTGAGGAACCATGATAAGGGGTTCTTCAATGAACTTATAGGGGTTCCCACAAAACGTTCTTTGAATAACTTTTAGGGGTTCCCCCACAGTTTCAATTTGAAGATCCCCTAAAGGATACTCCAGGAACCTTTACTTTTTAGAGTGTATATTGATAAAAGTCACCTTGTCCGAGAGACATTTACATAGTTATACACAGCCCCATTAGGGATGACTATTTTAGAGCAAAATAGAGGCCACAACAGACAGACCTGATATCGCCCATAATTCAACGTCCTTGGACGTCACGTGCTGACTGGGTATGACCAAAGTTATTCTATTTAGCTACACTTTGCAGTACATTTTTACACTATAATAAATGTTTCTGACGCCACATCGCCCGTTTTCAAAGGGAGCCGTTGGTTTTTAGAGGCAGTCGCTATTTAGCTTTTTGTCTGAAAGTATTTTCTCAACTGCGATACCAACTCCAGTCAACAGATGGCGATGTGCGTCTTTCAGGTGATTTTGCCACTGAGACGTATAATCTAGTGGACGGGACATTTTTTCAACATCTACAGCTAGTCAGCCACCTTGGTTCACTAACTTTATGGAAAAAGGTTTATTCAATCAATCTAGCAACTCCTCCCATACTGGGAAAATACAGGAATACACACTCAGTGCCTCCTGACTGGGCCCTGTTTACACCTCCAAGGTGCCCCCCTCACACAGGAATACACACTCAGAGCCTACGAGGCTTTTCTAAAAACACTTTGTGTGGTTCGCTCACCTCTTTTTTTAAACTAGGTTTGAGATTTGGTATCCACTCGACTCGCTGCCTCTCAGATCAAAGGTGGGACCATCTGCTCCGTTCCCAAAGTGTGGTCTCTCTGAGATCCCAAGTTTGATGATTCTGATTTATTTTCGTCAGGAGCCAAGCGAAGATTCACATCCCCAAATCGCCAAATGTGGTTATTTTCTTTCATATCAAATAAGGAGAGACACATTTATAACAAGTTAGAGTTATTCTTAAACTAAATCTTTATTTACTTATTAATAAGGGAGCAGGTCAAGACAACGCACACATATAAAGTGAATCAATTGAGTGCTCTACGATAATGATGGCTGGTTGATGAATCACCCCCAGAGATTCGTTGAGAGCCCCGAGACAAAAGTACAAAGGTCTTTTATAGCCAAGATACACCCCTATCAACCTACATGACCAACATCAGATGTATAGAACGGGTCACAAGGTTAAGACTGGTATGAAAGATACTTATAATTCTCAGCAGACAATATCTGCTGTAAAAACAGTACTCTTTGTGTAGAGACCAGGGTCTGGCCCTGGGGTCATCTCTCCCTGGTACCATATAGAACAGAAACATTAACTCATGCTCTGGAACGCAGTCTCTTTAGGTTTTATCACCCAAAAGACATTGTAAATCTCCTGTCAGTGTTTTCTCCCAGAGGCCCATCCTCAGTAGAACACACAGACACAATAGTTCTAAGAACCCTCTATTCTGTTGCATAAAACAACCATTTGATCCAATAAAAGTATTATAACATAATGTTGCAGTTCTGCTCTCTGTGTCCACTGAAAGTTGACTAGTAACAACAACTGGGACATAAAAGACACCCACCATGAGACCCACTAAATCTGCCCAAGAAGAGGCAAATAAAAGAAAAACCCACAACAAACTTAAAGACAGAAGGCAAACCAAAAAGGTGGAGCAACTAAAGGTGTTGACTCTCCACATCTATCAAGACAACTGGAGCACTGGGCCAGACACTCTTAAATAGAACCTGGACCAGCTCAGGTGAAACACCTTCCCACTAACGAGATGGACAAGCCAGCACAGGTGTAACACATACTGACTAACGAGTTGACACCAATCAGTGCGTCCTACGTGCTAACGAGCTAGACGGGCGAAAGTCCAACCTCAAAACATAAATGGAAAAACCAAAGCCTGTAACACCTTCCCCCTTTAGACAACAAATATATCCTATATTTTTGTTGGACATGTTTGCTCACCCCCAACAGAAAACAACTTCCATTTCACATAATCAACTACAATGTTTCTACAATATAAACATGGTGTCTACTGGCTGTCAACAATTAAAAACAAGAAAAAACACATTTCTAAATAATAATATACAATCTTATTATTTTTTAAATCCTTTTTCTTTCAATAGAATCCTTTTCTCAGTTTTCTTTCTATAGAATCCTAGAACTCAATAGCTTCTAGAACTCTCGTCTTCCTAAAACTCACCAGCTTCTAGAACTCTCGTCTTCCTAAAACGGCTTTTTCCCCTGAGGCTAATATCCATATCATGTTTAAATCAATAAAACAGGGGACAAACGTTTAGGCTTCTACATTGTGACATCATTAAAATACTCCTACTACATTGTTAAAACATTCTACATTGTGACATCATTTCATTGATATCATGAAACAACTCCTTCATGTATTTTCTGATGATTAGTCAGAGATCTTTTATCAGATTATCTCTGGTCACAGCTATACATTTGCTCTCCTGTGTGTGTTCTCTTGTGCACTGTCAGATAACTAGATTGAACAAAACTCTTCCCACATTGATCACAGCTATAAGGTTAATCTCCTGTGTGTGTTCTCTGGTGCACTGTCAGAGAGCTATTTCGAACAAAACTCTTCCCACATTGATCACAGCTATACGGTTTATCTCCTGTGTGTATTCTCTGGTGCACTGTCAGATCACTACATGCAGCAAAACTCTTCCCACATTGATAACAGCTATAAGGTTTATCTCCTGTGTGTGTTCTCTGGTGCACTGTCAGATGGCCAGATTGACAAAAACTCTTCCCACATTGATCACAGCTATAAGGTTTATCTCCTGTGTGTGTTCTCTGGTGCACTGTCAGATTGCCAGATGCAGTAAAACTCTTCCCACATTGATAACAGCTATAAGGTTTATCTCCTGTGTGTGTTCTCTGGTGCACTGTCAGAGAGCTAGATGCACCAAAACTCTTCCCACATTGACCACAGCTATAAGGTTTCTCTCCTGTGTGGATTCTCTGATGAATTTTAATGCCTGATGAGGAGGTGAATCTCTTCCCACAGTCAGAGCAGCAGTGAGATTTCTTCCCTGTGGATCTCTGCTGGTGTTTCTTGACGTGTTCTGATCTGGAGAGACTCTTCTCTGCCTCGTCAGCATCATGAGGTTGTTGAGGCTCCCCGGAGGATCCACGATAGTCCCGTATCTCTCCTGTGTGAACAACAAAGTCAGACAGATGGTTAAAGGCCCACAACAGTGGAAATACACTGTAAAAGATTATGCCAACAGCGTAGCCATGATGTTGTACAACAATTGATGTCTGTAATGAATGTTAAAATTATTTGACAATTGTCTTAAAATGAGCAAGAATAGTCATATTTTAGTAGTAACATCGATGATTGTAGGCTAGAAATAAGTTATTCATGTTGTTGAAACTAAGCACTGTGCCAGACGACTTTTGGTCTCCAATATAGGCCCCTTTCTGTGTTTCCTAAAATTGCGGCACGAGGGCGATGCACATGCAATTTGGTTGTAGAAACTCCTCCCTGCTAATGAGGAGACCGATAGTTATGGATGTAGTATATCTGGTAATGAGGAAACCACTAGTTATGGATGTAGTATATCTGATTAGAGCAAAAATGGTGAGCAAAGATTTTAGTTTTTCACAGTGTATTCTGAATGTGAATGGGGGAAAACTCAGGGGAGTAACCTCCATTTCCAGGTTGATTATGAGTGCATTTCACACTACTTCGGATTATAATTGTAAGGCTCGTTTGAATGTCCTGTGTAATATAATGTTTGCTACAGTATCAAGAAATATGTTTAATTATTGAAGAATCGCGTTAATGACAGTATCCATTTGGGTGTTGTCAATAAAGTTATGATTTTTTAAATGTATTTTGTTACATTTTTCCCCCACCTTTATTTAACCAGGTGGCCAGTTGAGAACAAGTTCTCATTCACAACTGCGACTTGGCCAAGATAAAGCAAAGCAGTGCGACAAAACAACACAGAGTTACACGTGGGATAAACAAAAGTACAGTCAATAACACAATATAAAAATCTATATACAGTGTGATGGAGTAAGGAGGTAAGGCAATAAACAGGCCATGCTATGGGTGGGTGTTGCTATGGTGACCAGTGAGCTGAGTTAAGGCGGAGCTTTACCTAGCAAAGACTTATAGATGACCTGGAGCCAGTGGGTTTAGCGATGAATATGTAGCGAGGACCAGCCAACGAGAGCATACAGGTCGCAGTGGTGGGTAGTATATGGGGCTTTGGTGACAAAACGGATGACACTGTGATGGACTGCATCCAGTTTGCTGAGTAGAGTGTTGGAGGCTATTTTGTAAATGACATCGCTAAAGTCAAGGATCGGCAGGATAGTCAGTTTTACGAGGGTATGTTTGGCAGCGTGAGTGTAGGAGGTTTTGTTGTGAAATAGGAAGCATGTTCTAGATTTAATTTGGGATTGGAGATGTTTAATGTGAGTCTGGAAGGAGAGTTTACAGTCTAACCAGACACCTAGGTATTTGTAGTTGTCCACATATTCTAAGTCAGAACCGTCCAGAGTAGTGATGCTAGTCGGGCGGATGAGGGCAGCGATCGGTTGAAGAGCATGCATTTAGTTTTACTAGCGTTTAAGAGCAGATGGAGGCCACGGAAGGAGAGTTGTATGACATTGAAGCTCATTTGGAGGTTTGATAAAACAGTGTCCAAAGAAGGGCCAGATGTATACAGAATGGTGTCGTCTGCGTAGAGGTGGATCAGAGAATCACCCGCAGCAAGAGCGACATCATTGATATATACAGAGAAAAGAGTCGGCCAGAGAATTGAACCCTGTGGTACCCCATAGAGACTGCCAGAGGTCTGGACAACAGGCCCTCCGGTTTCACACACTGAACTCTATCTGAGAAGTAGTTGGTTAACCAGGCGAGGCAGTCATTTGAGAAACCAAGGCTGTTGAGTCTGCCGATAAGAATGTGGTGATTGACAGAGTTGAAAGCCTTGCCTTAACCTTTATCACTAGACACCAGTGAGCTACAGGTAGGAATCAGCAATGATCCCAATAATGAGACACCTCTGGGGAGGGGTGTCAGCAATTTTCTTTTTTAAATATATACAGTGGGGAGAACAAGTATTTGAGACACTGCCGATTTTGCAGGTTTTCCTACTTACAAAGCATGTAGAGGTCTGTAATCTTTATCATAGGTACAGTTCAACTATGAGAGACGGAATCTAAAACAAAAAAATCATACAATGTGATTTTCTGGATTTAAGTAATTAATTTGCATTTTATTGCATGACATAAGTATTTGATCACCTACCAACCAGTAAGAATTCCGGCTCTCACAGACCTGTTAGTTTTTCTTTAAGAAGCCCTCCTGTTCTCCACTCATTACCTGTATTAACTGCATCTGTTTGAACTCGTTACCTGTACAAAAAAACACCTGTCCACACACTCAATCAAACAGACTCCAACCTCTCCACAATGGCCAGGACCAGAGAGCTGTGTAAGGACATCAGTGATAAAATTGTAGACCTGCACAAGGCTGGGATGGGCTACAGGACAATAGGCAAGCAGCTTGGTGAGAAGGCAACAACTGTTGGCGCAATTATTAGAAAATGGAAGAAGTTCAAGATGATGGTCAATCACCCTCGGTCTGGGGCTACATGCAAGATCTCACCTCGTGGGGCATCAATGATCATGAGGAAGGTGAGGGATCAGCTCAGAACTACACGGCAGGACCTGGTCAATGACCTGAAGAGATTTGGGACCACAGTCTCAAAGAAAACCATTAGTAACACATTACGCAGTCATGGATTAAAATCCTGCAGCGCACGCAAGGTCCCCCTGCTCAAGCCAGCGCATGTCCAGGCCCGTCTGAAGTTTGCCAATGACCATCTGGATGATCCAGAGGAGGAATGGGAGAAGGTCATGTGGTCTGATGAGACAAAAATAAAGCTTTTTGGTCTAAACTCCACTCGCCGTGTTTGGAGGAAGAAGAAGGATGAGTAAAACCCCAAGAACACCATCCCAACTGTGAAGCATGGAGGTGGAAACATCATTCTTTGGGGATGCTTTTCTGCAAAGGGGACAGGACGACTGCACCGTATTGAGGGGAGGATGGATGGGGCCATGTATCGCGAGATCTTGGCCAACAACCTCCTTCCCTCAGTAAGAGCATTGAAGATGGGTCATGGCTGGGTCTTCCAGCATGACAACGACCCGAAACACACAGCCAGGGCAACTAAGGAGTGGCTCCGTAAGAAGCATCTCAAGGTCCTGGAGTGGCCTAGCCAGTCTCCAGACCTGAACCCAATAGAAAATCTTTGGAGGGAGCTGAAAGTCCGTATTGCCCAGCGACAGCCCCGAAACCTGAAGGATCTGGAGAAGGTCTGTATGGAGGAGTGGGCCAAAATCCCTGCTGCAGTGTGTGCAAACCTGGTCAAGAACTACAGGAAACGTATGATCTCTGTAATTGCAAACAAAGGTTTCTGTACCAAATATTAAGTTCTCCTTTTCTGATACTTCTGTCATGCAATAAAATGCAAATTAATTACTTAAAAATCATACAATGTGATTTTCTGTATTTTTGTCTCTCACAGTTGAAGTGTACCTATGATACAAATTACAGACCTCTACATGCTTTGTAAGTAGGAAAACCTGCAAAATCGTCCGTGTATCAAATACTTCTTCTCCCCACTGTATAGTGTTTTATGACAAACCGTTTTTTACAAATCTGTCAAGACACCAACTTAGACTTTACAGTGAAATGCTTTACTTACAAGCCCTTAACCAACAGTGCAGTTCAAGAAGAAGAAAACGTTTCCCAAGTAGACTAAAATAAAAAAATAAAAAATAAATAAAATAAAAAAAGGAACACAATGAGAATAACAATAACGAGGCAATATACGGGGGGCACCGGTACCGAGTCAGTGTGGAGGCTATATACAGGGGGCACCGGTACCGAGTCAGTGTGGAGGCTATATACAGGGGGCACCGGTACTGAGTCAGTGTGGAGGCTATATACAGGGGGCACCGGTACTGAGTCAGTGTGGAGGTTATATACAGGGGGCACCGGTACCGAGTCAGTGTGCGGGGGTACAGGCTAGTTGAGGTAATCTGTACATGAAGGTAGGGGAGTGTAGTGACTACGCATAGGTAACAAACAACCAGCAAGTAGCAGCAGTGCACAAAAGGGAGGGAGGTGGGGGGGTCAATGTAAATTGTCCGGTGGCGATTTCATGAATTGTTCAGCAGTCTTATGGCTTGGGGGTAGAATCTGTTGAGGAGGCTTTTGGTTCTAGACTTGCTGCTGCGGTACCACTTGCCGTGCGGTAGCCGAGAAAACAGTCTATAACTTGGGTGACTGGAGTCTCTGACAATTTTGTGGGCTTTCCTCTGACACCGCCTATTATATAGGTCCTGGATGGCAGGAAGCTTGGCCACAGTGATGTACTGGGCCGTTCGCACTACCCTCTGTAGCGCCGAGCAGTTGCCATACCAGGTGGTGATGCAACCGGTCAGGATGCTCTCGATGGTGCAGCTGTATTACCTTTTGAGGATCTGGGGACCCATGCCAAATCTTTTCAGTCTCCTGAGGGGGAAAAGGTTTTGTTGTGCCCTCTTCATGACTGTCTTGGTATATACCCACGTGGGTGCTTGAAAGATGAACTGAGGTCCACACTCCAGTCCAGTTGATGGTGGTAATACACCTTAAAGTTGGTTTCCAACCGCCATATAAAGTCCAAAGAAGAAAAAGAAGCCTAAAGGAAGGTGAAATTACGAGAAACGAATTTGGTTTACCGTTTGGGGTATTGCAACTTTGATGTGATATGAAAGTATTGTGTGAAATTATTCTCAATTGATATGAAAGTGCAGCGATTTATGTTTCTAGAAATGTATCGCAATTGAGAATGGATTCACATTTAGATGGAATATTTGACTATTTTAGAGCCAGTCTACCTCTGAAAATAACATACAGTCCTTGGACCTTGAGGAGTAACGGGGACAGCAATCAGCAGTAGAAACAATAACAAAGCTTACTCCCTGCCCATTTCAGTAAAAAGCATATTGGGCTAAGCTAATAGGAGATATTGAGGACTACAGTATTTCAGGCATTGTCATCAGATGCATTTGATCAATTGTTAACGTTTTGTTGATGGTCCACTCTTGATGTTCTACACGTTACAGTGTAGCTTCAGACATTCCTACAGAACAACATTAAAGTGTATAACCCCTTTACTGCATATTGGTTCAACGACTGCAGAGACGGTACTTACTGGTGTTAAACAGATCTCCAACCTCCTCTTCTTTCACACCAAAAACTGCATCCTCCTCTTTCTCATCCTCCTCTTTCACTCTGAACGCGTCTTCCTCTTCTTTCACTGAAACGTCTTTCTCTTCTTCTTTCACTGTAACAGCCTCACCCTCTACTTCTTGTTTTACTGTGACATTCCCCTCTTTCACAAGAGCTTCTTTCTCCGTCCAGCAGACCGCCTCTTCTTTAACAGGAGGTGGGATGTTTAGGGAGCTCATGTTCTCTTTTTATTGTAACAGCCTCCTCTTCCTTCTCCTCTTTCACGACAATGTTCAGCCCCAGAGCTTCTTTCTCCGTCCAGCAGACCTCTTCTTTAACAAGAGGGCAGTAGTTTAGGGAGCTCATGTTCGGGGATGTTAGCTAGCTAGCTATCATTAGCGACTAGGCTAGTACTAACTAAACCAGCCAGCTACTATAGCTGACTAATACAAAATAACGTAATATTAAATTAAATAGGTTAACAAGTTGATACGACAGAAGTGTGTCGAAAACACAGTAGCTAATATACACCGAAAGCGTATAAATAGCTTGAATCTTTCGGCTGTGTTGGCTAGCAAGCTACCGAGGTGGTTGACGAGCTGTTTATGAAGAACCGTCCACTAGGTTATACGTCACGCTGGCAGCATCGCCTGAAAGACGCACATCGCCGTCTGCTGACTGGAGGGGAAACGCAGTTGAGGATCATATTTTATTTTCCGACAAAAGATTATTTTAAATGGATTTAATTAAATAATACCATTATATTGAGACATACAAAGACAGGAATGTGTTGATTGATTAGTGAGAATAAAAAATGTTTACCACAGCATATTTAAGGCAGTTTCATTAAGTTATACTACATCTAAATAAGTAGCTAGCTACTGTAGGTCTATACTGCTCCTACACGGTGTAACAATACATCATGTAGATGTATATAATGAACAGACTAGGTCTATACTGCTCCTACATGGTGTAACAATACATCATGTAGATGTATATAATGAACAGACTAGGTCTATACTGCTCCTACATGGTGTAACAATACATCATGTAGATGTATATAATGAACAGACTAGGTCTATACTGCTCCTACATGGTGTAACAATACATCATGTATATAATGAACAGACTAGGTCTATACTGCTCCTACATGGTGTAACAATACATCATGTATATAATGAACAGACTAGGTCTATACTGCTGCTACATTTTTTGTATTATCATTTTATATTTACTTAACCTTTATTTAACCAGGTCGGCCAGTTGAGAACAAGTTCTCATTTACAACTGCAACCTGGCCAAGATAAAGCAAAGCAGTGTGACAAAAACAGAGTTACACATAAACAAACGTACAGTCAATAACACCATAGAAAAATCTATATACAGTGTGTGCAAATGGAGTACGAAGGTAAGGCAATAAATAGGCCATAGTAGCGAAGTAATTACAATTTAGCAAATTAACACTGGAGTGATAAATGATGATGTGACGGGAATGGGAACAATCTTTGTTTGGTTTTAGAATGGCATTTTCCCCTCTTGAATTAGCAAGCACACTAGCTAAGTGGCGCGAAGCTCTCCATCGTCAACAAACGCAGACAACGCAACACGCCTAACGTCCCGAAAAAATGTCAATAATCTAATAAAACTATATTGAAAAAACATACTTTACGATGATAGTCACATTTATGAAATAAAATCAAAGCCGGAGATATTAGCCGTCTATAACGACAGCTTTTCAGAAGGCAATACCCGGTCCCTTCTCGCGCGTTCCAGAAAACAGGAAATTGGTGTCACGTCATGCCAAGAGCTCTTATTCAACCTCAGATCAAGTTATACACTCCATTTCTTCTCTCCCTGCCTGTTGACATCTAGTGGAAGGCGTATGCAGTGATTGTCGACCAATAGAACACATGCAAATTAATAAACTGACCCTAGAACAGACTGCCTGATTTCAGATTTCTCACTTCCTGTCAGGAAGTTTGCTGCAAAATGAGTTCTGTTTTACTCACAGATATAATTCAAACGGTTTTAGAAACTAGAGAGTGTTTTCTATCCAATAGTAATAATAATATGCATATTGTACGAGCAAGAATTGAGTACGAGGCAGTTTAATTTGGGAACGACATTTTTACAAAGTGAAAACAGCACCCCCTATTGAGAAAAGGTTAATGAACAGTCCAGCAGGCATCAGCTATGTAGCCAAGTGATCATAGGGTCCAGTGAACAGCAATATATGAACCAGTGAACAGCAATATATGAACCAGGGAAGCCGTTAGGTAGTCGTTACTATGCTAGCCGGGAGCCGCGCCTGGGTTGAGGCTAACTAGTGCTAGCTTCGGGACAAGGGTGTCACCGACGTCTGGCAAAGGCCGGTTGAGGGCACATCTGACGGAATTGCGTTGGCAGACCAGTCGTGATGGATCGGCGGGGCTCTGTGTCGACAAAGGGTCCAGGCCAACTGGCAAAAGAGGTATTGTAGCTGGAGTAATTTTGTTTGCTAGCCGGGAGATGCACCTGGCTCGAGGCTAACTGGTGCTAGCTTCGGGACAAGGGCGTTAGCCACTATAGCCAATCCGGTGCAAAGGTCCAGAGCTTACGGCAGGAATGCGGTAATGTAGTGGCTTCTAGTCGTCTTAGTGAAGAGTCTGGGAGACATCAGCTGTGTAGCCGAGTGATCATAGGGTCCACTGAGCAGGCCGGGAGATGGGCCTGGCTCAAGGCTAGCGTCGAGGCTGGGCCACTCGGTAGCAGCTAGCCAGCTGCGATTATCTGGTGTAATGGTCCAGAGCTTACGGCAGTAATACGGTGATGTAGTGGAGAAAAACAGTCCGATATGCTCAGGGTTGATATCGCGCAGTGCAGACTGGCAGGTATTATCCAGGCTAAAAGCGGCTGGTGTCTGAGCTAAAAAAAGGGAAAGGCCGCTAGCAGTGGCTAACAATGACTAAATAGCTAGTAGCTAATTAGCTTCTGATGGAGGTTCTAGCTATAAGGTCTAAAAAAAATAGCAGATCCGTATCACATTGGGTGAGGCGGGTTGCCGGAAGGTATATGTAATTAAAAAAATGGAAAAAGAGATTGAAATATATTGCAATATATACAAAAAAAGATAACATTTACAACAACAAACACGTCTTACTGCTACACGCCATCTTGGATTACAAGATGACTCAGTTAAAAACCATTGGATTTAGCAAACTCTGAAATTATTTAGTGTTTCTGTGCCCATGAAAACTGTTTTCCCAGCGTAACATAAGGAGCCACTAAATGATAAGTGGGTCGAGTGCATTTCAGAATACAAAAAAATTGTCCGACAGCAATATCCCGTATTTAAGTTGAAGTTCATCATATGACAAGCGTAACGTTATGACTATAACTACTGTTCCCTGAAGGAGGGAAACTAGGTACAACATACGATCAAATCCACGCCTTGCTGGAAGCCCCACCACCCACAGGTGATGAGAGGCTTGGATTTATTCTGCTCTTTAATACCGCTCTTCACCGACACAGGAAAGGGCGGGGACAAACAGGTGTTGTACCTCATTTCCCTCCTTCAGGGAAGTGCAATTATAATCAAAGTTACACTCCCTTTCAGTCATTCAACTTCGGTACAACATACTATGGGGAAATACAATCATTCCCGATGCCGACCCAAACGGATACTAAATGAAACAGCCCCCTGCAGACCACCCAGACGTGATCCTACAAGATGCGTCAGTTTTGTCAATTTATTCATTGTCTTTTGTTTGAAATAGTCTATCTATCTGTAGACTATTAGTCTACTACTGAAAACTTAAGTAGCAGAACGGCAGAACTTACGAAGTCCAGCAGCGGAGGGGCGAATCCCTCTGGTCGGGTTATGTTGACGAGCGGCTCCCTCTGGTCGGGTTATGTTGACGACCGGCTCCCTCTGGTCGGGTTGTGTTGACGACCGGCTCCCTCTGGTCGGGTTGTGTTGACGACCGGCTCCCTCTGGTCGGGTTGTGTTGACGACCGGCTCCCTCTGGTCGGGTTGTGTTGACGACCGGCTCCCTCTGGTCGGGTTGTGTTGACGACCGGCTCCCTCTGGTCGGGTTGTGTTGACGACCGGCTCCCTCTGGTCGGGTTATGCTGACGACCGGCTCCCTCTGGTCGGGTTGTGTTGACGAGCGGCTCCCTCTGGTCGGGTTGTGTTGACGACCGGCTCCCTCTGGTCGGGTTGTGTTGACGACCGGCTCCCTCTGGTCGGGTTGTGTTGACGACCGGCTCCCTCTGGTCGGGTTGTGTTGACGACCGGCTCCCTCTGGTCGGGTTGTGTTGACGACCGGCTCCCTCTGGTCGGGTTGTGTTGACGACCGGCTCCCTCTGGTCGGGTTGTGTTGACGACCGGCTCCCTCTGGTCGGGTTGTGTTGACGACCGGCTCCCTCTGGTCGGGTTGTGTTGACGACCGGCTCCCTCTGGTCGGGTTGCGTTGACGACCGGCTCCCTCTGGTCGGGTTACGTTGACGACCGGCTCCCTCTGGTCGGGTTACGTTGACGACCGGCCCCCTCTGGTCGGGTTACGTTGACGACCGGCTCCCTCTGGTCGGGTTACGTTGACGACCGGCCCCCTCTGGTCGGGTTACGTTGACGACCGGCCCCCTCTGGTCGGGTTACGTTGACGACCGGCCCCCTCTGGTCGGGTTACGTTGACGACCGGCCCCCTCTGGTCGGGTTACGTTGACGACCGGCCCCCTCTGGTCGGGTTACGTTGACGACCGGCCCCCTCTGGTCGGGTTACGTTGACGACCGGCCCCCTCTGGTCGGGTTACGTTGACGACCGGCCCCCTCTGGTCGGGTTACGTTGACGACCGGCCCCCTCTGGTCGGGTTACGTTGACGACCGGCCCCCTCTGGTCGGGTTACGTTGACGACCGGCCCCCTCTGGTCGGGTTACGTTGACGACCGGCTCCCCTCTGGTCGGGTTACGTTGACGACCGGCTCCCTCTGGTCAGGTTACGTTGACGACCGGCTCCCTCTGGTCAGGGTTACGTTGACGACCGGCTCCCTCTGGTCAGGTTACGTTGACGACCGGCTCCCTCTGGTCAGGTTACGTTGACGACCGGCTCCCTCTGGTCAGGTTACGTTGACGACCGGCTCCCTCTGGTCAGGTTACGTTGACGACCGGCTCCCTCTGGTCAGGTTACGTTGACGACCGGCTCCCTCTGGTCAGGTTACGTTGACGACCGGCTCCCTCTGGTCAGGTTACGTTGACGACCGGCTCCCTCTGGTCAGGTTACGTTGACGACCGGCTCCCTCTGGTCAGGTTACGTTGACGACCGGCTCCCTCTGGTCAGGTTACGTTGACGACCGGCTCCCTCTGGTCAGGTTACGTTGACGACCGGCTCCCTCTGGTCAGGTTACGTTGACGACCGGCTCCCTCTGGTCAGGTTACGTTGACGACCGGCTCCCTCTGGTCAGGTTACGTTGACGACCGGCTCCCTCTGGTCAGGTTACGTTGACGACCGGCTCCCTCTGGTCAGGTTACGTTGACGACCGGCTCCCTCTGGTCAGGTTACGTTGACGACCGGCTCCCTCTGGTCAGGTTACGTTGACGACCGGCTCCCTCTGGTCAGGTTACGTTGACGACCGGCTCCCTCTGGTCAGGTTACGTTGACGACCGGCTCCCTCTGGTCAGGTTATGTTGACGAGCGGCTCCCTCTGGTTATGACTTCGAGTCATTTGTGTGTCTTAATTATTTGATCCAACAGAATGCTTAAAGCATCAGACAAGTTCAGTACGTATATTTGATTTTATAAAAACACATGGGGCGATTGGTAGAAAGAAGAGATGACTCTTGGTTGACCAAGATGTATTTTAGTTGGGGACAGCACTAGAACATGATTTTGGGGCTCCCGAGTGGCGCAGCGGACACTGCATCTCAGTGCTTGAGGCGCCACTACAGACACCCTGGATCAAATCCAGACTGTATCACAACCGGCCGTGATTGGGAGTCCCATAGGGCGGCGCACAATTGGCCCAGCATCGTCCGGTGTAGGCAGTCATTGTAAATAAGAATTTGTTCTTAACTGACTTAACTGACTTAACTGAAATAAGGGTTACATTTAAATAAATTTAAAAAACAGTGTTTCATGATAAACCATTTTTTACAAATCCACCAAGGCACCAACTTTGAGAAGGGTTTAAAACAAAGGTTTCAAACCAATTCATGAATGTAATTGCTTCTAGGTATGTCTTGCCTTTAATGTAAAGGCATGACAAAAAATTGGCTGAATATTATACAATGACTTATCAACAGCTCTAATAATTAGCCTCCACAGGAAATCTTCACTGGCAATTCTAGAATGTACTATATAGCCTAGAAACCTGGTTAAACTATCACTATGACATCATGGATGAATTCTAGAATATACTATAGAGCCTAGAAACCTGGTTAAACTATCATTATGACATCATGGATGAATTCTAGAATATACTATATATCCTAGAAACCTGGTTAAACTATCATTATGACATCATGGATGAATTCTAGAATATACTATATATCCTAGAAAACTGGTTAAACTATCATTATGACATCATGCATGGCCAGCCCTTGTATTCATAGTGTAGTGAATTCGTGGGGAAGCCCTGAGCTGAACTCAAACCGGGGTCCAGTGACTGTCAAGCCAACACCTTATAACTGTTACACCAAGATGTCTGAACTTCTTGACGAGGTCGCTAGGTGTTGAGTTAGGGTTGCTACAAAAGCTTTCTCTATGAATTTGAGAGTGGTTACATTTCTCCAGCCCCATCCCTCAGCTGTTTACCAAACCAAGTCTCTTGGCAGCCATTTTGTTGCTGTTTAAATACTAGGTTGTCCCTTTAAAAAAGCCACACATCAATCAACCAATCTGAAGTTGAAACAATAACAAAGCAGTCATTCCACCACTGTTTTGGTAATAAGATGATGATGGGCCTGGAGACATTTAACTACTCTCAAATTCATAGACAGACCTATGGATGAAAGGACTGACCATCCATGATATCAACATTATAGTTAACCATGTTGAGGCTGTTGATATACATTGTTTCTAAACATTGGAGTAAAAAAAGCTTATTTGGGGTTCTGATGGGGTACAACAGTTTAACTAAGCTCATGAGGCATGTGTTATATTCTCCAAGAATCAATGGCTATAAATAAATCATTTAAAAGTCAAAATATGGATGTAGCAATTGCAGATTTCCCCTTTAACACCAAACATCAGTTCAACAACTGCAGAGTTTGTACCTCTGTTTTTAAGACAGTACTTACCAGTGGTAATCACGGCCCGGTTTCTCAAAACCATCTTATGGCTAAGTTCATCTTTAGAACCACTGGATGCCTTAAATTGCGTTTGGGAAATCGGGCCCAGATATCCAGTTTCCTCCTCCTCTTCTTCCGATGAGACCGTAATCTCCCCCTCCTCCGCTTTCACTTCAAAAACTGAATCCTCCTCATCTTTTACTGTAACACCCTCCTCCTCTTTCACTCTGAACGCCTCTTCTTTCACTGTAACGTCTTCCTCTTCTTTCACTGAAACGTCTTTCTCTTCTTCTTTCAGGGTAACAACCTCACCCTCTACTTGTTTTTGTATTGTAACATCCTTCTCTTCCTCCTCCTCTTTGATGAGAGCTTCTTTCTCCGTCCAGCAGACCGTCTCTTCTTCACCAGGAAGAGAGTAATTTAGTGAACTCATGGTCGGAGATGTTAGCTAGCTAGGCTAATGCTAACTTAACCAGCCCGCCAGCTGAATAATAACAACAACACCGTAAATATGAAATGAAATAGGATAACTAACTAACTAGACGACAGAAGTGGGTTTAAAACACAGTGGCTAATATACACTAAAGCGTCTAAAGAGCTTTATTGGTTCGGCTATTTTGTCTAGCAAGCTACCGAGGTGGCGGACTAACTGTTGCTGCTGCTGAAAGAAGCGTTCCGTCCACTAGATTATACGTCACACTAACAGCATTGCGTTCCGTCCACTAGATTATACGTCACACTAACCGCATTGCCTTAAAATCGCACACCGCCATCTGCTGACTGGAGTGGGTAACGCTCAGTCTGAACCTCAGTCTGAACCTGGAGATGTGTGACTTTAAGACAATGACGCTAGTGTGACGTAAAATATATATTATAATGTTCAGACAAAAAGTTAGTGTAGGAAGCATGAGTTTTTACTCACCAGTGTAACAATACAGTGTGGTTAAAGACTTAGTAACTTAGTTGTGTTCACGATCTGGTTCCCTATAAGCACAACCAGTTATGTTTTTGAATTATCACATATGTATTAATTTATTTCGGGATTCTGGGTAATCCACAGCAGATTTATGGAGAATTGCTCTGTGGGTGAGTTCAAAATTGAATAGTTCCGGGATAGAAATATATAAAGTTGACATTACATCATAAAATCCACCTTTTAAATCATACAATAGCAATTTATGTTTTAGTAACTACTGTTGTTGGTTTGGCGTCAAATAAGCCTCTCTTTATATGTTATTTGCCGAATCTCAGTTTTCCATGTGGGTTTTATGCTAAAGTTCCCTCTTTCAAGTTGGTATCTAACTGGAAAATGCATCTTCTTTAGGAGTGCTATTTTTACCCTGTCGACTACTGATCGTTCATCCACACTGTGTGTCTCATCAATGCAGGTCATTTATGACAAATGTATAAAGTATATGTTTTATAAACTCATGAACACCAGACAATTTATTAGCACGGTTCTTGTTAGTTTAGGTGTATTATACTTCTTCGCCACCAGAGGGGGACATTGAGTAAATCTTCAGGTTCATTTGATATATTTTGATAGTAAAATGGATGACAGTTTATTCTGATGTACTGAATATGAGACACATGGAAACAATGTATTCATTTTATTATAGTAAATTAGGAATTAGTAGGAATTGTTAAATCCACTATACGATCACAATGACTTTGATAGACATTTCAATCGTTTTTTTGTTCGAATATTATAGGGCAGATTAATGGAGAATTGCTGTGGGAGTGCTATTTATATCCCGTCACTACTGATCATTCATCCATACTGTGTGTGTCCCATCATTGCAGCTTTGGAAATAAATTAACTATCCATCCATTGCTCCTTCCTGTGTTGACTCACTGACTTGAGAGACCAGGAAGGTCACACTAGCTCGATAGGTTGATATCTAGCTCAAGCTTCACCTCATGCTTTTCATTAACTGTGTGGTTGTGTTATCTAGTGGGAACCCGTTAGCACGGTGGGCTCTGGTGCCTTCTTGCCGTGGGCTCAAAATGACAGAGGAAATCAACCTGCTTGCTTCTTTATGTTTTGTCAACTTTTCGATGGGGATGTTATGTTTGATACCGGAGGTACGAGGCCTTGAAAGCATTAAACTTCAAAGCAGTGTGCTGATGCCTGTATCACTTTATCAGCAGCACGTGATCAATGACGTCTGGAACTTCATTTCGTCGAACAACCACCTGATTGGTTTGGTGTGTTCGACACTGCAGCCGACTGCCAACTGACTGATCTACAAATCACTATACATCATAAATAACTACTCATTATTATTTAAGCAGTGTGTCACTTTATCAGCATTGATCAATGACTTCTGAAGGTTAATTTTCTCCCATCATTCTGTTTGTCTCTGATCTTTTGATCTGCAAACACGTTTAGGTTTTGTTAGTTTGGTTCTAAATGGTCTCGGTGCTGGTTGGCTACGCTGGTTAGGCTAATAGCTAGTTGGCTAAATAGCTAACGTTAGCTGGTTGGCTACGCTGGTTAGGCTAATAGCTAGTTGGCTAAATAGCTAACGTTAGCTGGTCGTCTACGCTGGTTAGGCTAATAGCTAGTTGGCTAAATAGCTAACGTTAGCTGGTTGGCTACGCTGGTTAGGCTAATAGCTAGTTGGCTAAATAGCTAACGTTAGCTGGTTGGCTACGCTGGTTAGGCTAATAGCTAGTTGGCTAAATAGCTAACGTTAGCTGGCCGGCTAAGATAACTGCATATAGCTAATGTTTGCTGGCTGGCTAAGATAACTGCATATAGCTAACGTTAGCTGGCCGGCTAAGATAACTGCATATAGCTAACGTTAGCTGGCTGGCGTAGATAACTGCATATAGCTAATGTTAGCTGGCTGGCTAAGATAACTGCATATAGCTAATGTTAGCTGGCTGGCTAAGATAACTGCATATAGCTAATGTTAGCTGGCTGGCTAAGATAACTGCATATAGCTAATGTTAGCTGGCTGGCTAAGATAACAGCATATAGCTAACGTTAGCTGGCTGACTAAGATAACTGCATATAGCTAATGTTAGCTGGCTGGCTAAGATAACTGCATATAGCTAATGTTAGCTGGCTGGCTAAGATAACTGCATATAGCTAATGTTAGCTGGCTGGCTAAGATAACTGTATATAGCTAATGTTAGCTGGCTGGCTAAGATAACTGCATATAGCTAAAATTCTTTGATATTTGGTTAGATGGCGTTATGTATTTCCAAAACGTTGGTTTACTTTAATCACTCAAGTCATGTGAGCAAACAATTGTTTAATTTTAAGTTCTACATTTGAAGTTATTTCTGTTGTAGTATACATCATAGGTAATAGGCTGGTCCTCCATATTACTTCACACCTAACTTTGGCATTCTTCTGAATTCTGATTGGTTTCATGTAATAACTCCAAAAATAGAACAGTGAGGTGTAACTTTGCATTGGGAAAAATATTTTATATGATCTTTTTATAAACAATACAAAACATACAAACGACAACATCATACAAACATTAACTACATCACACCTGCCCAGGCCCACTAGAACACACCTCCATCTCCATTAACTACATCACACCTGCCCAGACCCACTAGAACACACCTCCGTCTCCATTAACTACATCACACCTGCCCAGACCCACTAGAACACACCTCCGTCTCCATTAACTACATCACACCTGTCCAGACCCACTACAACACACCTCCGTCTCCATTAACTACATCACACCTGCCCAGACCCACTAGAACACACCTCCGTCTCCATTAACTACATCACACCTACCCAGACCCACTAGAACACACCTCCATCTCCATTAACTACATCACACCTGCCCAGACCCACAGAACACACCTCTGTCTCCATTAACTACATCACACCTGCCCAGAACCACTAGAACACACCTCCATCTCCATTAACTACCTCACACCTGCCCAGACCCACTAGAACACATCTCCGTCTCCATTAACTACATCACACCTGCCCAGACCCACTAGAACACACCTCCATCTCCATTAACTACATCACACCTGCCCAGACCCACTAGAACACACCTCCATCTCCATTAACTACATCACACCTACCCAGACCCACTAGAACACACCTCCATCTCCATTAACTACATCACACCTGCCCAGACCCACTGGAACACAGCCAGCGCCCGCATCAGCACCATTTTATTTCTCTCCGTCACTTTAAACTTTTAGATAATAAAGCATTTGACCTTTCTTTTGAATTAACAACAGCGGATTGGTTGATTTCCAGGTTTTAATTAAGTATAATTTTTAAGATGATTTATGAGAAAAGTATCGTCAAACTCTGGGGTATCTCACTGCACCCTCAAATGTCATGTTTTGAAATATACAGACAGACAGATTAAAAGTAATTTTACATTGTATAACTGTACTTCTGACAGCCAACTTTCTAACTCATAACTTTATGACATCATAACATTCCCAGAAGGATTATTGAGTCATTGTTAGTTTTACACTGAAGACATGACTCTGCCGTTGTGCTGTAGAATTTGTGAATTTTGTCTCTTGTATAATAAGGGACTATCATTTGTCCCAACATCACAGGCCACAGACTTTGATGCAGTTAAAGACTTCCAAAAGTGTTTCCACAATTTAAGATCAACTGAGTTTTTTTAATGGGGTTTCTCCCTGTGCACCTGCCAATGTGAATCCTTTGAACGAGACAAGTTACCAGACAGGACATATTGCTAATGTTCTTCCCATTAATAACCTGAATGACAATTAACTTGTGGGCGGTGGTGGTGATGACGTCCTATTCGATGACGTCGTCCATCGGGATTCCCCAAAAAAGAAGACGCTCTGGATTGATCACTGGAGTCAGATGTGAAGGAGGAGGTTGATCATCAGGAGTCAGATGTGAAGGAGGAGGTTGATCATCAGGAGTCAGATGTGAAGGAGGAGGTTGATCATCAGGGGTCAGATGTGAAGGAGGAGGTTGATCATCAGGAGTCAGATGTGAAGGAGGAGGTTGATCATCAGGAGTCAGATGTGAAGGAGGTTGATCATCAGGAGTCAGATGTGAAGGAGAAGGTTGATCATCAGGAGTCAGATGTGAAGGAGGAGGTTGATCATCAGGAGTCAGATGTGAAGGAGGAGGTTGATCATCAGGAGTCAGATGTGAAGGAGGAGGTTGATCATCAGGAGTCAGATGTGAAGGAGGAGGTTGATCATCAGGAGTCAGATGTGAAGGAGGAGGTTGATCATCAGGAGTCAGATGTGAAGGAGGAGGTTGATCATCAGGAGTCAGATGTGAAGGAGGAGGTTGATCATCAGTGAACCTCTAGGATTGTGGCTGGGCTGGCGTTTACACTTCCAGCTTGGTCATATATTTTGATTCACTGAATGTTGATATTGTGAACCTATGTTATATATTTGTACCTCCTGTTTCATGAAGTGATGTCACAAAGTATTGCCCCTATATACACAGTGCATTCGGAAGTTTTCAGACCCCTTCACTTTTTCTACATTTTTTTACATTACAGCCTTATTCTAAAATTGATTAAATCTTTTTTTCCCCCTCATCAATCTACACACAATACCCAATAATGACATCACAATACCCCATAAGACATCACATTACCCAATAATGACATCACAATACCCCAAAATGACATCACATTACCCAATAATGACATCACAATACCCCATAATGACATCACATTACCCAATAATGACATCGCAATACCCCATAATGACATCACATTACCCAATAATGACATCACAATACCCCAAAATGACATCACATTACCCAATAATGACATCGCAATACCCCATAATGACATCGCAATACCCCATAATGACATCACATTACCCAATAATGACATCACAATACCCCATAATGACATCACAATACCCCATAATGACAAAGCAAAAACTGGTTTTTATAAATGATAAATGAAAAAATGTAATTTTCTTTCAAAAACAAGGACATTTCTAAGTGACCCTAAACTTTTGAACGGTAGAGTACGTCTACATGATGTATTGTTACACCATGTAGGAGCAGTATATACCTAGTCTGTTCATTATATACATCTACATGACGTATTGTTACACCGTGTAGGAGCAGTATAGACCTAGTCTGTTCACTATATACATCTACATGATGTATTGTTACACCATGTAGGAGCAGTATAGACCTAGTCTGTTCATTATATACATCTACATGATGTATTGTTACACCATGTAGGAGCAGTATAGACCTAGTCTGTTCATTATATACATCTATATGATGTATTGTTACACCATGTAGGAGCAGTATAGACCTAGTCTGTTCATTATATACATCTATATGATGTATTGTTACACCGTGTAGGAGCAGTATAGACCTAGTCTGTTCATTATATACATCTATATGATGTATTGTTACACCGTGTAGGAGCAGTATAGACCTAGTCTGTTCATTATATACATCTACATGATGTATTGTTACACCGTGTAGGAGCAGTACAGACCTAGTCTGTTCATTATATACATCTACATGATGTATTGTTACACCATGTAGGAGCAGTATGGACCTAGTCTGTTCATTATATACATCTATATGATGTGTTGTTACACCATGTAGGAGCAGTATAGAACTACAGTAGCTTGCTAATTATTTAGATGTAGTATAACTTAATGAAACTGCTTTAAATATGTGGTAAACATTTTTTATTCGTACTAATCAATCAACACATTCCTGTCTTTGTATGTCTCAATATAATGGTATTATTTAATTACATCCATTTAAAATAATCTTTGTCTGAAAATAAAATATGATCCTCAACTGCGTTTCCCCTCCAGTCAGCAGACGGCGATGTGCGTCTTTCAGGCGACGCTGCCAGCGTGACGTATAATCTAGTGGACGGTTCTTCATAAACAGCTCGTCAACCACCTCGGTAGCTTGCTAGCCAACATAGCCGAAAGATTCAAGCTATTTACACGCTTTCGGTGTATATTAGCTACTGTGTTTTCGACACACTTAGGTCGTATCTACTTTTTAACCTATTTAATATTACGTTATTTTGTATTAGTCAGCTACAGTAGCTGGCTGGTTTAGTTAGCACTAGCCTAGTCGCTAATGATAGCTAGCTAGCTAACATCCCTGAACATGAGCTCACTAAACATCTCCCCTCTTGTTAAAGAAGAGGGGGTCTGCTGGACGGAGAAAGAAGCTCTGGGGCTAAACATTGTCGTGAAAGAGGAGAAGGAAGAAGAGGATGTGACAGTAAAACAAGAAGTAGAGGGTGAGGCTGTTACAGTGAAAGAAGAAGAGATAGACGTTTCAGTGAAAGAAGAGGAAGACGCGTTCAGAGTGAAAGAGGAGGATGCCGTTTTTGGAGTGAAGAAGGAAGGAGAGATTACTGTCACGTTGAAAGATGAAGAGGAGGAGATAGGAGATCTGATTAACACCAGTAAGTACCGCCTTAAATGTGTTTTTATCTTTGGATACCTAATGCCCCCCAATAGTGCCATGCGAGAGTTGGGTTGGCTACACCAAAGATTATGGATATACTGACAAGATGTCTCTCCGCCCTAACATGGGGAGTCGTTGTCCACAAAGCGGCACTGCGGGTTGTCTAGCTCCCGCCTATCCTTTCTTTGGATTGGTGGATACATCTTATTATTGTAATCTATTGTTTATATTCTATGAGGGTTGTTGACGTCAACCGCCTGTATTCAATGGAGAGAGATGCTAAGCTACTAACATGAATATGCATAGCGATCTGGAGACAACTCCTATAGTGTTTTTATCAAAGTTGTCGGTATGTCACGTGTCCACATAACAACGTAAGCATTACGAAACTTCTGTTAGATCAAGTGAACCTCACGTAGCAAATAAGCCTTTCATTTTGTTGTTGACCAAATTTCACACTTTCCATATTGGGTTGATAATTGTTTCCACTTGGATACTACCTACTGTAGCCTACTGGCATGACCTAGAGAGTTACAACCTACTGTAGCCTACTGGCATGACCTAGAGAGATACAACCTACTGTAACCTACTGGCATGACCTAGAGAGTTACAACCTACTGTAACCTACTGGCATGACCTAGAGAGTTACAACCTACTGTAGCCTACTGTAGCCTACTGGCATGACCCAGAGAGATACAACCTACTGTAGCTTACTGGCATGAACTAGAGAGTTACAACCTACTGTAGCCTACTGGCATGACCTAGAGAGTTACAACCTACTGTAGCCTACTGGCATGACCTAGAGAGTTACAACTTACTGTAGCCTACTGGCATGACCTAGCGAGATACAACCTACTGTAGCCTACTGGCATGACCTAGAGAGATACAACTTACTGTAGCCTACTGGCATGACCTAGAGAGATACAACCTACTGTAGCCTACTGGCATGACCTAGAGAGTTACAACCTACTGTAGCCTACTGGCATGACCTAGAGAGTTACAACCTACTGTAGCCTACTGGCATGACCTAGAGAGTTACAACCTACTGTAGCCTACTGGCATGACCTAGAGAGATACAACCTACTGTAACCTACTGACATGACCTAGAGAGATACAACCTACTGTAACCTACTGGCATGACCTAGAGAGATACAACCTACTGTAACCTACTGGCATGACCTAGAGAGATACAACCTACTGTAACCTACTGGCATGACCTAGAGAGATACAACCTACTGTAGCCTACTGGCATGACCTAGAGAGATACAACCTACTGTAACCTACTGACATGACCTAGAGAGATACAACCTACTGTAACCTACTGGCATGACCTAGAGAGATACAACCTACTGTAGCCTACTGGCATGACCTAGAGAGATACAACCTACTGTAACCTACTGGCATGACCTAGAGAGATACAACCTACTGTAGCCTACTGGCATGACCTACAGAGAGATACAACCACTGGTATGCATGCATTTCTAAACTTTTTTTCTCTCACTTTTATGGGGTATTCTGATGTCATTATGGGGTATTCTGATGTCATTATGGGGTATTCTGATGTCATTATGTCTCAAGATTGATAATTAAAATAAAAAATGTAATCCATAAGGCCGCGCTGTAACAAAATGTGGAAAAGGGGAAGGAATGCATGTATGTTGTATGTTCTAGGGGTGTCCCAGATTTTTTTTTAAATGTATTTTATTTTATTTCTGATTGGTTCAAATGTTATGACGTGTATTTTTCCATATTGACACATAGAACTATATAGATCTTGAACTGAACTGATGCTTCAAGCGTTTGATTAAATAATTAACGCAAATGACCTGAGGAAGCCAGAGATCAATATAACCAGAAGGAAATAACCAACCGACCTGCTGCTGGCCTTCCTAAATTCTGACGTTATGCTCCCGAAGTTTCCGGTCAAATCGGCAAACTTTTTTCATTTCCATTCAGAGTGACCATTTCTACCGATTTGCGTGCCAGTTATGAACGAGTTACAACACCTGTTTGGCCCCGCCCCTTCCTGGGTCGGTGAAGAGTGGTATTAAATTTTAGGAATATATCCGAGTCTCACGCTCATCACCTGTGGAAGGCGGGGCTTCCAGCGAGGCGTGGATTTAATAGTATGTTGTACCTAGTTTCCCTCCTTCAGGGAACAGTAGTTATAGTCATAACGTTACGCTTGTCATATGATGAACTTCAACTAAAATAAGGGTTCTTGCTGTCGGACAGTTTTTTTGTATTCAGATCTCTGAAATGCACTCGAACTACGTAACATTTAGTGGCTCCTTATGTTACGCTGGGAAAACCGTTTTCATGGGCACCGAAATCCTAAATCATTTCAGAGTTTGCTAAATCCAATGGTTGTAACCGAGAGTCACCTTAACTTTATTGACAACACCCAAATGAATGCTATCATTAACGCGGTTCTTCAATAATTACACATTCTTAATACTGTAGCTGTTTAGTTAGTCACATGTTCAACTATCATCAGCTGATCCAGGAAATCATTTTCTGAATGCCAGTCAAATGACAAACATCACGACATGCAACAACAACCAGCTTCTTCATTCATTACTCTGGTAAAGACAGTTATGCCGTGCTCCACGTTGGATCCAACATCCCTAACAAATTGATGTTTATAATGTTATTGTCTGCTTGATTTACTGTAGGGTCTCGTTAGTCTGTTTGCACACAGAGATACTTTGCTCATAATGTGTAGAGAACTGTTCCTTGATGGGTAGGCTATTGTACAACACACAGAGCTATTTTCCTTTATTCAGGACATTTAGAATGACAACACATTACAGAGTAGCCTAGTGGGATTATTCACAAAATTATCTGGATATGAAATGTCATGGCAGACATTTTAGTTTCCATGTTTCACCTGAATTATTAAACGATTTATAATCCTAGGTCTGTTGTTGATAGGTGAAGTTATGGGTCCTACAGTAGGTCTATGTTGTTGTTAGGTGAAGTTATGGGTCCTACAGTTGGTCTATGTTGTTGTTAGGTGAAGTTATGAGTCCTACAGTAGGTCTATGTTGTTGTTAGGTGAAGTTATGGGTCCTACAGTAGGTCTATGTTGTTGTTAGGTGAAGTTATGGGTCCTACAGTTGGTCTATGTTGTTGTTAGGTGAAGTTATGAGTCCTACAGTAGGTCTATGCTGTTGTTAGGGGAAGTTATGGGTCCTACAGTAGGTCTATGTTGTTGTTAGGTGAAGTTATGGGCCCTACAGTAGGTCTATATTATTGTTTGGTGAAGTTATGGCTGATGTTAAAGCTAGCCAAAGAGCATTTTACTGGTTAAGTGTTTTTTAAGTATATAGCAGTTGATTTGTGACAATAACACAAACGTATTAACCAGGACATTCAAGCGAGCCTTACAATTATAATCCAAAAGTAATGTGAAATGCACTCATTAGCAACCTGGAAAATGGAGGTTATTTTTGCTGTCAGTCTATGAGAACTCCCCTGAGTTTTCCCCCCACAGTGGTGAATTAGTGAATAGCTACACAGAGCTTAATGTGAGCATCCTGATCTTGCGCTGATGGTGCACTATAATATTCAGAATACATTGTGAAAAACGAAAATCTTTGCTCACCATTTTTGCTCCAGGCAGATATACTACATCCATAACTAGTGGTTTCCTCATTAGCAGGGAGGTGTTTCTGCATTCAAATTGTTTGTGCATTGCCCTCGTGCTGCAATTTTAGCAAACACAGAAAAGGGCCTACATTGGAGACCAATAGTTGTCTGGTACACTGCTTAGGATTTCAACAACTTGAATAACTTATTTCTAGTTACCACTAATGTGAAAACAAGACAAAATATGACTTGTTGCTAACTTGACTGTCTTAATTGTCAAATAATTCAACAGACGTCAATTGTTGTACAACTTCATGGGCATCATCTTTTACCTCAAATAAACAGTGGATTTCTGCTGTTGTGGGCCTTTAACCGTCTGACTTTGTTGTTCACACAGGAGAGATACGGGACTATAGTGGATCCTCTGGGGAGCCTCAACAACCTCATGATGCTGATGCGGCAGAGAAGAGTCTCTCCAGATCAGAACTCCTCAAGAAACGCCTGCAGAGATCCACAGGGAAGAAATCTCACTGCTGCTCTGACTGTGGGAAGAGATTCACCTCATCAGGCATTAAAATACATCAAAGAATTCCCACTGGATTCCCACTGGAGTCAAGCTGTCTCACTATACATCAGAGAATACACACAGGAGAGAAACGATATAGCTGTGATCAATGTGGAAAGGGATTCGGTACATCTGGCTGTCTGACAAAACACCAGAGAATACACACAGGAGAGAAACCTTACATCTGTGATCAATGTGGGAAGAGTTTTACTCTGCTGAACAGCCTGATAGTACACCAGCGGACACACACAGGAGAGAAACCTTTTAGCTGTGATCAATGTGGGAAGAGTTTTACTACATCTAGCTATCTAACTATACACCAGAGAACACACACAGGAGAGAAACGATATAGCTGTGATCAATGTGGAAAGGGTTTCGGTACATCTGGCTGTCTGACAAAACACCAGAGAATACACACAGGAGAGAAACCTTACATCTGTGATCAATGTGGGAAGAGATGTTCTACATCTGGCCATCTAACTATACACCAGAGAACACACACAGGAGAGAAACCTTACAGCTGTGATCAATGTGGGAAGAGTTTTGCTGCATCTGGCAATCTGACTCTACACAAGAGAATACACACAGGAGAGAAATCTTATAGCTGTGATCAATGTGGAAAGAGTTTTACTCAGTTAACCAGCCTGACATCACACCAGAGAACACACACAGGAGAGAAACCTTATAGCTGTGGTCAATGTGGGAAGAGTTTTTGTACATCTGGCCGTCTGGCAACACACCGGAGAACACACACAGGAGAGAAACCTTATAGCTGTGATCAATGTGGGAAGAGTTTTGGTACATCTGGCTGTCTGACAAAACACCGGAGAACACACACAGGAGAGAACCCTTATAGCTGTACTCAATGTGGGAAGAGTTTTACTCATTCAACCAGCCTGAAATTACACCAGAGAACACACACAGGAGAGAAACCTTATAGCTGTAATCAATGTGGGAAGAGTTTTTCTTCATCTGGCCTTCTGACTGTACACCAGAGAATACACATAGGAGAGAAACCTTATTGCTGTGATCAATGTGGGAGAAGTTTTACTCAGCTAGGCAGCCTGGTATCTCACCAGAGAACACACACAGGAGAGAAACCTCATCGCTGTAATCAATGTGGGATGAGATACTCTGATAAAAGATCTCTGACTAAACATCTGAAAATACATACATGAAGAAGTTGTTTCATGATATCAATGAAATGATGTCACAATGTAGAAAGTTTTAACATTGTAGTAGGAGTATTTTAATGATGTCACAATGTAGAATGTTTTAACATTGTAGTAGGAGTATTTTAATGATGTCACAATGTAGAATGTTTTAACATTGTAGTAGGAGTATGTTAATGATGTCACAATGTAGAACCCTAAACTTTTGCTCTAAATTGAAAGAGTACTATTTATGAGATTTAACAAAAAGTGACTAACAAAAAAAGAGTTTTGATTCAAGTTGGTGACCCACTTGAATCAAAATGCAATACTTCAAAATGTTTAGGTTCTCAATTTATGCCAAACTATTTCTACATATTGGTTATTAATTTGGACACGTTAAAACTGTGTTTTGAAATTGCGCTATTCCCATTTATCAAAATGTCATTGAAA
Organism: Salvelinus namaycush; assembly: GCF_016432855.1. Classification (NCBI taxonomy): domain Eukaryota; kingdom Metazoa; phylum Chordata; class Actinopteri; order Salmoniformes; family Salmonidae; genus Salvelinus; species Salvelinus namaycush. Next base: position 118,950 of record NW_024058508.1, on the reverse strand, counting down.
AGACGTTGAAAATAACACTATTCCTGACGTCCAATATAAGTTCGTTCGGTTGAAAGTGAAAGTTCAAAAGATGTATTTTCGGGTAGTTTTTCAATGACTTAACTTAATTTCAAGGTACTTGCAGCCTAAACACATGGACGCAGTATAATAAATTAATCTATAATCAGTTTTATTAACAATCTCACATCACTCCAGCATTTCTTGACAACATTCAAGTGCTATTTGTCTTTATTCCACTACTGAAGAAGCATGACTCAAATCACCTCATATATTCAGCCTGACAAAATATACATGTTTTATTATTCCATGCCTCACCATTAAGTTAATTATTGCCAATATATATTAACAAAGGGGTGTGTACATTTGCTTTTGATATTTCATATTTACAATTCATGTAACATTTAGTCATAATTATTTATGCAACCAACTGACAATTTTTGGGTAAAATTATATTGAAATTGTTATCCTGCTTTTAGAATATCAGGGATCATTCTCAGATGTACCAACCCAAATGTACTAGAGCATGACATTGGGGACTGGGCCCCATCCAACAACATGCCTATCGAGATATTGCAGGAGCTCTTGAAATCAGACATGACTAATACAATTAGATTTGAGTTCCAAGGGGATGAGAGTTCTAGAAGCTAGTGAGTTCTAGAAGCTATTGAGTGTTAGGATTCTATAGAAAGAAAAAGGAGAAAAAAATTATATGATTGTATATTATTATTTAGAAGTACGTATTTTTAATTGTTTTTAAATGTTGACAGCCAGTAGACACCATGTTTATATTGTAGAAGGTGAAGCATTGTAGATTATTATAATGTGAAATGGAAGTTGTTTTCTGTTGGTTGTAAGCAAACTTGTCCATCAAAAATATAGGATATATTTGTTGTCTTAAGGGGAAAGGTGTTACAGGCTTTGGTTTTTCCATTTATGTTTTGAGGTTGGACTTTAGCACGTATAGCTCGTTAGCACGTCTAGCTAAACTGATTGGTGTCACCTCGTTAGTCAGTATGTGTTACACCTGTGCTGGCTTGTCCATCTCGTTAGTGGGAAGGTGTTTCACCTGAGCTGGTCCAGGTTCTATTTAAGAGTGTCTGGCCCAGTGCTCCAGTTGTCTTGATAGATGTGGAGAGTCAACACCTTTAGTTGCTTCACCTTTTTGGTTTGCTTCCTGTCTTTAAGTTTGTTGTGGGTTTTTCTTTTGTTTCCCTCTTCTTGGTTAGATTTAGTGGGTCTCATGGTGGGTGTCTTTTAGGTCCCAGTTGTTGTTACTAGTCAACTTTCAATCGACACCCCCATAGTGTCTTTGAGAACCCCTCCTAAAAAACAAGCTTATATTTTGGGTTGGATATTGCATCCAATTAGTGTTTTAATCAATGGCATTTCCTTAGAATGCTCATTGGTCTTTCAGTTGTTAATCTTCTGTTTTTTTATCCTGTTATTTTTGTGTACTAAGTATTTTTGTTTATTTTCATTGTTTTCTCCTGTAAAGCCATTGTGTTGCATCCATGTCTGAAATGTGCTGTATAAATAAAGCTTGATTTGATTTCAACAAATGAACCCAATGACTGATCAATCAACAGACCCTCCATCTTAGTATGAAAAACAGTATCAATCCCACTTTTCAAGCCTGCTACCAGGGTCTACCAGGGGCTTGAGGTGGTCTCCCACAGCTCTGCTGGTGGAGTGGTAAACACCACCCCCGGCTCTACCAGGGGCTTGAGGTGGTCTCCCACAGCTCTGTTGGTGGAGTGGTAAACACCACCCCCGGCTCTACCAGGGGCTTGAGGTGGTCTCCCACAGCTCTGCTGGTGGAGTGGTAAACACCACCCCCGGCTCTACCAGGGGCTTGAGGTGGTCTCCCACAGCTCTGCTGGTGGAGTGGTAAACACCACCCCCGGCTCTACCAGGGGCTTGAGGTGGTCTCCCACAGCTCTGCTCATGTCATGTTCTGTGGCCTTGCCGTTCCATTTCTTGACTGCCCCTGCAACACAGAAAGAAACACATTTAGTCATATTATATAAAACACTCAAAGTAATGGATATGGAGCATCTATGGCCTCAGTTACACCTGGCACCTAAATGTGTCATCTGATCACTCCAAGCTGCATTAGGTTCAGATCTACCAGGATGGGCCTTTGACATAGTCTGGATGCAGTCAGGCCACTGAATATAAATAAGCAATGTAAAGAGATGGGGTGAATGAGTGGGGAAAAGTACATTTGATACAAATTACCTTCATAATATCAAAGAACAAATGTGTGTGTCTGAGGGGAAGTTAACTTTCATACAGCCAAAAGGGTTGAGAAATGACACCAATATCAGTGGACAATTTGCACTAATGTAAATAAACATAGATGGAACATATTCCCTTTAGCTGACGTGATGAACCGCTAAGGGAACATAAATATTTACCATCTAAACCATGTGTGACCTCTCACCTCTCTGGCTGTAGAAGTGTTCTTCCTAACCAGTCCCTCAATAGCTCTCTGACTGAGCTCCACCCTCACTGGGTCTTCAGAGGAGAGGAAGGCTGAGGAGGGATGGAAGGATGAATGGATCAGTCAGTCAATAAAGTGTAGAGCTGCTGTCTGACAAAATCACTATTTTAGTAGTTCATTAAAGTAAATATGGCTTTATGACTGCTGAGGTAGATTTTCAGGTTGAGATACATCCTTGGGACGTCCCTAGCCCGTTGAAGTTGACATTTAAAAGGGTTAAGGTTAAGGTTTAGGTAGGGATGTTCCAAGGATCCCGGATAGCATTGACCATTGACCATTCTTCTGTCTCTTTTACATAGCAGGTGATGGGTTCTGACTTCTGTACTTTTAAATATGAAATATCCTTATTATGTGAAATTGAATGAAACAATAATGTATGTTGATGCTAATATGATGTACAATATTCCATGATGTTTCTATATGATAAGAATAGCGTAATATATTTAATTTACCATATACTATTTTTTAACAGTTTCACTAATTAATTTGTATTAACTTAATTATTATGATTCAACGTCAGTTCACCGTCTCACCTCATACTGTATTGGAGCAGCAGCAGCTGACTGCCCGGTTCAACATCAGTTCACCGTCTCACCTCATACTGTATTGGAGCAGCAGCAGCTGACTGCCCGGTTCAACATCAGTTCACCGTCTCACCTCATACTGTATTGGAGCAGCAGCAGCTGACTGCCCGGTTCAACATCAGTTCACCGTCTCACCTCATACTGTATTGGAGCAGCAGCAGCTGACTGCCCGGTTCAACGTCAGTTCACCGTCTAACCTCATACTGTATTGGAGCAGCAGCAGCTGACTGCCCGGTTCAACATCAGTTCACCGTCTCACCTCATACTGTATTGGAGCAGCAGCAGCTGACTGCCCAGTTCACCGTCAGTTCACCTTCTCACCTCATACTGTATTGGAGCAGCAGCAGCTGACTGCCCGGTTCAACCTCAGTTCACCGTCTAACCTCATACTGTATTGGAGCAGCAGCAGCTGACTGCCCGGTTCAACGTCAGTTCACCGTCTCACCTCATACTGTATTGGAGCAGCTGACTGCCCAGTTCAACATCAGTTCACCGTCTCACCTCATACTGTATTGGAGCAGCAGCAGCTGACTGCCCTGTTCATCATCAGTTCACCATCTCACCTCATACTGTATTGGACCAGCAGCAGCTGACTGCCCAGTTCAACGTCAGTTCACCGTCTCACCTCATACTGTATTGGAGCAGCAGCAGCTGACTGCCCGGTTCAACATCAGTTCACTGTCTCACCTCATACTGTATTGGAGCAGCAGCAGCTGACTTGATCGTTGATGCTAATCATCATGTTTGAATCTGAGAGTAAATAGAGCCGACTACAACTCTAAAAATGAAGGGTTCAACTGGAGTTGTTCTCAGATCCCCTAAGAACCGTAGGGTTCTTGGTCAATGAAAAACAGCCCCAAAAGGTTCTTCAAAGAACTTGTTAGAAGGTGGGTTCATCGAGGAACCTCCGTTGTTGCTGGACTTCTTCCGGGAACTTCGCAATTACAACTGAAAACGATGGTGACAAGTTTGGATGCGACAACAGTTAAAAAGGTTAAGTTTTGGTTGATGTTTGGCTCTGAATATGTCTCGAAATAATTTATTATAATAATATAACATACTAATAATGAATAACGAAGACAATGATAGTTTTCTGTGAATACCTTCCATAACGTTTCTATAGTTAATTACCGTAAATATTAGAAAGCCGGGTTTGACCGTCGACGTTGTATGAGCTACAGTACAGTACCGTTATCTAGCTAGCTAACGTTATGTCCTAACTAGGCACAACTAGGTTTGGATTATTTCCCTGAACTATATTCTTTCCCATATATTGTATATCGTTTCCATAAAGCCAACATGGCTTTACACTCATTAACGTAAGTTTCCAATCTAGAGCAGTTTTCACTTTTGTGAGAATGAACTAGCTAACGTGGACAATACTATCCCATTTTGGAAACGTTACATGGACAATACTGTCCCATTTTGGACACGTTACATGGACAATACTATCCCATTTTGGAAACGTTACGTGTACGCCCCCTTGTGGAGGGAAATTAATATCTTAGATGGTAGCTGTAGATGGGATTCAAATGCATAATGGTATTAATACAGTGTCTAGACTACCTCTTTTGTATAAATGCCCTTCAGAATCCAAACACAGTATTGCCACGCAGCAAAATGTTGCGTATAATCTTTCAAGTCAGCCTGATAAAATATTGAACAATTTGTGTACAAAGATATCTTGAAATGTGATATTAGGCGTGTATGGCAGTACTGTTATGGCTAGTGCTTCTCCAAAATGTTCTTCTATTTTACATTACATTGTATGTCGATGCCATTTATCTTTCAATATGTATTTAATATATATGTTTTAATGCTTGTAAGACTATTCTTTGACACATTTTCTCTTCCTTTGAAATTCTTATAGGACAGAACATGGACACAATGCAATTGGGATCAAGAAGAAGGTACAGATATGTTGTAGGACAGCTGCATTTGAAGTGTACATTTAACCTACATAGCAGTCAATACAAACTGACATTATTAGCATACAAATGTATGCAAATTATCTTTTCAGATCTTCTCAGAAATGAATCAAGTCCATGGAATGGATATAGACAAAAAGATAATTCAAGGACTATCAGAGGTAGAGAGGCGAGGCAGGGGTGAGGACATCATCCTGCTATTTTGACAGTCCCTGAAGGACAATACAGAAGAGGTATTTGCTCTTATTCCTTCCCTTTCTCTTATGTATTTTGTAATAAAATTAGCAAGTGTAGTAAGATCATTGCTTTACTTTACGAGGACTGGAGACCACAGCAGTGATTCTGCTCTTGCCCTACCTCTTCAATGAGGACCCGAGTGGCCTTTATGTCTGTGACAAGGTATGCCTATGCACCAATCATCTGTTTCTTCATAAACATAGGTGTGCATACTTATATAAAACTACAGCTGAACATTTATGTTCTTTGTTAATTGTATGTGTATTAATCTTTTCTTACTTTTGTTGACACAGATTTCACGGCTCTTCACTCCTTTACTGCACATCGGTGGAAATCCATTTCACCATGAGAGTGAAATCCCGCTGGCCTTTGATGGGGGAGAACATCCACGCCCTCGAGGACGTCCCCATGCGAAATGGGGCTCTGCTAGGGCTGTATTTTTTATTTTCCTTCAATTTCCCCAAAAATGTCAGAAAAACGCTTATGTTGTTAAGTTACTGTGTTCGGATAAGAGAAGTTGGGGTGAAGTTACCAGGGCCGGTCATAAAGATGGCAAACTTCCTAACATAACTAGGTGGATATGATATACACACTAAAGCTGAAATATCTGTATTTAGCATCAAGTCTACAATATTGTTAGTTTACCTATGATTCATTTTTAATGTATGTTGTTTTTATTGTACATCATTATTTATGTATTTTTAAATGTCATTAAAAGCACTATACAAAGTAAATGTATTATTTATTATGGTCTGACATGTCTGCAGAAATGTTGCAATTTTGTAATGTGTTTTTTTTTGGTAAATTGTTTGGTAAATTTAATATACAATTAATTAATTATTTAAATCAATATTGTTATTATTAAAATATGTTTTTATAATGGAGGGAGGGTGGACAGGGAGTTTAAAAAATTTACCCCAAAAGGTTCTTCGAGGAACCATGATAAGGGGTTCTTCAAATAACTTATGGGCGTTCCCACAAAAGGTTCTTCAAGTAACATTTAGGGGTTCCCTCACAGTTTCCATTTGAAGAACCCCTAAAGGATACTCGAGGAACCTTTACTTTTTAGAGTGTATATTGATAAAACTCACCTTGTCTGAGAGACATTTACATAGTTACACACAGCCAAATTTGGGATTAGTATTTTGGGGCGAAATAGCGGCCACAACAGACAGACCTGATATGGCCCATAATTCAACGTCCTTGGACGTCACGGGCTGAGTGGGTATGACCAAAGTTATTCTATTTAGCTGCACTTTGTAGTACATTTTTACACTATAATAATTGTTTCTGATGCCACATAGCCCGTTTTCAAAGGGAGTCGTTGGTTTTTAGAGGCAGTCGCTTTTTGTCTGAAAGTATTTTCTCAACTGCGATACCAACTCCAGTCAGCAGATGGCGAAGTGCGTCTTTCAGGTGATTCTGCCACTGTGACGTATAATCTAGTGGACGGGACGCTTCTTCAACATCAACAGCTAGTCAGCCACCTTGGTTCACTAACTTTATGGAAAAAGGCTTATTCAATAAATCTAGCAACTCCTCTCATACTGGGAAAATACAGGAATAAACACTCAGAGCCTCCTGACTGGGCCCTGTTTACACCTCCAAGGTGCCATCCTCACACAGGAATACACACTCAGAGCCTCCTGACTGGGCCCTGTCTACACCTCCACACAGGAATACACACTCAGAGCCTCCTGACGGCCCTGTTTACACCTCCACACAGGAATACACTCAGAGCCTCCTCACTGGGCCCTGTTTACACCTCCACACAGGAATACACACTCAGAGCCTCCTCACTGGGCCCTGTTTACACCTCCACACAGGAATACACACTCAGAGCCTCCTGACTGGGCCCTGTTTACACCTCCAAGGTTCCCCCCTCACACAGGAATACACACTCATAGCCTACGAGGATTTTCTAAAAACTACAATTTGCGTGGTTCGCTCACCTCTTTTTTTTCAAACTAGGTTTGTGATTTGGTATCCACTCGGCTTGCTGCCTCTCAGATCAAAGGTGGGTCCATCTGCTCCATTCCCAAAGTGTGGTCTCCCTGAGATCCCAAGTTTGAGGGATCCCTCGTGTACCATTTACCCAGGTCATCAGGAGCGTCACCAAATGAAGTTTAACATCCCCAAATGTGGTTAATTTCTTTCATATCAAATGACACAAACTTATCCCACAAGTCAGAGTTAAATCTAAATCTTTATTCACTTATTAATAAGGAAGCAGATCAATACAACGTACACATAAAGTGAATCAATTGAGTGCTCTACGATAATGATGGCTGGTTGATAAATCACCCCCAGATGATTCGTTGAGAGCCACGATACAAAAGTACAAAAGTCTTTTACATCCAAGATACACCCCTTTCAACCTACATGACCAACAGCAGATGTATAGAACGGGTCACAAGGTTAAGATTTGTATGAAAGATACTTATAATTCACAGCAGACAGTATCTGCTGTAAAAGCAGTACTCTTTGTGTAGAGACCAGGGTCTGGCCCTGAGGTCATCTCTCCCTGGTACCATATAGAACAGAAACATTAACTCATACTCTGGAATGCGGTCTCTTTAGGTTTTATCACCCAAAAGACATTGTAAATCTCCTGTCAATGTTTTCTCCCAGAGGCCCATCCTCAGTAGAACACACAGACACAATAGTTCTAAGAACCCTCTATTCTGTTGCATAAAACAACCATTTGATGCAATAAAAGTATTATAACAATGTTGCAGTTTTGCTCTGTGTCCACTGAAAGTTGACTAGTAACAACAACTGGGACATAAAAGACACCCACCATGAGACCCACTAAATCTGCCCAAGAAGAGGCAAACAAAAGAAAAACTGACACCAAACTTAAAGACAGGAAGTAAACCAAAAAGGGGGAGCAACTAATGGTGTTGACTCTCCACATCTATCAAGACAACTGGAACACTGGGCCAGACACTCTTAAATAGAACTTGGACCAGCTCAGGTGAAACACCTTCCCACTAACGAGATGGACAAGCCAGCACAGGTGTAACATACTGACTAGCAAGGTGACACCAATCAGTGCGCCCTACGTGCTAACGAGCTATACATGCTAACGAACAACCTCAAAACATAAATGGAAAAACCAAAGCCTGGAACACCTTTCCCCTTAAAACAACAAATAAATCCTATAATTTTTGTTGGACAAGTTTGCTCACCACCAACAGAAAACAACTTCCATTTCTCAATATAATCAACTACAATGCTTCACCTTCTACAATATAAACATGGTGTCTACTGGCTGCAAACAATTAAAAACAAGAAAAAACACGTATTTCTAAATAATAATATACAATCGTATTATTTTTTTCTCCTTTTTCTTTCTATATAATCCTAAAACTCACTAGCTTCTAGAACTCTCATCTTCCTAAAACTCACTAGCTTCTAGAACTCTCGTTTTCATGTCGGATCCATAGTAGTAGTTTTTAACTCTTGAGACAATCAGCAACCAAGTTGTCCTTACAACAGACATGTCTGATTTCAAGAGGAAACTCCTGCAATATCCGTGGTAACTTTCCACCTCACTGCGGAGCTTCTCTCTCTTTTCAGGGTTCACTCAACAGGCATGTTGTTGGATCGGGGCCCAGTCCCCAATGTCATGCTCTAGTACATTTGGGTTGGCACATCTAAGAATTAACCCTGCTATTCTAAAAGAAGGGCAACAATGTCAATATAATTATACCCGAAAAATTGTCAGTTGGTTGCATAAATAATTATGATTACCAAAAGTTACATGAATTGTAAATATGAACGATCAAAACCAAATGGACACCCCTTTGTTAATATGTATTGTCAATAATTAACTTAATGGTAAGGCATGGTATAATAAAAAATATTTGGTTGCATAGTCTTATTTTCAACGACTTTTCAATTACATTGTGCTAGGTGGGATAGCCTCAATGTCAAAACACAGTTTTAACGTGTCCAAATCAATAACCAATATGCAGAAACAGTTTGGGATAAATTGAAAACCTAAACATAACATGTGCTATTTACACAAACATCTGCCACAATAATCATATTTCTTGTATTTTTTTTTTAAACAAGCTCCTTATAAACTGCACAAGCACCAGAAACGATGTTGTTTTTACAAGTAGCAATAAATCACTGATATCGATTAGGGGGGAAATCAGGTTGTACTTGCTGTTGAAACTAACAACTAAAAAAACACGTGGAAATGGGAGATATATTTTACCTCACTGGTTACAGGACAACCTGCAGAAGACAGTCAGCTACATTTTGCAGTGATGCATTTAAATGTAGGGGTCGCTAAACAAAGGAACGCAACACTTATTTGTCATCACTCATCGATATCATGCTAAAATAAATTGTGTGACAGGATGGAGATGAAGTTGCACGTCCTGTTAAAACTAACAGCTCAAAAACCACACGGAATCTGGGAATAATGTGTACATCCCTGGTTAGAGGACAACTCGTTTTTTGTTAGTCACTTTCTGATAAATCTCATAAATAGTACTCTTCCAATTCAGAGCCTGGATTTCCCCCCTGAGGCTAATATCCATATCATGTTGAAATCAATAGAACAGGGGACAAACATTTAGGGTTCTACATTGTGACATCATTTAAATACTCCTACTACAATGTTTAAACATTCTACATTGTGACATTATTTCATTGATATCATGAAACAACTCCTTGATGTATTTTATGTTTAATCAGAGATCTGAGACACAGGGGAAGGGAAGTATCCCTTCCCCTGTGTGTGTCCACTTGTGTATATTCAGGCTGTTTTGCTGAGTAAAACTCTTCCCACATCGATCACAGCTATAAGATTTCTCTCCTGTGTGTGTTCTAAGGTGTATAGTTAGAAGTACTAAAACGCTTCCCACATTGATCACATAACGGATTCTCTCCTGTGTGTGTTCTCTGGTGTACTGTCAGATAGTAAGAAGTACTAAAACTCTTCCCACATTGATCACATAACGGATTCTCTCCTGTGTGTGTTCTCTGGTGTTCTGTCAGATAGTAAGAAGTACTAAAACTCCTCCCACATTGATCACAGCTATATGGTTTCTCACCTGTGTGTATTCTTTGGTGTATTGTTAGAGAGGAAAATGAAGATAAACTCTTCCCACATTGATCACAGCTATATGGGTTCTCTCCTGTGTGTATCCGCTGGTGTATAGTCAGATGGTCAGATCTAGTGAAACTCTTCCCACATTGATCACAGCTATAAGGTTTCTCTCCTGTGTGTGTTCTATGGTGTATTGTTAGAGAGCTAGAAGTAGTAAAACTCTTCCCACATTGATTACAGCTATATGGTTTCTCTCCTGTGTGTGTTCTTTGGTGTACAGTCAGATGGCTATATTTACCAAAACTCTTCCCACATTGAGCACAGCCATATGGTTTCTCTCTTGTGTGAATTCTCTGATGAATTTTAATGCACGATGAGGAGGTAAATCTCTTCCCACATTGACCACAGCAATAAGGTTTCTCTCCTGTGTGGAATCTCTGATGAATTTTAATGCCTGATGAGGAGGTGAATCTCTTCCCACAGTCAGAGCAGCGGTGAGGTTTCTTTCCTGTCGATCTCTGCTGGTGTTTCTTGAGTTCTGACGTGGAGAGACTCTTCTCTGCCTTGTCAGCATCATGAGGCTGTTGAGGCTCCCCAGAGGATCCACGATAGTCCCGTCTCTCTCCTGTGTGAACAACAAAGTCAGACAGACGGTTTAAGGCCCACAACAGCAGAAATCCACTGTAAAAAGTGATGCCAACAGCGTAGCCATGAAGTTGTACAACAATTGATGTCTGTAATGAATGTAATGATTATTTGACATTTGTCTTAAAATGAGCAATAACAGTCATATTTTGTCTTGTTTTCACATTAGTAGTTTGATTGCAGAAACACCTCCCTACTAATGAGGAAACCACTAGTTATGGATGTAGTATATCTGGCAATGAGGAAACCGATAGTTATGGATGTAGTATATCTGCATAGAGCAAAAATGGTGAGCAAAGATTTAAATTTTCCACAATGTATTCTGAATATTACAGCACAAGATCAGGAGTGCTACTCAAGGAAACTCACATTAAGTTCTGTGTCTATTCACTAATTCAGCACCGTGGGGGAAAACTCAGGGGAGTTCTCATAGGCTGACAGCAAAAATAGCCTCCATTTACAGGTTGTTTATGAGTGCATTTCACATTACTTTTGGATAATAACTGTAACGCTCGATTGAATCTCCTGCTTAATATGTTTGTGTTATTGCCGCAAATCAACTGCTTTATACTTATAAAACACTTCAACCAGTAAAATGCTCTTTAGCTAGCTTTGCCATCAGCCTGAAACTGGGGGTTTGTACATTAAGTGTTTAACAAATTGGCCCATAACTTCACCTAACAACAACATAGACCTACTGTAGGACCCATAACTTCACCTAACAATAACATAGACCTAGGACTATAAATCATTTAATATTTCAGGTGAAACATGGAAACTAAAATGTCTTTGTCATGACATTTCATAACCTGATCACCAGATAATTTTGTGAATAATCCCACTAGACTACTCTGTAATGTGTTGTCATTCTAAATGTCCCGAAAAGGAAAATAGCTCTGTGTGTTGTACAATAGCCTATCCATCAAGGAACAGTTCTCTACACATTATGAGCAAAGTATCTCTGTGTGCAAACAGACTAACGAGACCTTACTGTAAATCAAGCAGACAATAACATTATAAACATCAATTTGTTAGGTATTTTGGATCCAACGTGGAGCACGGCATAACTGTCTTTACCAGAGTAATGAACGAAGAAGCACTCTGGTTGTTTTTGCATGTCGTGGTGTTTGTCATTTGACTGTCATTCAGAAAATGATTTCCTGGATCAGCTGATGATAGTTGAACATGTGACTGTAACTAAACAGCTACAGTATTAAGTATTATGTGTAATTATTGAAAAACCATGTTAATGACAGTATCCATTTGGGTGTTGTCAATAAAGTTAAGGGGACTTTCGGTTAGAACCATTGGATTTAGCAAACTCTGAAATGATTGAAAACTGTTTTCCCAGCGTAACATAAGGAGACACTAAATGTGACGTAGTTAGAGAGCATTTCAGAGATCTGACTACAAAAAACGGTCCCACTGCAAGATCCAGTATTTAAGTTGAAGTTCATCATATGACAAGCGTAACGTTATGACTATAACTATTGTTCCCTGAAGGAGGGAAACTAGGTACAACATACTATTAAATCCACATGTTATGACTATAACTACTGTTCCCTGAAGGAGGGAAAATAGGTACAACATACTATCATATCCACGCCTTCCTGGAATCCCTGTCTTCCACAGGTGATGAGCGTGAGGCTTGGATTTATTCCTTCAATTTAATACCACTCTTCACCGACCCATGAAGGGGTGGGGCCAATCAGGTGTTGTACCTCGTTTCCCTCCTTCAGGAAACAGTAATTATAGTCAAAGTTACACTTCCTTTCAGTCGGTCAACTTCGGTACAACATACTATGGAGAAATAGATTCATTTCCCATGCCGACCCAAACGGATACTAAATGAAACGACCCATGGCAGATCACCCAGACCTTACCCCGCAAGATGCGTCAGTTTTGTCAATTTATTCATTCTTTTGTTTGAAACACTCCTGTCAATGTTGAGTAAGGACGCACACCTGATTACACATATAGAAGTAGGATTAGTCTACATGGCCTGCACACAAATGTAGGCCTATAAATGTGCCTATTTGGGGATGTCTGATTGTCTTAACGCACCACCACTAATGAGTATGACCTCCAGCAGGCCACAAATGTGCATGTGTCAGCATATGGTCTCACAAGGGCTCTGAGGATCTCATCTCGGTACCTAATGGCAGTCAGGCCACCTCTGGCGAGCACATGGAGGGCTGTGCGGCCCCACAAAGAAATGCCACCCCACACCATGACTGACCCACCGCCAAACCGGTCATGCTGGAGGATGTTGCAGGCAGCAGAACGTTCTCCACGGCGTCTCCAGACTCTGTCACGTCTGTCACATGTGCTCAGTGTGAACCTGCTTTCATCTGTGAAGAGCGCAGGGCGCCAGAGGCGAATTTGCCAATCTTGGAGTTCTCTGGCAAATGCCAAACGTCCTGCACGGTGTTGGGCTGTAAGCACAACCCCCACCTGTGAATGTCGGGCCCTCATACCACCCTCATGGAGTCTGTTTCTGACAGTTTGAGCAGACACATGCACATTTGTGGCCTGCTGGAGGTCATTTTGCAGGGCTCTGGCAGTGCTCCTCCTTGCACAAAGGCGGAGGTAGCGGTCCTGCTGCTGGGTTGTTGCCCTCCTACGGCCTCCTCCACGTCTCCTGATGTACTGGCCTGTCTCCTGGTAGCGCCTCCATGCTCTGGACACTACGCTGACAGACACAGCAAACCTTCTTGCCACAGCGCGCATTGATGTGCCATCCTGGATGAGCTGCACTACCTGAGCCACTTGTGTGGGTTGTAGACTCCGTCTCATGCTACCACTAGAGTGAGAGCACCGCCAGCATTCAAAAGTGACCAAAACATCAGCCAGGAAGCATAGGAACTGAGAAGTGGTCTGTGGTCACCACCTGCAGAATCACTCCTTTATTGGGGGTGTCTTGCTAATTGCTTATAATTTCCACCTTTTGTCTATTCCATTTGCACAACAGCATGTGAAATTTATTGTCAATCAGTGTTGCTTCCTAAGTGGACAGTTTGATTTCACAGAAGTGTGATTGACTTGGAGTTACATTGTGTTGTTTAAGTGTTCCCTTTATTTTTTTGAGCAGTGTATATATCCTAGAAACCTGGTTAAACTATCATTATGACATCATGGATGAATTCTAGAATATACTATATATCCTAGAAACCTGGTTAAACTATCATTATGACATCATGGATGAATTTTAGAATATAATATATATCCTAGAAACCTGGTTAAACTATAATTTTGACATCATGGATGGCCAGTCCTTGTATTCATAGTGTATTGAATTCAGGGGGTAGCCCTGAGCTGAACTCAAACCTGGGTCCAGTGACTCAAGTTTACACCTTATAACTGTTACACCAAGATGTCCGAACTTCTTGACGAGGACCCCAGGTTTTGGGTTAAGGTTGATACAATAGCTTTCTCTATGAATTTGAGAGTGGTTACATTTCTCCAACCCCATCTCTCAGCTGTTTACCAAACCAAGTCTCTGGGCAGCCATTTTGTTTCTGTTTAAATCTTAGGTTGTCTCTTTAAAAAAGCCACACAACAAACAACCAATCTGCAGTTGAAACAATAACAAAGCTGTAATTCTACTACTGTTTTGCTAATAAGATGATGGGGTTGGAGAAATCTAACTACTCTCAAATTCATAGACAGACCAATGGATGCAAGGACTGACTATCCATGGTATCAACATTATAGTTTTAACCATGTTGAGGCTTTACAGTGTTGATTTACATTGTTTCTAAACAGCTTATTTGGGGTTCTGATGGTGTACAACAGTTTAACTAAGCTCATGAGGCATGTGTTTAACACCAAACATCAGTTCAACAACTGCAGAGTTTGTGCCTCTGTATTTAAGACAATACTTACGAGTGTTAATCAGGGAACGGTTTCTCAAAACCATCTTATGGCTAAGTTCACCGTTAGAACCATCGGACACCTTAAGATGCGTTTGGGAAACCGGGCCCAGAAGTCCAGTTTCCTTCTCTTCTTCCTCCTCCTTTTCCGATGTAACAGTCATCTCCCCTTCTTTCACTCTGAACGCTTCTTCCTCTTCTTTCACAGTAACGGCCTCATCCTCTACCTCTTGTTTTACTGTGATACCTTCCTCTCCTTTAGCACGGGAGTAGCTTAGTGACCGCATGGTCGGGGATGTTAGCTAGCTAGGCTAATGCTAACTTAACCAGCCCGCTGTCGGAATAATAACAACAACGCCGTAATTATGAAATTAAAAAGGTAACTAACTAGACGACAGAAGAGGGTTTAAAACACAGTGGCTAATAATTACGAAAGCGTCTAAAGAGCTTTATTGGTTCGTCTATTGTGTCTAGCAAGCTACCGAGGTGACTGACTGTCTGTTGCTGCTATTGAAAGAAGCGTTCCGTCCACTAGATTATACGTCACAGTAGCAGCATTGCCGTAAAGTCGCAGACAGCAATCTGTTGACTGGAGTGGGTAACGCAGTTGAGTAAAATGTATATTTAATTTTCAGACAAAAAGTTAAAGGGTAGGAACCAGGGACGTCGCTAGAACTAAAATATTAATTAGACCCCCCTAAATAAATCAATATCAGTCAATATATTTTTTCTGTAATTTCTTTTTTTTGTCAACCGTTCCATCTCATCTTAAACTTTTTACCGGGCCGGCACTAGGACCGGGGGAGGCTGCTGCTGCGCTAGTGACTGTTAGACTTTCTTCAGCAAAGATGGCGGACAGAAATACTAGGAGAGAGGGGTACCCCTACACAGAACTGAAATGAATCAAAGATGGCGAACAGAAATACGAGAAGAGAGGGGTACCCCTACACAGAACTGAACTGAATCAAAGATGTCGGACAGAAATACTAGAATTGAGGGGTACCCCTACACAGAACTGAACTGAATCAAAGATGGCGGACAGAAATACTAGAAGAGAGGGGTACCCCTACACAGAACTGAACTGAATCAAAGATGGCGGACAGAAATACTAGAAGAGAGGGGAACCCCTACACAGAACTGAATCAAAGATGGCGGACAGAAATACTAGGATGGAAGCAAATGTAAGGGATTATAACGTCATAACTAATCATGCAAAAACATGTACAGTTGACAGGACTGTTAGTTCATGTAGAGACAAACGATTATGCATTTTTTAAATCATAGTTCATTTACGAAAATCGTGATTTAGCCAGCTAGCTGACTAGCTAACATTAGCCAACTAGCTGGCTAGCTTTATGGGTGTTGTGACATGAGTATGAAATTGTAATTCTGGTTGTTTTAGGGACTCCTGAAACAACCAGCAAACCAGACTGTCGTTTTGGGAAACAGTTAATGTATAGAATCTAGCTAGCTGAAGATTTTACTGCAAATTGAATGTACAATTTTGTACGCTTTCCTTGCTTATATTTGCCATGCAGATAGATGAAATCACGTAGCTAGCTATGTTCTTGCTTATTGTGCAGTGGATGATTAAAATCCCTGTATGCCCATGGATGTGTAGCTAGCTATCTAGCCGATCTGTGTATGGACCCAAACGTTTGGTATACATATTAGTTCAGAACCTAGCTATGAACCTCAGCTATCATAGCCAGTTGTATCAACTTCAAAACAGCCTGAATGACATTAATGAAGCCTATGGATTGAGTAGAATATAATATCATGTTGTGCCAAGGATGCAAGTCGTATATACATGTAGTTATTACCATGCATGAGATCCCCACATTGTAGCCTGTACATTTAATATATTCACTGATCATGTACTCTACCTTGGCAAATAAAGGTGCAGTTTAGGTATTAATGTCTTTGAGATTATTTTTCAGTCATATCCAATACCAGGAGAATCAAATTCCAGTCTTTGAATGACGCTGTGTCTGCATGTATGTATTACAATTCTACACTTCAACAGTGTTTACCAATCTTGGTCCTGGGACATCAATGGTTACACATTGTAACTAATAGACTAGAAACAGGATTTAACTAGTTAATTCATATATACAGAAACATAATGTTAAAAACAGAACACTACACTTCCTATGCATCATGTAAATACTCCAACACTGGTTCATCTCAACATCTAATGCCCTTCATCTGCATTGATCTGATAAACACAGGATAGGTAGAGTATTTCATCACATTACACTTCATTTCAACCAGTAGAGAATGTGAAACGCTTTATTGAAAAGCTCATTATCCAAGTGTTATAAATACAAGTTCAATCTGTCCTTCAATGCACATCTGTTGTGCATTATAAAAACAGAGGAAGAAAGAGGTGGAGAGAGAGGTGTAAAAGACAGAAAGGGAAAGAGGTAAGCACATAGGAGCAGGGAAGGCAGCACATGATTAATGAATCACAGTGCTACCTAAATATTCTCTCAGTTCTTCACAATTACATAACAGTGTCTCTAGTCGGCCCAAAGGTTATCTTAAAAGCAGGTGAGGTGGCGATGATGGGACTGGGGGTTGGCATCCTCACACATCAAAACATGTCTGCAGACGAGAGACAGATGGAGAGAGAGAGCATGTTTAAGCCTTGTGTTTTAAGTTTTTATTCTAACATTGTTAGTCATCAATCAGGAGGTGAAATGCAAAACTGACCTTGGATCATTAACTCTGGGACTACTGCATCTATCTGTATTTCAATGTAAAGCATCTCTTTAATAATACTTCCTGTATAATATAAACTGACCTGGGATCATTAACTCTGGGACTACTGCATCTATCTGTATTTCAATGTAAAGCATATCTTTAATAATATTTCCTGTATAATATAAACTGACCTGGGATCATTAACTCTGGGACTACTGCATCTATCTGTATTTCAATGTAAAGCATCTCTTTAATAATACTTCCTGTATAATATGAACTGACCTGGGATCATTAACTCTGGGACTACTACATCTATCTGTATTTCAATGTAAAGCATCTCTTTAATAATACTTCCTGTATAATATAAACTGACCTGGGATCATTAACTCTGGGACTACTGCATCTCTATCTGTATTTCAATGTAAAGCATCTCTTTAATAATACTTCCTGTTGTCCTGACCAAGTGACCTCTCACCTCTGATCATGCTGTGCCCTCTATGTAGCCAGTTCAGATGTAGGAGGGGTTCACCGACACAGCTGATATAACCTAGAGGATTTAGGGAGAAGGGGAGAGAGGGATGAAGTGAAGGAGAGAGACTGTTATTGAGAAAATAAGGTAGTTAAAGCCACAGTGTTCAACAGGAATCTGTGTGTGGCCTCACCTGGTGTCCACACCACACTAAGTGGCTGCAGAGTACTTTATGCTGAAAAACATGAATGGACCCACAAGGACAAACAATATAGCGTAGTTATAGAAATAATGAAGTGTCTTACTATTCTCCATGTTTGGCCCTCTTGCCTATTCTTTGAAGGTGGAAGGAGCCACAGTTATACACCTGAGCCTGCTTACTGCACAATCCATCAATCAGATTGATACATGAGTGTGTAGGTGTGGGTTATAGGGTGTCTAATTGTTCTACATTTTTTCAATATGGGTGATTTAAAATAGCCTGTTTTGTTTTTGCACAGACATTACACCCTCACCTGAGAAGTAGAAATCAAAGGGAGAGAAACTATGAATTGAATAACTGCAGTTGACATAGCTAAGTAAATGGAAGAATACTCCTATTGCAATGTGAATGGCTCTTAAAAGAGCCTTTGGTTGAGCATAGTGTAGTCTATGGTGTTGCCAGGGAACAGCACCCTCTTAAAAGAGCCTTTGGTTGTGCATAGTGTAGTCTATGGTGTTGCCAGGGAACAGCACCCTCTTTGAAGAAGTAGGAGGTGAAGATCTCCTGCACACGGATTGCCTCTCTTGCTGTGTTGTTGGACCCCATCCTTGAAACATCCTGCAGAGCAGCAGACTCCTCCTCTGGGACATGGCGGCGAGCTGCAGATCCCCTCCTGGTCCTCGTGTCATCGTCATGAAGTTACGCAGGACACAGGTAGCCTTCACACACCTGAATTCCTCCAGGAGGCAGTCCCAGATGACCCTGGTCACCCAACCTTGCAGTGCCCTACACGGTAACTGTAGGCAATCGTTTTGAAGGAATCTCCAGTTACAAGGTATCTGTAGGAATATGGAAGACAATGTAATTATTAGACTGTTACATCACCAGGTCATTGTGGATTACTAAAGTATAATATCCCTGATAACAAATCATGATAACATTGAATTGATAGATGCATGGGCACACATATGTACATGTGTAGCATGTGACAATAACAGGATCATATCAAGGATGACATCACAAATGAATACATAAATACCTCTTGAAGCTTGATGATGAGTTGATCATTTGAATCAGCTGTGCAGTGCTGAGGCAAAAACAACAATGTGCCTCTTTGAGTCCCCAGGACTGAGAACCACTGCTCTTCATTGGGACCTCTTCATATGTAGACTGGCTTTCATAGCGCTCTTTATATACAGTCTTTGGAGTTGGCTAGATAGCTAGCTAACCAACTAGATTTGAGTTAGCCTGCACTGTAGCTAGTTAGCTAATAATACATAGATTTTGAAAATGTAAAGAAAAACTATTTACTTACTTGAATAGGTTCTCCCAGCCATGTGGACAACTGGAAACAGGGCAGCAAAGTCTGTCACCAGAGCGTTTTAGAGGATATTACTATTGAACTATGAACCCATTTAATAACCAGACCTTCATACAAACTTGCTCTGCTGAATTCTTGACGGAGTCACAACGGGCAGGCAGAGCGGCACACAGCAATTTACCGCCATTTATCTAGTGTACATTCACCCTCAGTCACCTTGTCCTAGAGAGATTTACATGGTTATCAAAACGTCACACCAGGGTAAGCCTATACAAAACACAGCCCTGTGGTGAAAATGAATGGTGGGAAAACGATGTGAACCATTTCCCTGTTTGACCTGTAGTTGTTATGGATATTATGACTCTACAGCGCCCCACAGTGGACGGGTCACAATATGTTCCATTGATAAAGCAGACTTTATTTAACCTCCATGACATCTTGTTTTTACATGACGTTGTAGATTGCAGCTGTATATAGTATATATATGTAGGATGTTTTCAGTGTGTTTTTAACCCTTTCAGACAATGGATTAGTCGCAATTTTAAATAACAGTACACTAACATTACACTAAGTAAACTCAATTTTGACAGTCCAAAAGAAAACACACATTCTCAGTCAAAAACACAAGTCTTTTTTAGGTACCTTAACCTGGGTAAATCTCTTTCCACACTGGGAGCAGTGGTGCATCTTTTTTTCCTGTGTGTGTCCTCTCATGCTGGTTCAGGTTTCCTAACTGTACAAAATTATTTCCACAATGGGAACATTGGTAAGGCTTTTCTCCTGTGTGTATTCTCTCATGCTTCTTCAGGCTCCCTAACCACCTAAAACTCTTTCCACACAAGGAGCAGTGGTAAGGCTTCTCTTCTTTGTGTATTCTCTTATGTGTTTTCAGGCTCCCTAACTGAGTAAAACTCTTTCCACACAAGGAGCAGTGATGTCGTCCTGCTGGTTTGGACGTCTCTGGGTCTGGTTCCCCTGAAGGACTCTTCCTGCTGTCAGAAGGAGAGTCTGGTCTCTCTCCTGTCAAAGACAAACATATTATTTAATTAAACAGACTTGAATGAAACCTCCACATGATCAAACTTCCTATGACGTTTAATCTAGACTAGATCCCTCAATAACCTGAAGTCAGTTTTCACAAGTATTATAAAACCGACTTCAAAATTCAGGTCTCTGTGTGCTTCTTAGGATGTCCAGGCAGGTAATTCACTTCTAACTTAAGTCTTGCAGGTGTTTACATAGTTTGACACATCTGCCAGGTGATTCACTTCTAACTTAAGTCTAGCAGGTGTTTACATGGTTTGACACATCTGCCAGGTGATTCACTTCTAACTTAAGTCTTGCAAGTGTTGACATGGTTTGGCACATCTGCCAGGGGATTCACTTCTAACTTAAGTCTTGCAGGTGTTTACATGGTTTGACACATCTGCCAGGTGATTCACTTCTAACTTAAGTCTTGCAGGTGTTTACATGGTTTGGCACATCTGCCAGGTGATTCACTTCTAACTTAAGTCTTGCAGGTGTTTACATGGTTTGACACATCTGCCAGGGGATCGAAAAATCAGTACCAGCGTATTATTATCACTTTGTTGTACTTTTACCCCTTTTTCATGAAATCCAATTGTAACTCCCCTCCGGACTCGGGGGAGAGGCGAAGATCGAGAGCCATGCATCCCCCGAAACACGACCCTGCCAAGCCACACTGCACTTCTTGACACACTGCTCGCTTATACTTCTTATGGCTGAGATCCCGGTAACGGGATCGATATGACAACAGCCAGTGAAAGTGCATGGCGCCAAATTCAAACAACAGAAATCTCATAATTAAAATTCCTCATACATACATATATCTTAAACCATTTTAAAGGTAACCTTGTTGTTAATCCCACCAAAGTGTCCGATTTCAAATAGGCTTTACAGCGAAAGCACCAAAAACGATTATGTTAGGTCACCGCCAAATCACAGACAAACACAGTCATTTTTACGGCCAAAGACAAGAGTCACAAAAAGCACAAATAGAGATAAAATTAATCACTAACCTTTAATGATCTTCATCAGATGACACTCATAGGACTTCATGTTACACAATACATGCATGTTTTGCTTGATAAAGTTCATATTTATATAAAAAAATCTGAGTTTACATTCACACATTCGTGTTACATTCACTAGTTCCAAAAACATCCAGTGATTTTGCGTAGCCACATCGATTCAACAGAAATACTCATCATAAATGTAGATGAAAATACAAGTTATACACATGGAATTATAGATATACCTCTCCTTAATGCAACCGCTGTGTCAGATTTTTTTTTTAAATTACGTAAAAAGCAAACCATGCAATGATCTGAGACGGCGCTCAGAACAATAGTCAAATTAGCCGCCATGTTGCAGTCAACAGAAACCAGAAAATACATGATAAATATTCCCTTACCTTTGATGATCTTCATCAGAATGCACTCCCAGGAATTCCAGGTCCACAATAAATGCTTGATTTGTTCGATAATGTCCGTTATTTATGTCCAATTAGCTACTTTTGTTAGCGCGTTTGGTAAACAAATCCAAAGTCACGAAGAGCGTTCCCTAAAAGCTGACGAAATGTCCAAAAATGCATTAACAGTCAGTAGAAACATGTCAAACGATATATTGAATCAATCTTGAGAATGTTTTTAACATAAATCTTGAATAACGTTCCAACTGGAGAATTACATTGACTTCAGATGAGCGATGGAACAGAGCATGGTTAGAGGATGGTCAGGTCATGGCAGACTTGACGAATTCCCCTCTCATTCGGCCCCCCTTCACAGTAGAGGCATCAGACAAAGTTCTACAGACTGTTGACATCATTCAAACAGTTTTGGAAACTTCAGAGTGTTTTCTATCCAATATGAAAATACTATGCATATATTAGCAACTGGGACTGAGGAGCAGGCAGTTTACTATGGGCACCTCTGTGCACCTTTCATCCAAGCTAGTCAATACTGCCCCTGCACCCATAAGAAGTTAACCCTGGAAGCCAGCCACACCAATGTGTCGGAGGAAACACCGTCCAGCTGGCGACCGAAGTCAGCGTGCATGCGCCCGGCCGCCACAAGGAGTCGCTAGAGCGCGATGGGACAAGGACATCCCGGCCGGCCAAACCCTCCCCTGAATGCTGGGACAATTGTGCGCCGCCTCTATGAGACTCCCAATCACAGCTGGTTGTGATACAGCCTGGATTAGAACCAGGGACTGTAGGGCCAATGACAAGCATACCCATAACATGATGCAGCCACCACCATGCTTGAAAATATGAAGAGTGGTAGTCAGTGATGTGTTGGATTTTCCCGAAACATAAAACACTTTGTATTCAGGAAATAAAGTTCCTGAATACAATAAAGTTATATAAAGTTAATTTCTTTGCCAATTATTTTTGCAGTATTACTTTAGTGCCTTATTGCAAACACGATAAATGTTTTGTAATAAAAAAAATTCTGTACAGGCTTCCTTCTTTTCACTCTGTCATTTGGGTTAGTATTGTGGAGTAACTACAATGTTGTTGATCCATCCTCAGTTTTGTCCTATCACAACCTTTAAACACTAACTATTTTAATGTCACCATAGGCCTCATGGTGAAATCCCTGAGCGGTTTCCTTCCTCTCCTGCAACTGAGTTAGGAAGGACGCCTGCATCTTTGTAGTGACTGGTTGTATTGATACATCATCTAAAGTGTCATTAATAACTTCACCATGCTCAAAGGGATATTCACCAATAGGTGTCTTTCTTTGCGAGGCATTAGACAACCTACCTGGTCTTTGTGGTTGAATCTGTGTTTGAAATTCACTGCTCGACTGAGGGACCTTCCAGATAATTGTATGTGTGGGGTACAGAGATGAGGTAGTCATTCAGACATCACGTTAAACACTATTATTGCACACAGAGTGAGTCCCTGCAACTTATTATGTGACTTGTTAAGCAACATCTTTACTCCTGAACTTATTTAGGCTTTTAATTACATTTGTAAACATTTCCAAAAACATAATTCCACTTCGACATTATGGGGTATTGAAACCATTTAACCCCAGTATCTCTACTTGCACATTCATCTTCTGCTATTCACATTCACATTCCCTACCATTCCAGTGTTTAATTGCTATATTGTAATTACTTCGCCACCATGGTCTATTTATTGCCTAACCTCTCTTATCCTACCTTATTTGCACATGCTGTATATAGATTTTTCTACTGTATAATTGATTGTATGTTTGTTTATTCCATGTGTAACTCTGTGTTGTTGTTTGTGTCATTGCAAATGAGAACTTCTTCTCAACTAGTCTACCTGGTTAAATAAAGGTGAAATAAAAATACATTTTAAATTCAGGATGTAACACAACAACATGTGGGACCAGTCAAGGGGTGTGAATACTTTCTGAAGTCTCTGTATATATAAAACTCCCCCCACCCAGCAATCTAATAGCATCAGTAAAATCTGTTGAAATAAAACCACAGATAAATATACCTAACATAGTACAATCTAATAGCATCAGTAAATCTGTTGAAATAAAACCACAGATAAATATACCTAACATAGTACAATCTAATCGCATCAGTAAAATCTGTTGAAATAAAACCACAGATAAATATACCTAACATAGTACATCTATTAAACAATACATCAGAAATAGTTACACATTATAGAGATCCATTCCTGGATGTACAGGTCTGTTGGATAAACCTTCAGAAATAGTTACACATTATAGAGATTAATTCATGGATGTACAGGTCTGTTGGATAAACCTTCAGAAATAGTTACACATTATAGAGATCCATTCCTGGATGTACAGGTCTGTTGGATAAACCATCAGAAATAGTTACACATTATAGAGATCCATTCATGGATGTACAGGTCTGTTGGATAAACCTTCAGAAATAGTTACACATTATAGAGATCCATTCCTGGATGTACAGGTCTGTTGGATAAACCTTCAGAAATAGTTACACATTATAGAGATCCATTCATGGATGTACAGGTCTGTTGGATAAACCTTCAGAAATGTCCGCTGCTGATTTCTTCCAGGTGTCCATAGCGACACCCTGGTCCTGTGAATCCTGGCCGTGGACAAATTCTCAGTCAGAAACACAAGTCAGAACACAGCCTCTCTATTCTCTCATGTGTTTTCAGGTCCTCTGACTGGGAAAATGTCTTTTCACAATGAGAGCAGTGGTATGTCTTCTCCTCCTGTGTATTAGTATGTTGGAAAGGCTTCTCTCCTGTGTGTGTTCTCTCATGCGTTTTCAGACTCACTAACCACCTAAAACTCTTTCCACAGTGAGAACAGTGATACGACGTTTCTCCTGTGTGTATTCTCTCATGCCCAACCAGGGTCCCTAACTGAGTAAAATTCTTTCCACAGTGAGAACAGTGATACGGCTCTTCTCCTGTGTGTATTCTCTCATGCGTTTTCAGACTCACTAACCACCTAAAACTCTTTCCACAGTGGGAGCAGTGGTGTTGGTTAGGCGTCTCTGGGTCTGTTTCCTCTGAGGAACTCTTCTCGCTGTCAGAGTCTGGTCTCTTTCCTGCCAAAAGACAAACAGATTATTTAGTTAAACAGAGACCTGAATGAAGCCTGCATTAAATAAAATTGTCTTCCTATGAGGTTTAATCTAGACTAGATCCTTCAATAACCTGAGGTCAGTCTTCACAACATTACATCATTAAAAATAAACTTGGTGACGGTGAGATTTAAAAAAAATGATGTAGAGCTCCAAATCTAATTTCTCAGGGAATGTCATGATGTCATAATAAGAGCTCTATAATAATAGATAATGTCATGTTTATAGGCTGAACAGAGATGGTTGTTTGCCATTCTGTGAGACAATTAAGTTGTGATTTTGTGGTGGGGGGGGGGGACTCTGATGGTATACACATGTTACAGTTAAGCAATAAGACCCGAGGAAGTGTGGTATATGGCCAATATAGCATGGTTAAAGACTGTCCTTAAGCACGACGCAACGCAGAGTGCCTGGATACAGCCCTTAGCCGTGGTATATTGGCCATATATCACAAACCCCTGGGGTGGATTATTGCAATTATAAACTGGTTACCAACGTAATTAGAGCAGTAAAAATACATGTTTTGTCATACCCATGGTATACGGCCTGATATACCACGGCTGTCAGCCAATCAGCATTCAGGGCTTTAATCACCCATTTTAAAATGTAGCTTTAACATTATATTATCACATAAATTCCTATAGCACAGAACAACATTTTCAAGTATAGAATTTCAGTAGCATGCTGCTTAAAAACCACACATTCATTAAAAACCTTTAGAGAGTTAGAGCCCGTTTTTAAGACAGTACTTACTGGTGGTAATCAGATCTCCTGACTCCTCTGTCAATATGACCGTTATCTCTCCCTCTTTCTCCTTCTTCACTCCAAAAACTGCATCCTCCTCTTTCTCTTCCTCCTCCTCTTTTACTGCATCCTCCTCCTCTTTCACTCTGAACGTGTCTTCCTCTTCTTTCACTGAAACGTCTTTCTCTTCTTCTTTCACGGTAACATCCTCACCCTCTACTTCTTGTTTTACTGTAACACCCTCCTCTTCCTCCTCGACAATGTTCAGCCCCAGAGCTTCTTTCTCCGTCCAGCAGACCGCCTCTTCTTTAACTGGAGGGGGGATGTTTAGGGAGCTCATGGTCGGAGATGTTAGCTAGCTAGTTAGCATTAGCGACTAGCCTAGCGCTAGACACATTTAAGACGTCTGCCTGACTAACAACGTAAATATGAAAATAAATGGGGCAACTCGCTCTAAAACAGAAGTATGTCTAAAACACATAGGCAAATATGCACTGAAACAGTCTAAAAAGCTTGAATGTTTAGGCCATGTCGCCTAGCAAGCTACTGAAGTGACTGACTCGCTGTTGTTGTTGAAGTGTCCCGTCCACTAGATTATACGTCACACTGGCAGCATCGTCATCAGCTGACTGGAGTGGGTAACGCAGTATAAGGAAATGTTTATTTTATTTCCTGACAAAAAAAATTTACGAAATTTTAAAATGTATTTCATTAAATAATATTATATTGATACGTCCAAAGGAAAGCATGTGTTGATTGATTAGTGAAGATGTGTAATGAATGAGAATTTAAACTTTACATCTAACGCTGCATTTAAGGCAATGTCATATTCATTCAGTCAAACAAACGCTCTGCAGCGTCTGGTTTAACAGTGATCTACGTTCTATGAAAGCTGCTGGGAGCAAACTGGAGAATAGCTAGAGGAAAACAACGCTAACTGTGCATCCCCAGGCCCTGGTATATCACCAGACTGCATACAAACCTAACTGCATCCCCAGGCCCTGGTATATCACCAGACTGCATACAAACCTAACTGCATCCCCAGGCCCTGGTATATCAACAGACTGCATACAAACCTAACTGCATCCATAGTCCCTGGTATATCACCAGACTGTACAAACCTAACTGCATCCCCAGTATATCACCAGACTGCATACACACCTAACTGCATCTAAAATAACTAAAATATGACTGCAGAACAGAAGAGCAGAGACACACAGAATGATGGCAGGGAAAATCCAAAACATCCAAAATAGATAGATTCCATGATGGTGAAACAAAGCTTCCTGAAGCATTGACGCTTTACAACCAATAGTCTCAAAAATAGGTTCATCACTCAAGGCTTTAAGCAACACAGAATTTAGAACAGCCAAATTATTATAGATGACACCCCACACCGTAGCAGCATAGCCTTTATGTCATTATTATAGATGACATCCCACACCGTAGCAGCATAGCCTTTATGTCATTAATATAGATGACATCCCACACCGTAGCAGCATAGCCTTTATGTCATTATTATAGATGACGTCCCACACCGTAGCAGCATAGCCTTTATGTCATTATTATAGATGACGTCCCACACCGTAGCAGCATAGCCTTTATGTCATTATTATAGATGACATCCCACACCGTAGCAGCATAGCCTTTATGTCATTATTATAGATGACATCCCACACCGTAGCAGCATAGCCTTTATGTCATTATTATAGATGACGTCCCACACCGTAGCAGCATAGCCTTTATGTCATTATTATAGATGACATCCCACACCGTAGCAGCATAGCCTTTATGTCATTATTATAGATGACATCCCACACCGTAGCAGCATAGCCTTTATGTCATTATTATAGATGACGTCCCACACCGTAGCAGCATAGCCTTTATGTCATTATTATAGATGACATCCCACACCGTAGCAGCATAGCCTTTATGTCATTATTATAGATGACATCCCACACCGTAGCAGCATAGCCTGTATGTCATTATTATAGATGACATCCCACACCGTAGCAGCATAGCCTTTATGTCATTATTATAGATGACATCCCACACCTTAGCAGCATAGCCTTTATGTCATTATTATAGATGACATCCCACACCGTAGCAGCATAGCCTTAATGTCATTATTATAGATGACGTCCCACACCGTAGCAGCATAGCCTTTATGTCATTATTATAGATGACATCCCACACCGTAGCAGCATAGCCTTTATGTCATTATTATAGATGACATCCCACACCGTAGCAGCATAGCCTTTATGTCATTATTATAGATGACATCCCACACCGTAGCAGCATAGCCTTTATGTCATTATTATAGATGACGTCCCACACCGTAGCAGCATAGCCTTTATGTCATTATTATAGATGACATCCCACACCGTAGTGCATAGCAGCATAGCCTTTATGTCATTATTATAGATGACATCCCACACCGTAGCAGCATAGCCTTTATGTCATTATTATAGATGATATCCCACACCGTAGCAGCATAGCCTTTATGTCATTATTATAGATGACATCCCACACCGTAGCACGTAGCAGCATAGCCTTTATGTCATTATTATAGATGACATCCCACACCGTAGCAGCATAGCCTTTATGTCATTATTATAGATGACGTCCCACACCGTAGCAGCATAGCCTTTATGTCATTATTATAGATGACATCCCACACGGTAGCAGCATAGCCTTTATGTCATTATTATAGATGACGTCCCACACCGTAGCAGCATAGCCTTTATGTCATTATTATAGATGACGTCCCACACCGTAGCAGCATAGCCTTTATGTCATTATTATAGATGACGTCCCACACCGTAGCAGCATAGCCTTTATGTCATTATTATAGATGACATCCCACACCGTAGCAGCATAGCCTTTATGTCATTATTATAGATGACATCCCACACCGTAGCAGCATAGCCTTTATGTCATTATTATAGATGACAACCCACACCGTAGCAGCATAGCCTTTATGTCATTATTATAGATGACGTCCCACACCGTAGCAGCATAGCCTTTATGTCATTATTATAGATGACATCCCACACCGTAGCAGCAGAGCCTTTATGTCATTATTATAGATGACAACCCACTCCGTAGCAGCATAGCCTTTATGTCATTATTATAGATGACGTCCCACACCGTAGCAGCATAGCCTTTATGTCATTATTATAGATGACGTCCCACACCGTAGCAGCATAGCCTTTATGTCATTATTATAGATGACGTCCCACACCGTAGCACGTAGCAGCATAGCCTTTATGTCATTATTATAGATGACATCCCACACCGTAGCAGCATAGCCATTATGTCATTAATATAGATGACATCCCACACCGTAGCAGCATAGCCTTTATGTCATTATTATAGATGACATCCCACACCGTAGCAGCATAGCCTTTATGTCATTATTATAGATGACGTCCCACACCGTAGCAGCATAGCCTTTATGTCATTATTATAGATGACGTCCCACACCGTAGCAGCATAGCCTTAATGTCATTATTATAGATGACGTCCCACACCGTAGCAGCATAGCCTTTATGTCATTATTATAGATGACATCCCACACCGTAGCAGCATAGCCTTTATGTAATTATTATAGATGACGTCCCACACCGTAGCAGCATAGCCTTTATGTCATTATTATAGATGACGTCCCACACCGTAGCAGCATAGCCATTATGTCATTATTATAGATGACGTCCCACACCGAAGCAGCATAGCCTTTATGTCATTATTATAGATGACGTCCCACACCGTAGCAGCATAGCCTTTATGTCATTATTATAGATGACATCCCACACCGTAGCAGCATAGCCTTTATGTAATTATTATAGATGACGTCCCACACCGTAGCAGCATAGCCATTATGTCATTATTATAGATGACATCCCACACCGAAGCAGCATAGCCTTTATGTCATTATTATAGATGACGTCCCACACCGTAGCAGCATAGCCATTATGTCATTATTATAGATGACATCCCACACCGAAGCAGCATAGCCTTTATGTCATTATTATAGATGACATCACACACCGTAGCAGCATAGCCTTTATGTCATTATTATAGATGACATCACACACCGTAGCAGCATTGCCTTTTTGTCATTATTATAGATGACATCCCACACCGTAGCAGCATAGCCTTTATGTCATTATTATAGATGACATCCCACACCGTAGCAGCATAGCCTTTATGTCATTATTATAGATGACATCCCACACCGTAGCAGCATAGCCTTTATGTCATTATTATAGATGACGTCCCACACCGTAGCAGCATAGCCTTTATGTCATTATTATAGATGACATCCCACACCGTAGTGCATAGCAGCATAGCCTTTATGTCATTATTATAGATGACATCCCACACCGTAGCAGCATAGCCTTTATGTCATTATTATAGATGATATCCCACACCGTAGCAGCATAGCCTTTATGTCATTATTATAGATGACATCCCACACCGTAGCACGTAGCAGCATAGCCTTTATGTCATTATTATAGATGACATCCCACACCGTAGCAGCATAGCCTTTATGTCATTATTATAGATGACGTCCCACACCGTAGCAGCATAGCCTTTATGTCATTATTATAGATGACATCCCACACGGTAGCAGCATAGCCTTTATGTCATTATTATAGATGACATCCCACACCATAGCAGCATAGCCTTTATGTCATTATTATAGATGACATCCCACACCGTAGCAGCATAGCCTTTATGTCATTATTATAGATGACATCCCACACCGTAGCAGCATAGCCTTTATGTCATTATTATAGATGACGTCCCACACCGTAGCAGCATAGCCTTTATGTCATTATTATAGATGACGTCCCACACCGTAGCAGCATAGCCTTTATGTCATTATTATAGATGACGTCCCACACCGTAGCAGCATAGCCTTTATGTCATTATTATAGATGACATCCCACACCGTAGCAGCATAGCCTTTATGTCATTATTATAGATGACAACCCACACCGTAGCAGCATAGCCTTTATGTCATTATTATAGATGACGTCCCACACCGTAGCAGCATAGCCTTTATGTCATTATTATAGATGACATCCCACACCGTAGCAGCAGAGCCTTTATGTCATTATTATAGATGACAACCCACTCCGTAGCAGCATAGCCTTTATGTCATTATTATAGATGACGTCCCACACCGTAGCAGCATAGCCTTTATGTCATTATTATAGATGACGTCCCACACCGTAGCAGCATAGCCTTTATGTCATTATTATAGATGACGTCCCACACCGTAGCACGTAGCAGCATAGCCTTTATGTCATTATTATAGATGACATCCCACACCGTAGCAGCATAGCCATTATGTCATTATTATAGATGACATCCCACACCGTAGCAGCATAGCCTTTATGTCATTATTATAGATGACATCCCACACCGTAGCAGCATAGCCTTTATGTCATTATTATAGATGACGTCCCACACCGTAGCAGCATAGCCTTTATGTCATTATTATAGATGACGTCCCACACCGTAGCAGCATAGCCTTAATGTCATTATTATAGATGACGTCCCACACCGTAGCAGCATAGCCTTTATGTCATTATTATAGATGACATCCCACACCGTAGCAGCATAGCCTTTATGTAATTATTATAGATGACGTCCCACACCGTAGCAGCATAGCCTTTATGTCATTATTATAGATGACGTCCCACACCGTAGCAGCATAGCCATTATGTCATTATTATAGATGACATCCCACACCGAAGCAGCATAGCCTTTATGTCATTATTATAGATGACGTCCCACACCGTAGCAGCATAGCCTTTATGTCATTATTATAGATGACATCCCACACCGTAGCAGCATAGCCTTTATGTAATTATTATAGATGACGTCCCACACCGTAGCAGCATAGCCATTATGTCATTATTATAGATGACATCCCACACCGAAGCAGCATAGCCTTTATGTCATTATTATAGATGACGTCCCACACCGTAGCAGCATAGCCATTATGTCATTATTATAGATGACATCCCACACCGAAGCAGCATAGCCTTTATGTCATTATTATAGATGACATCACACACCGTAGCAGCATAGCCTTTATGTCATTATTATAGATGACATCACACACCGTAGCAGCATTGCCTTTTTGTCATTATTATAGATGACATCCCACACCGTAGCAGCATAGCCTTTATGTCATTATTATAGATGACATCCCACACCGTAGCAGCATAGCCTTTATGTCATTATTATAGATGACATCCCACACCGTAGCAGCAAAGCCTTTGTCATTATTATAGATGACATCCCACACCGTAGCAGAATAGCCTTTATGTCATTATTATAGATGACATCCCACACCGTAGCAGCAAAGCCTTTGTCATTATTATAGATGACATCCCACACTGTAGCAGCATAGCCTTTATGTCATTATTATAGATGACATCCCACACCGTAGCAGCATAGCCTTTATGTCATTATTATAGATGACGTCCCACACCGTAGCACGTAGCAGCATAGCCTTTATGTCATTATTATAGATGACGTCCCACACCGTAGCAGCATAGCCATTATGTCATTATTATAGATGACATCCCACACCGAAGCAGCATAGCCTTTATGTCATTATTATAGATGACATCCCACACCGTAGCAGCATAGCCTTTATGTCATTATTATAGATGACATCCCACACCGTAGCAGCATAGCCTTTATGTCATTATTATAGATGACGTCCCACACCGTAGCAGCATAGCCTTTATGTCATTATTATAGATGACGTCCCACACCGTAGCAGCATAGCCTTTATGTCATTATTATAGATGACATCCCACACCGTAGCAGCATAGCCTTTATGTCATTATTATAGATGACATCCCACACCGTAGCAGCATAGCCTTTATGTCATTATTATAGATGACGTCCCACACCGTAGCAGCATAGCCTTTATGTCATTATTATAGATGACATCCCACACCGTAGCAGCATAGCCTTTATGTCATTATTATAGATGACGTCCCACACCGTAGCAGCATAGCCTTTATGTCATTATTATAGATGACATCCCACACCGTAGCACGTAGCAGCATAGCCTTTATGTCATTATTATAGATGACATCCCACACCGTAGCAGCATAGCCTTTATGTCATTATTATAGATGACATCCCACACCGTAGCAGCATAGCCTTTATGTCATTATTATAGATGACATCCCACACCGTAGCAGCATAGCCTTTATGTCATTATTATAGATGACATCCCACACCGTAGCAGCATAGCCTTTATGTCATTATTATAGATGACGTCCCACACCGTAGCAGCATAGCCTTTATGTCATTATTATAGATGACATCCCACACCGTAGCAGCATAGCCTTTATGTCATTATTATAGATGACACCCCACACCGTAGCAGCATAGCCTTTATGTCATTATTATAGATGACATCCCACACCGTAGCAGCATAGCCTTTATGTCATTATTATAGATGACGTCCCACACCGTAGCAGCATAGCCTTTATGTCATTTACTAAACCACTGGCCATGCTCGAGAGCATCAAATCCATGCTGCATTGTGGGTAAATGGTGACTGGCTGACTGATTTATAAATAATGAGTAGTTATTTATGATGTAAGGTGATTTGTAGATCCGTCAGTTGGCAGTCGCCTGCAGTGTCGAACAAGCCCAGTACCAAACCAATCAGGTGGTTGTTCAATGAAATGAAGCTTCAGACGTCTTTGATGACGTGCTGCTGATAAAGTGATACAGGCATCAGCACACTGCTTTGAATGATTGTTTAGTGATTTGGACGCATGGCTCGTAGCTCCGGTATCAAACATAACATCCCCATCGAAAAGTTTACAAAAACAAAAAGGAGCAAGCAGGTTGATTTTCTCTTTTGATTTGAGCCCACGACAAGAAGGCACCAGAGCCTACCGTGCTGACAGGTTCCCACTAGATAACACAACCACACAGTTAATGAAAAGCATGAGGTGAAGCTTGAGCTAGATATCAACCTATTGAGCTAGTGTGACCTTCCTGGTCTCTCAAGTCAGTGAGTCAACACAGGAAGGAGCAATGGATGGATAGTTAATTTATTTCCAAAGCTGCAATGATGGGACACACACAGTATGGATGAATGATCAGTAGTGACGGCATATAAATAGCACTCCCACAGCAATTCTACATTAATCTGCCCTATAATATACTAACAAAAAAAAACGATTGAAATGTATATCAAAGTTATTGTGATCGTATAGTGGATTTAACAATTCCTACTAATTCCTAATTTACTATAATAAATGAATCAATTGTTTCCATGTGTCTCATATTCACTACATCAGAATAAACTGTCATCCATTTTAGTATCAAAATATATCAAATTAACCTGGAAAATGACTAAATGTCCCCCTCTGGTGGTGAAGAAGTATAACACACCTAAACTAACAAAACCGGGCTAATAAACTGGCTGGTGTTCATGAGTTTATAGAGCATGTACTTTATACATTTGTCATAAATGACCTGCATTGATGAGACACACAGTGTGGATGAATGATCAGTAGTCGACAGGGTAAAAATAGCACTCCTAAAGAAGATGCATTTTCCAGTTAGATACCAACTTGAAAGAGGGAACTTTAGCATAAAACCCACATGGAAAACGGAGATTTGGCAAATAACATATAAAGAGAGGCTTATTTGACGCCAAACCAACAACAGTAGATACTAAAACATAAATTGCTAATGTATGATTTAAAACGTGGATTTTGTGATGTAATGTCAACTTTATATATTTCTATCCCGGGACTATTCAATTTTGAACTCACCCACAGCAATTCTCCATAAATCTGCTGTGGATTACCCAGAATCCCGAAATAAATTAATACATATGTGATCATTCAAAAACATAACTGGTTGTGCTTATAGGGAACCAGATCGTGAACACAACTAAGTTACTAAGTCTTTAGCCACACTGTATTGTTACACTGGTGAGTAAAAACTCATGCTTCCTACACAAACTTTTTGTCTGAACATTATAATATATATTTATATATATATAATATATATTTTACGTCACACTAGCGTCATTGTCTTAAAGTCGCACATCTCCATCGCAGTCAGAGGTTCAGACTGAGCGTTACCCACTCCAGTCAGCAGATGGCGGTGTGCGATTTTAAGGCAATGCTGTTAGTGTGACGTATAATCTAGTGGACGGAACGCAATGCTATTAGTGTGACGTATAATCTAGTGGACGGAACGCTTCTTTCAGCAGCAGCAACAGTTAGTCCGCCACCTCGGTAGCTTGCTAGCCAAAATAGCCGAACCCATAAAGCTCTTTAGACGATTTAGTGTATATTAGCCACTGTGTTTTAAACCCTCTTCTGTCGTCTAGTTAGTTAGTTATCCTATTTCATATTTACGGTGTTGTTGTTATTATTCAGCTGGCGGGCTGGTTAAGTTAGCATTAGCCTAGCTAGCTAACATCTCCGACCATGAGTTCACTAAATGACTCTCTTCCTGCTGAAGAAAAGACGGTCTGCTGGACGGAGAAAGAAGCTCTCATCAAAGAGGAGGAGGAAGAGAAGGATGTTACAATACAAAAACAAGTAGAGGGTGAGGCTGTTACAGGGAAAGAAGAAGAGAAAGACGTTACAGTGAAAGAAGAGGCGTTCAGAGTGAAAGAGGAGGAGGGTGTTACAGTTAAAGATGAGGAGGATTCCGTTTTTGAAGTGAAAGCGGAGGAGGGAGATTACGGTCACATCGGAAGTGGAAGAAGAGGAGGAAACTGGATATCTGGGCCCGATTTCCCAAACGCAATTTAAGGCATCCAGTGGTTCTAAAGTTTGGTTTCTCTCCTTGCAAAGACACACATAGTATGTCGTTAAACAGAGACCTAAATGAAACCTCCACATGATAAAACTGTTTTCCTATGAAGTTTAATCTAGACTAGATCCCTCAATAAAAGAGCAGAACTGGTCATCACAGAGTGGCTGTAGTGCTTTGCATGCTGGGTAAATCCATTTGAATTCAATACATTTTTGACAGCATCCCTTTTGATTTAAAAAAATCTCTCCTTACATGTTTGACTACGGAAGAAGTGGTAAGAAAGTGACTTCATGTAACTTTTTTTTTTTTTTTTAAAGATGAACTTAGCCATAAAATGGTTTTGAGAAACCGGGCCGTGATTACCACTGGTAAGTACTGTCTTAAAAACAGAGGTACAAACTCTGCAGTTGTTGAACTGATGTTTGGTGTTAAAAGGGAAATCGGCAATTAACACATCCATATTTTGACTTTAAAATTATTTATTTTAGAGCCATTGATTCTTGAAGAATATAACACATGCCTCATGAGCTTAGTTCAACTGTTGTACCACATCAGAACCGAAAATAAGCTTTTTTTACTCCAATGTTTAGAAACAATGTAAACCAACACTGTATAGCCTCAACATGGTTAAAACTATAATGTTGATATCATGGATGGTCAGTCCTTGCATCCATAGGTCTGTCTATGAATTTGAGAGTAGTTAAATGTCTCCAGGCCCATCATCATCTTATTACCAAAACAGTGGTGGAATGACTGCTGTGTTATTGTTTCAACTGCAGATTGGTTGATTGATGTGTGGCTTTTTTAAAGGGACAACCTAGTATTTAAACAGCAACAAAATGGCTGCCAAGAGACTTGGTTTGGTAAACAGCTGAGGGATGGGGGCTGGAGAAATGTAACCACTCTCAAATTCATAGAGAAAGCTATTGTAGCAACCGTAACCCAACACCTAGCGACCTCGTCAAGAAGTTCAGACATCTTGGTGTAACAGTTATAAGGTGTTGGCTTGACAGTCGCTGGACCCAG
Source organism: Salvelinus namaycush (assembly GCF_016432855.1). Classification (NCBI taxonomy): domain Eukaryota; kingdom Metazoa; phylum Chordata; class Actinopteri; order Salmoniformes; family Salmonidae; genus Salvelinus; species Salvelinus namaycush. The sequence continues at coordinate 82,216 of NW_024058508.1, read as the reverse complement.
GTTTGAGTCCAGCTCAGGGCTTCCCCCTGAATTCACTACACTATGAATACAAGGACTGGCAATGCATGATGTCATAATGATAGTGTAACCAGGTTTCTAGGCTATATAGTATATTCTAGAATTCATCCATGATGTCATAATGATAGTGTAACCAGGTTTGTAGGCTATATAGTATATTCTAGAATTCATCCATGATGTCATAATTATAGTTTAACCAGGTTTCTAGGATATATAGTATATTCTAGAAGTCATCCATGATGTCATAATTGATAGTTTAACCAGGTTTCTGGGATATATAGTATATTCTAGAATTCATCCGTGATGTCATAATTATAGTTTAACCAGGTTTCTAGGATATATAGTATATTCTAGAAGTCATCCATGATGTCATAATGATAGTTTAACCAGGTTTCGAGGCTATATAGTATATTCTAGAATTGCCAGTGTAGATTTCCTGTAGGGTCAAATTGTTAGAGCTGTTGATAAGTCATTGTATAATTTTCAGCCAATTTATTTTCTTGCCATTACATCAATATAGCCCAACCAGAAGAGAATAAACTCTTACTGAACCACTGATCCACCTCCTCCTGCTGTCCTTCATACATTCTGACGTTGCTGGTAATAGGCTACACAAGCAGTCAGCAACCTACATTTGGAGTGCAAATGTATCTTACCATTTCTACTGATCTGGTGACAGTTATGATTTTCATATGTTCATTTTACTGGAACAGTTTCATTTAATTTATAATAGTATCTCAAAATCATTGTCTGTGATTAATCTACATTCTATCTAAATGAAAATTATACAAATCTAAAAGTAACTTTTATTGCCATTGCCAACTATGTAAAAAATAGCCTACATAAAGCCAACAAATAAAAACATTGCAAATAACTGTCCTATAAATCACATGGCCTGTCTATAACGAACTTGAAACATTGTATAAAATATTCTGGGCCCTCAGTTTCCTGTGCCTGTGAGTTCTCGACCGACACAGCTGTAGGCTATTTGTGAAAGGGATAAGAAGTAATCAGGTGTTTTGACATTTCCACTGGATCAGCGCATTAAGTTTTTCCCTTTTGTGCCGAGTGGTTATCGAAAGGGTGAGAGCTGGAAATATTTTTCAAATACTTTGAGGAGTTATTCTCATTTGCAATTGATTTTGATTAGACTTTGTTTACTTGCTGTTTGAGGTGAGAAAAAATGTGCTTTGAGAGGCTCCACAACTCATTAGTGGTGCAGCGTTTAGACAATCAGAAATACTATCAGACATCCCCAAATGGGCACATTTATAGATCTACATTTGTGCTCAGGACAGGTAGACTATGTGTTGTCGGGTAGACTAGTACTACTTCTATATGTGTTGTCAGGTAGACTAGTCCTACTTCTATTTGTGTGCAAATTAATTACCATGTCCTTACACAGCTCTCTGGTCCTGGCCATTGTGGAGAGGTTGGAGTCTGTTTGATTGAGTGTGTGGACAGGTGTCTTTTTGTACAGGTAACGAGTTCAAACAGGTGCAGTTAATACAGGTAATGAGTGGAGAACAGGAGGGCTTCTTAAAGAAAAACTAACAGGTCTGTGAGAGCCGGAATTCTTACTGGTTGGTAGGTGATCAAATACTTATGTCATGCAATAAAATGCAAATTAATTACTTAATCATACAACGTGATTTTCTGGATTTTTGTTTTAGATTCCGTCACTCACAGTTGAAGTGTACCTATGATAAAAATTACAGACCTCTACATGCTTTGTAAGTAGGAAAACCTGCAAAATCGGCAGTGTATCAAAACCTTATAGCTGTGATCAATGTGGGAAGAGTTTTTGTCAATCTGGCCAACTGACAGTGCACCAGAGAACACACACAGGAGAGAAACCTTATAGCTGTGATCAATGTGGGAAGAGTTTTGTTCAATCTAGCTATCTGACAGTGCACAAGAGAACACACACAGGAGAGCCAATATATAGCTGTGACCAGAGATAATCTGATAAAAGATCTCTGACTAATCATCAGAAAATACATGAAGGAGTTGTTTCATGATATCAATGAAATGATGTCACAATGTAGAATGTTTTAACATTGTAGTAGGAGTATTTTAATGATGTCACAATGTAGAATGTTTTAACATTGTAGTAGGAGTATTTTAATGATGTCACAATGTAGAATGTTTTAACATTGTAGCAGGAGTATTTTAATGATGTCACAATGTAGAAGCCTAAACGTTTGTCCCCTGTTCTATTGATTTCAACATGATATGGATATTAGCCTCGGGGTGAAAATCCAGGCTCTGAATTGAAAGAGTTACTATTTATGAGATTTAGTAAGTACACATTATTCCCAGATTCCGTGTGGTTTTTGAGCTGTTAGTTTTAACAGGACGTGCAACCTCATCTCCCTCCTGTCGCACAAATGATTTTAGCATGAAATTGATTAGTTATGACAAATAAGTGTTGCGTTCCTTTGTTTAGCGACCCCTACATTTAAATGCATTCCAACATCACGTACAACCTGATTTCCCCCCTAATTGATATCAGTGATTTATTGCTACTTGTCAAAACAGCGTTTCTGGAAATATGATTATTGTGGCAGATGTTTGTGTAAATAGCACATGTTATGTTTAGGTTTTCAATTTATCCCAAACTGTTTCTGCACATTGGTTATTGATTTGGACATGTTAAAACTGTGTTTTGACATTGAGGCTATCCCACCTAGCACAATGTAATTGAAAAGTCATTGAAAATAAGACTATGCAATCAAAAAAAATGTTTTACATTTTTTATTATAGCATGCCTTACCATTAAGTGAATTATTGACAATACATATTAACAAAGGGGTGTCCATTTGGTTTTGATCATTCATATTTACAATTCATGTAACTTTTAGTAATCATAATTATTTATGCAATCAACTGACAATTTACGGGTATAATTATATTGACATTGTTGCCCTTCTTTTAGAATAGCAGGTTTAATTCTCAGATGTGCCAACCCAAATGTACTAGAGCATGACATTGGTGGCTGGGCCCCGATCCAACAACATGCCTATCGAGTGAACTCTGAAAAGAGAGAGAAGCTCCGCAGTGATTTGGAAAGTTACTATGGTTATTGCAGGAGTTTCCTCTTGAAATCAGACATGTCCGTGTTAAGGACAACTTGGTTGCTGATTGTTTCAAGGGTGGGCAGTCATAGTTTTGCGTTTAGCCGTTGCGTTGCCATGGATCACAATTTATTTTGACTGCACGGTTTTCCGTATTGGAGATGAGTTTTGTTTGGGCTCATTCCAAGGGGACGAGAGTTCTAGAAGCCAGTGAGTTTTAGGATTCTATAGAATGAAAAAGGAGAAAAAAATAATACGATTGTATATTATTATTTAGAAATACGTGTTTTTTCTTGTTTTTAATTGTTGACAGCCAGTAGACACTATGTTTATATTGTAGAAGGTGAAGCATTGTAGTTGATTATAATGTGAAATGGAAGTTGTTTTCTGTTGGTGGTGAGCAAACTTGTCCAACAAAAATTATAGGTTTTATTTGTTGTCTTAAGGGGAAAGGTGTTCCAGGCTTTCGTTTTTCCATTTATGTTTTGAGGTTGGACTTTAGCACGTATAGCTTGTTAGCACGTAGGGCTCACTGATTGGTGACACCTCGTTAGTCAGTATGTGTAACACCGGGTCTCATGGTGGGTGACTTTTATGTCCCAGTTGTTGTTACTAGTCAACTTTCAGTGGACACTGAGAGCAAAACTGCAACATTATGTTATAATACTTTTATTGCATCAAATGGTTGTTTTATGCAACAGAATAGAGGGTTCTTAGAACTATTGTGTCTGTGTGTTCTACTGAGGATGGGCCTCTGGGAGAAAACACTGACAGGAGATTTACAATGTCTTTTGGGTGATTAAACCTAAAGAGACCGCATTCCAGAGCTTGAGTTAATGTTTCTGTTCTGTATGGTACCAGGGAGAGATGACCCCAGGGCCAGACCCTGGTCTCTACACAAGGAGTACTGTTTTTACAGCAGATACTGTCTGCTGAGAATTATAACTATCTTTCATACAAATCTTAACCTTGTGACCCGTTCTATACATCTGTTGTTCGTTATGTAGGTTGAAAGGGGTGTATCTTGGCTATAAAAGACCTTTGTACTTTTGTCCTGTGGGTCGACCAGCCATCATTATCACAGAGCACTCAATTGATTCACTTTATATGTGTACGTTGTATTGACCTGCTCCCTTATTAATAAGTGAATAAAGATTCAGTTTAAGAATAACTCTGACTTGTGTGGTAAGTTTCTCTCCTCATTTGATATTAAAGAAGTTAACCACCACATTTGGCGATGGGGATGTGAATCTTCACTTGGTGACCGCTCCTGATGATCTGGCTCCTGACGACCTGGGTAAATGACCTGGCTCCTGACGACCTGGGTAAATGACCTGGCTCCTGATGACCTGGCTCCTGATGACCTGGGTAAATGACCTGGCTCCTGAGGACCTGGGTAAATGACCTGGCTCCTGATGACCTGGGTAAATTACCTGGCTCCTGACGACCTGGGTAAATGACCTGGCTCCTGATGACCTGGGTAAATTACCTGGCTCCTGACGACCTGGGTAAATGCCCTCAAACCTAGTTTTTTTAAAAAAAGAGGTGAGCGAAACATGCAAAGTGTAGTTTATATAAAGGTCTAGTAAGCTCTGAGTGTGTATTCCTGTGTGAGCGGGGCACCTTGGTGGTGTAGACAGGGCCGAGTCAGTGGAGGATGATCTGAGAGTCAGTCGACTCTCACACTCTCTCACTCTAGATTCATTTCTGAGAACATCTGAAAAGATCATTTGTACACATTTGTATGCTAATAGATTTCAGTTTTATTGACTGCTATGTAGGTTAAATGTACACTTCAAATGCAGCTGTCCTACAACATATCTGTACCTTCTTCTTGATCCCAATTGCATTGTGTCCATGTTCTGTCCTATAAGAATTTCAAAGGAAGAGAAAATGTGTCAAGCAATTAAATATATATATTAAATAAATATTGAAAGATAAATGGCATTGACATACAATGTAATGTAAAATAGAAGAACATATTGGAGAAAGCACTAGCCAATACAGTACTGCCATACAGTAACAGTACTGCCATACAGTAACAGTACTGCCATACAGGCCTAATATCACATTTCAAGATATCTTTGTACACAAATTGTTCAATATTTTATCAAGCTGACTCGAAAGATTACACACAACATTTTGATGCGTGGCAATACTGTGTTTGGATTCTGAAGGGCATTTATACAAAAGAGGTAGTCTAGACACTGTATTAATACCATTATGCATTTGAATCCCATCTACAGCTACCATCTAAGATATTAATTTCCCTCCACAAGGGGCGTACATGTAACGATTCCAAAATGGGATAGTATTGTCCATGTAACGTTTCCAAAATGGGATAGTATTGTACATGTAACGTTTCCACAATGGGATAGTATTGTACATGTAACGTTATGCCCCCTTGTGAGTTAATAGTATTGCATGCTGTAGCAGGCTATATAAAGAGGAAGACCTCCATTGACGATTCAGTTCGTTGTAACATCTCGTCTGGACAGGTCACCGTCCTTAGTTAGTTAGTTAGTTAACGTTAGCTAGTTCATTGTCACAAAAGTGAGAACTGCTCTAGATTGGAAACTTACGTTAATGAGTGTAAAGCCATGTTGGCTTTATGGAAACGATATACAATATATGGGAAAGAATATAGTTGAGGGAAATAATCCAAACCTAGTTGTGCCTAGTTAGGACATAACGTTAGCTAGCTAGATAACGGTACTGTACTGTAGCTCATACAACGCCGACGGTCAAACCCGGCTTTCTAATATTTACGTTAATTAGCTATAGTAACGTTATGGAAGATATTCACAGAAAACCATCATTGTCTTCGTTATTCATTATTAGTATGTTATATTATTATAATAAAGTATTTCGAGACATATTCAGAGCCAAACATCAACCCAACTTAACCTTTTTTAACTTGTTGTCGCATCCAAACTTGCCACCATCGTTTTCAGTTGTAATTGCGAAGTTCCCGGAAGAAGTCCAGCAACAACGGAGGTTCCTCGATGAACCCACCTTCTAACAAGTTCTTTGAAGAACCTTTTGGGGCTGTTTTTCATTGACCAAGAATCCTACGGTTCTTAGGGGATCTGAGGACAACTCCAGTTGAACCCTTCATTTTTAGAGTTTTAGTCGGCTCTATTTACTCTCAGATTCAAAACTTGCTGATTAGCATCAACGATCAAGTCAGCTGCTGCTGCTCCAATACAGTATGAGGTGAGACGGTGAACTGATGTTGAACCGGGCAGTCAGCTGCTCCAATACAGTATGAGGTGAGACGGTGAACTGATGTTGAATCATAATGATTAAGTTAATAAAAATGTATTAGTGAAACTGTTAAAAAATAGTATATGGCAAATTAAATATATTACGGTATTGTTATCATATAGAAACATCATGGAATATTGTACATCATATTAAATATATTACTTTATTGTTATCATATAGAAACATCATGGAATATTGTACATCATATTAAATATATTACTCTATTGTTATCATATAGAAACATCATGTAATATTGTACATCATATTAGCATCAACATACATTATTGTTTCATTCAATTTCACATAATAAGGATATTTCATATTTAAAAGTTCAGAAGTCAGAACCCATCACCTGCTATGTAAAAGAGACAGAAGAATGCACAATGGTCAATGCTATCTGGGATCCTTGGGACATCCCTTTCCTAAACCCTAACCTGAACCATTTTAAATGTCAACTTCAATGGGCTAGGGACGTCCCAAGGATGTAATCTCTACCTGAAAATACATGATCTAAGTGATTGATAGTTGGTATTCAGCAGTCATAAAGCCTTATTTACTTTAATGAACTACTAAAATAGTGATTTTGTCAGACAGCAGCTCTACACTTTATTGACTGACTGATCCATTCATCCTTCCATTCCTCCTCAGCCTTCCTCTCCTCTGAAGACCCAGTGAGGGTGGAGCTCAGTCAGAGAGCTGTTGAGGGACTGGTTAGGAAGAACACTTCTACAGCCAGAGAGGTGAGAGGTCACACATGGTTTAGATGGTAAATATTTTTGTCCCCTTAGCGGTTCATCACGTAAGCTAAAGGGAATATGTTCCATCATCTATGTTTATTTACATTAGTGCAAATTGTTCATTGATATGGGTGTAATTTCTCACCCCTTTTGGCTGTATGAAAGTTAATTTCCCCTCAGGCACACACATTTGTTCTTTGATATTATGTTAGTAATTTGTGTCAAATGTTCTTTTCCCAACTCATTCACCCCATCTCTTTACATTGCTTATTTATATTCAGTGGCCTGACTGCATCCAGACTGTCAAAGGCCCGTCCTGGTAGATCTGAACCGAATGCAGCTTGGAGTGATCAGATGACAGAAGTCACATTTAGTTGCTAGGTGTAACTGAGGCCATAGATGCTCCATATCCATTACTTTGAGTGTTTTATATAATATGACTAAATGTGTTTCTGTGTTGCAGGGGCAGTCATGAAATGGAACAGCAGGGTCACAGTACATGACATAAGCAGAGCTGTGGGAGACCACCTCAAGCCCCTGGTATAGCCGGGGGTGGTGTTTACCACTCCACCACGCCTTCAGCAGGCTGGAAAAGTGATAAAGTGTTTCATACTAAGAGGGACCAAGAGTCTGATTGGTCATTGGGTTCATTTGTTGAAATCAAATCAAGCTTTATTTATACAGCACATTTCAGACATGATTCAACAGAATGGCTTCACAGGGGGGGAAAAAATGAAAATAAACAGAAATATTTAGTACACAAAAATAAGAGGATAAAAAAACAATAACTGAAATACTAAACATTCTAAGGAAATGCCATTGATTACAATATTAATTGGATGCAATATCCAACCCAAAATATAAGCTTGTTTTTTAGGAGGTGCTCTGAAAGACACTATGGGGGGTGTCCATTGAAAGTTGACTAGTAACAACAACTGGGACATAAAAGATACCCACCATGAGACCCACTAAATCTGCCCAAGAAGCGACAAACAAAAGAAAAACTCACAACAAACTTAAAGACAGGAAGTAAACCAAAAAAGGTGGAGCAACTAAAGGTGTTGTCTCTCCACATCTATCAAGACAACTGGAGCACTGGGCCAGACACTCTTAAATAGAACCTGGACCAGCTCAGGTGAGACACCTTCCCACTAACGAGATGGACAAGCCAGCACAGGTGTAACACATACTGACTGACGAGGTGACACCAATCAGTGCGTCCTACGTGCTAAGGAGCCTATACGTGCTAACGAGCTTATACGTGCTAACGAGCTATACGTGCTAACGAGCTATACGTGCTAACGAGCTATACGTGCTAACGAGCTATACGTGCTAACGAGCTATACGTGCTAACGAGCTATACGTGCTAACGAGCTATACGTGCTAACGAGCTATACGTGCTAACGAGCTATACGTGCTAACGAGCTATACGTGCTAACGAGCTATACGTGCTAACGAGCTATACGTGCTAACGAGCTATACGTGCTAACGAGCTATACGTGCTAACGAGCTATACGTGCTAACGAGCTATACGTGCTTAAGTCCAACCTCAAAACATAAAAATGGAAAAACCAAAGCCTGTAACGCCTTCCCCCTTAAGACAACAAATATATCCTATGTTTTTATTGGACAAGTTTGCTCACTCCCGACAGAAAACAACTTCCATTTCACATTATAATCAACTACAATGCTTCACCTTCTACAATATAAACATGGTGTCTACTGGCTGTCAACAATTAAAAACAAGAAAAAACACGTATTTCTAAATAATAATATACAATAGAATACTAAAACTCAACAAACTTCTAGAACTCTCGTCTTCCTAAAACTCACTAGCTTCTAGAACTCTCATCCCCTTGGAACGAGCCCAGCTCAGCTGGTTGCATAAATAATTATGATTACTAAATGTTACATAAATTGTAAATATGAAAATCAAAACCAAATGTTCACCCCTTTGTTAATATGTATTGGCAATACTTCACTTAAGGGTGAGGCATGGAATAATAAAACATGTATCTTTTGTCAGGCTGAATGTTTGAAGTATGAGTAGGTGATTTGAGTCATGCTTCTTCAGTAGTGGAATAAAGACAATTAGCATTTGAATGTTGTAAAGAAATACTGGAGTGATGTCAGATTGTTAATAAAATTGATTAGTACAATTTATTATACTGCTTTCATGTGTGTATATACACAAACATCTGCAACAATTATCATCTTACATGTATTTTTTTAAACAACCAGCTTTTTCAACTTGTAGAAAACAGCTGGCTACATTTTGAAGTGCTGCATTTTGATTAAAGTGGGTCACCAACGCAGTAAGTGTAACACAGCTGTTTTTTAGTTCGTCACTTTTTGTTAAATAATACTCTTTCAATTCAGAGCCTGGATTTTCCCCTGAAGCTAATATCCATATCATGCTGCAATCAATTGAACAGGGTAAACGATAAGGATAAGGTAGAACATCATTAAAATACTCCTACTACAATGTTAAAACATTCTACATTGTGACATCATTAAAATACTCCTACTACAATGTTAAAACATTCTACCTTGTGACATCATTAAAATACTCCTACTACAATGTTAAAACATTCTACCTTGTGACATCATTAAAATACTCCTACTACAATGTTAAAACATTCTATATTGTGACATCATTAAAATACTCCTACTACAATGTTAAAACATTCTACATTGTGACATCATTAAAATACTCCTACTAAAATGTTAAAACATTCTACATTGTGACATTATTTCATTGATATCATGAAACAACTTCTTCATGTATGCATTTTCTGATGTTTGATCAAACACCTTTTATTAGAGTATCTCTTGTCACATTGATTACAGCTATGAGGTTTCTCTCCTGTATGTGTTCTCTGGTGTCGAATCAGATGACTTGATGTAGTAAAACTCATCCCACATTGATCACAGCTATAAGGTTTCTCTCCTGTGTGTGTTCTCTGGTGTGAAGTCAGCTGGCTAGATGTAGGAAAACTCTTCTCACAATGATTACAACTATAAGATTTCTCTCCTGTGTGTGTTCTCTGGTGTATAGTCAGAGAGCTTGATGTAGAAAAACTCATCCCACATTGATCACAGCTAAAAGGTTTCTCTCCTGTGTGTGTTCTCTGGTGTGAAGTCAGATGGCTAGATGTAGTAAAACTCTTCCCACATTGATTACAGCTATAAGGTTTCTCTCCTGTGTGTGTTCTCTGGTGCACTGTCAGAGAGCCAGATGTAGTAAAACTCTTCCCACATTGATCACAGCTATAATATTTCTCTCCTGTGTGTGTTCTCTGGTGTTTAGTCACAGAGCTAGATGTAGTAAAACTCTTCCCACATTGGTCACAGATATAAGGCTTCTCTCCTGTGTGTGTTCTCTGGTGTACAGTCAGAGTGCCAGATGTAGTAAAACTCTTCCCACAATGATTACAACTATAAGGCTTATCTCCTGTGTGTGTTCTCTGGTGTACAGTCAGAGTGCCAGATGTAGTAAAACTCTTCCCACATTGACCACAGCTATAAGATTTCTCTCCTGTGTGTGTTCTCTGGTGTATAGTCAGAGAGCTTGATGTAGTAAAACTCATCCCACATTGATCACAGCTAAAAGGTTTCTCTCCTGTGTGTGTTCTCTGGTGCACTGTCAGATAGCCAGATTTAGTAAAACTCTTCCCACATTGATCACAGCTATAAGGTTTCTCTCCTGTGTGTGTTCTCTGGTGCACTGTCAGATAGCCAGATGTAGTAAAACTCTTCCCACATTGATCACAGCTATAAGGTTTCTCTCCTGTGTGTGTTCTCTGGTGTTGAGTCAGATGGCAAGATTGACCAAAACTCTTCCCACATTGACCACAGCTATAAGGTTTCTCTCCTGTGTGTGTTCTCTGGTGTTGAGTCAGATGGCAAGATTGACCAAAACTCTTCCCACATTGATCACAGCTATAAGGTTTCTCTCCTGTGTGTATTCTCTGGTGTTGAGTCAGATGGCAAGATCGACCAAAACTCTTCCCACATTGATCACAGCTATTAGATTTCTCTCCTGTGTGGATCCTTTGATGAATTGTAATGCCTGATGAGGTGAATCTCTTCCCACAGTCAGAGCAGCAGTGAGTTCTCTTCCCTGTGGATCTCTGCTGGTGTTTATTGAGGCGTTCTGATCTGGAGAGACTCTTCTCTGCCTCGTCAGCATCATGAGGTTGTTGAGGCTCCCCAGAGGATCCACGATAGTCCCGTATCTCTCCTGTGCGAACAACAAAGTCAGATGATTAAAGGCCCACAACAGTGGAAATCCACTGTAAAAGGTGATGCCAACAGCGTAGCCATGATGTTGTACAACAATTGACGTCTGTAATGAATGTTCAAATTATTTGACAATTGTCTTAAAATGAGCAAGAATAGTCTTATTTTAGTAGTAACATCAATGATTGTAGACTAGAAATAAGTTATTCATGTTGTTGAAACTCTAAGCAGTGTGCCAGACGACTTTTGGTCTCCAATATAGGCCCCTTTCTGTGTTTAATAAAATTGCGGCACAAGGGCGATGCGCACACAATTTGATTGCAGAAACACCTCCCCGCTAATGAGGAAACCGATAGTAATGGATGTAGTATATCTGCTAATGAGGAAACCACAAGTTATGGATGTAGTATATCTGCCTGGAGCAAAAATGGTGAGCAAAGCTTTTAGTTTTTCACAATGTATTCTGAATGTGAATGGGGGAAAACTCAGGGGAGTAACCTCTATTTCCAGGTTGATTATGAGTACATTTCACACTACTTTGGATTATAATTGTAAGGCTCGTTTGAATGTCCTGCTTAATATAAATGTTTGCTACAGTATTAAGAATTATGTGTAATTATTGAAGAACCGCGTTAATGACAGTATACATTTGGGTGTTGCTAATAAAGTTAAGATTTCTTTGTATTTCACCTTTATTTAACCAGGTAGGCCAGTCGAGAACAAGTTCTCATTTACAACTGCGACCTGGCCAAGATAAAGCAAAGCAGTGCGACAAAAAAACAACAGAGTTACATACACTTGGGATAAACAAACGTAGAGTCAATAACACAATAGAAAGTCTATATACAGTGTGTGCAAATGGAGTAAGGAGGTAAGGCAATAAATAGGCCTTAGTAGCGAAGTAATTACAAATTAACACTGGAGTGATAGATGTGCAGATGATGTGCAAGTAGAAATACTGGTGTGCAAAAGAGCAAAAAAAGTTAATAAAACATGGGGATGAGGTAGGCAGTTGTATGAGCTATTTACAGATGGGCTGTGTACAGCTGCAGCGATCGGTAAGCTGCTCAGATAGCTGATGCTTAAAGTTAGTGAGGGAGATATGTCTCCTACTTCAGCGATTTTTGCAATTCGTTCCAGTTATTGGCAGCAGAGAACTGGAAGGAAAGGCGGCCAAAGGAGGTGTTGGTTTTGTGGATGACCAGTGAGATATACTTCCTGGAGCGCGTTCTATGGGTGGGTGTTGCTATGGTGACCAGTATTCTGAGTTAAGGCGGCCTAGCAAAGACTTATAGATGACCTGGAGACAGTGGGTTTGGCGACGAATATGTAGCAAGGGCCAGCCGACGAGAGCAGTGGTATATGGGGCTTTGGTGACAAAACGGGTGGCACTGTGATAGACTGTATCCAGTTTGCTGTGTAGAGTGTTGGAGGCTATTTTGAAAATGAAATCGCCGAAGTCAAGGATCGGTAGGATAGTCAGTTTTACGAGGGTATGTTTGGCAGTGTGAGTGAAGGAGGCTTTGTTGCGAAATAGGAAGCCAATTCTAGATTTAATTTTGGATTGGAAATGCTTATTATTAGTCTGGAAGGAGAGTTTACAGTCTAGCCAGACACCTAGATATTTATAGTTGTCCACATATTCTAAGTCAGAACCGTCCAGAGTAGTGATGCTAGTCGGGCGGGTGTGGGCAGCGATCGGTTGTTGATTGATCGGTTGTTCTTATCGGCTGTTGAGTCTGCTGATAAGAATATGGTGATTGACAGAGTCAAAAGCCTTGGCCAGGTCGATGAAGACGGCTGCACAGTACTGTCTTTTATCGATGGCGGTTCTGATATCGTTTAGTACCTTGAGCGTGGCTGACGTGCACCCATGACCAGCTCTGAAACCAGATTGCATAGCGGAGAAGGTACGGTGGGATTCGAAATGGTCGGTAATCTGTTTGTTAACTTGGCTTTCGAAGACCTTAGAAAGGCAGGGTAGGCTAGATATAGGTCTGTAACAGTTTGGGTCTAGAGTGTCACACCCTTTGGAGAGGGGGATGACCACGGCAGCTTTACAATCTTTAGGAATCTCGGACGACACGAAAGAGAGGTTGAACAGACTATATATATGTATATACACTGCTCAAAAAAATAAAGGGAACACTAAAATAACAAATCCTAGATCTGAATGAAATATTCTTATTAAATACTTTTTTCTTTACATAGTTGAATGTGCTGACAACAAAATCACACAAAAATAATCAATGGAAATCAAATTTAGCAATCCATGGAGGTCTGGATTTGGAGTCACACTCAAAATTAAAGTGGAAAACCACACTACAGGCTGATCCAACTTTGATGTAATGTCCTTAAAACAAGTCAAGATGAGGCTCAGTAGTGTGTGTGGCCTGTATGACCTCCCTACAACGCCTGGGCATGCTCCTGATGAGGTGGCGGATGGTCTCCTGAGGCATCTCCTCCCAGACCTGGACTAAAGCATCCTCCAACTCCTGGACAGTCTGTGGTGCAACGTGGCGTTGGTGTATGGAGCGAGACATGATGTCCCAGATGTGCTCAATTGGATTCAGGTCTGGGGAACGGGCGGGCCAGTCCATAGCATCAATGCCTTCCTCTTGCAGGAACTGCTGACACACTCCAGCCACATGAGGTCTAGCATTGTCTTGTATTAGGAGGAACCCAGGGCCAACCGCACCAGCATATGGTCTCACAAGGGGTCTGAGGATCTCATCTCGGTACCTAATGGCAGTCAGGCTACCTCTGGCGAGCACATGGAGGGCTGTGCGGCCCCCAAAGAAATGCCACCCCACACCATGACTGACCCACCACCAAACCGGTCATGCTGGAGGATGTTGCAGGCAGTAGAACGTTCTCCACGGCGTCTCCAGACTCTTGTCACGTCTGTCACATGCTCAGTGTGAATCTGCTTTCATCTGTGAAGCATTGGAAAGGCTTTTCTCCTCTGTATCCTCTCATGAGCTATTCGTGAAAATCTATTTTTGGGAGCAGAAAATGCTTTTCTCCTGTGTGTATTCTCTCATGCCTTTTCAGGTTAGTTAACATGGTAAACTCTTTCTACACTGGGAGCATTGGAAAGGCTTTTCTCCTGTGTGTATCTTCTCATGAGCTTTCAAGTGCCCTATCTTAGTAAAACTCTTTCCACACTGGGAACATTGGAAAGGCTTTTCTCCGGCGTGTGTCCTCTCATGCAGTTTTAGGTTCCCTAACCAGCAAAAACTATTTTCACAGTGGGAGCAGTGGTGTTGTCTTGCTGGTTTGGGCGTCTCTGGGTCTGGTTCCCCTGAAGGATTCTTCCCGCTGTCAGAGTGAGAGTCTGGTTCCTCTCCTTGCAAAGACACACAGAGTATGTCGTTAAACAGAGACCTAAATGAAACCTCCACATGATAAAACTGTCTTCCTATGAGGTTTAATCTAGACTAGATCCCTCAATAAAAGATCAGAACTGGTCATCACAGAGTGGCTGTAGTGCTTTGCAGGCTGGGTAAATCCATTTGAATTCAATACATTTTTGACAGCATCCCTTTTGATTTAAAAAAATCTTTCCTTACATGTTTGACTATGGAAGAAGTGGTAAGAAAGTGACTTCATGTAACTGAATGTAAAAACATTCATGAGATTTACAGTACCAGTCAAAAGTTTGGACACACCTACTCATTCAAGGGTTATAATGATTTGTTTTACCATTTGATCTACATTGTAGAATAATAGTGACGAAATCAAAACTATGAAATAACACATACGGAATCATGTAGTAACCAACAAAAAGTGGTAAACAATTCAAAATATAGCCACCTTGATGACAGCTTTGCACACTCTTGGCATTCTCTCAACCAGCTTCACCTGGAATGCTTTTCCAACAGTCTTGAAGGAGTTCCCACATATGCTGAGCACTTTTTGGCTGCTTTCCTTCACTCTGTGGTCCAACTCATCCCAAACCATCTCAATTGGGTTGAGGTCAGGTGATTGTGAAGGCCAGGTCATCTGGTGCAGCACTCCATCACTCTCCTTTTTGGTCAAATAACCCTTACACAGCCTGGAGGTGTGTTGGGTCATTGTCCTGTTGAAAAACAAATGATAGTCCCACTAAGCCAAACCAGATGGGATGGCGTATCGCTTCAGAATGCTGTGGTAGCCAGACAGGTGTGTGCCTTTCCAAATCATGTCAATCAATTGAATTTACCACAGGTGGACTCCAATCAAGTTGTAGAAACATCTCAACAATGATCAATGGAAACAGTATGCACCTGAGGTCAATTTCAAGTCTCATAGCAAAGGGTCTGAATACTTATGTAAATAAGGTATTTCTGTTTTTTATTTTTAATAAATGTGACATTTTTTCTCCAAACCTATTTTCTCTTTGTCATTACGGGGTATTGTGTGTAGACTGATGAGGATTTTTATTTATTTAATCCATTGTAGAATAAGGCTGTAATGTAACAAAATGTGGAAAGACAAGTGACAAAAAGGGGGTTAAAGACTTAAAGACATGTAAAAAATATAGATATAATTTTTTACATCTCTTAGATATCAGACAGACACTTCAGAACAAACTTCCTTTAGATGTTCTGGGGGAAACAATGTTACTATGGTTACTGTTGTTCCATGTTGTGAATGTTATCCAATGTGTTACTATGGTTACTGTTGTTCCATGTTGTGAATGTTATCCAATGTGTTACTATGGTTACTGTTGTTCCATGTTGTGAATGTTATCCAATGTGTTACTATGGGTTATAGCAGTATGGACAAATATTTTTTGTTGATACTTCCATGGGTCTTACAGTTCAAAATCAAATAGCAAAATTATCCTTGGTATAACCTTCTTAGAACAGTACAATACAGGGGAAGCCCTTCATGTTGTTTAAACCTTAAAACAATTCCATATAGCTTAGAAGAACCTCCCCCTCAGACAGGGCTTAGACTGTAATGGGTTAAAACTATCTGAGACTTACATTACTCAGACTAGTTATCCTGGGATCTAACATTACTCTGAGACTAGTTATCCTGGGATCTAACATTACTCTGAGACTAGTTATCCTGGGATCTAACGTTACTCTGAGACTAGTTATCCTGGGATCTTACATTACTCTGAGACTAGTTATCCTGGGATCTTACATTACTCAGACTAGTTATCCTGGGATCTAACATTACTCTGAGACTAGTTATCCTGGGATCTAACATTACTCTGAGACTAGTTATCCTGGGATCTTACATCTTACATTACTCTGAGACTAGTTATCCTGGGATCTTACATCTTACATTACTCTGAGACTAGTTATCCTGGGGAATCGTTTTAATACATTTGCAAAAAATCTAAACCTGTTTTTGATTTGGCATTAAGGGGTATTGTGATGGCATTATGGGGTATTGTGATGGCATTATGGGGTATTGTGATGGCATTATGGGGTATTGTGATGGCATTATGGGGTATTGTGATGGCATTATGGGGTATTGTGATGGCATTATGGGGTATTGTGATGGCATTATGGGGTATTGTGTGTAGATTGATGAGGGAAAAAAAAAAAAAAAACATTTTTAGAATGGGATGCACCGATATCACATTTTTTTGCCAATATTTTCCTTGCCCCAAAAAACGATACCGATAACCGATATTTAAAATTTTAGCGGCCTTTTAAGCATTCTAGTACAGCATTCTAATAGTTAACACACACACGGATGCAGCGGTCTAAGCCACTGCATCTCAGTGCAAGAGGTGTCACTACAGTCCCTGGTTCGAATCCAGGCTGTATCACATCCGGCCGTGATTGGGAGACTCATAGTAGTTGTCTATTATTGGTGTAGAGAGGACGACAAAGGAGAGGGATTCCACATGTGGATAGGAAGATACAAATTATCATTATTACTGGGAAAAATTCATTTAAAATCCAGGAATTTTACAACTTTAGCTCTCTAGGTCATGCCAGTAGGTTACAGTAGGTTGTATCTCTCTAGGTCATGCCAGTAGGCTACAGTAGGTTGTAACTCTCTAGGTCAAGCCAGTAGGTTACAGTAGGTTGTAACTCTCTAGGTCATGCCAGTAGGTTACAGTAGGTTGTAACTCTAGGTCAAGCCAGTAGGTTACAGTAGGTTGTAACTCTCTAGGTCATGCCAGTAGGTTACAGTAGGTTGTATCTCTCTAGGTCATGCCAGTAGGCTACAGTAGGTTGTATCTCTCTAGGTCATGCCAGTAGGCTACAGTAGATTGCAACTCTCTAGGTCATGCCAGTAGGCTACAGTAGATTCTATCTCTCTAGGTCATGCCAGTAGGCTACAGTAGATTCTATCTCTCTAGGTCATGCCAGTAGCGTACAGTAGGCTGTAATGCTCTAGGTCATGCCAGTAGGTTACAGTAGGTTTTATCTCTCTAGGTCATGCCAGTAGACTACAGTAGGTTGTAACTCTCTAGGTCATGCCAGTAGGCTACAGTAGGTTGTATCTCTCTAGGTCATGCCAGTAGGCTACAGTAGGTTGCATCTCTCTAGGTCATGCCAGTAGCTTACAGTAGGTTGTATCTCTCTAGGTCATGCCAGTAGGCTACAGTAGGTTGTATCTCTCTAGGTCATGCCAGTAGGCTACAGTAGGTTGTAACTCTCTAGGTCATGCCAGTAGGTTACAGTAGGTTGTATCTCTCTAGGTCATACCAGTAGGTTACAGTAGGTTGTATCTCTCTAGGTCATGCCAGTAGGCTACAGTAGGTTGTATCTCTCTAGGTCATGCCAGTAGGTTACATTAGGTTGTAACTCTCTAGGTCATGCTAGTAGGCTACAGTAGGTTGTATCTCTCTAGGTCATGCCAGTAGGCTACAGTAGGTTGCATCTCTCTAGGTCATGCCAGTAGCTTACAGTAGGTTGTATCTCTCTAGGTCATGCCAGTAGGCTACAGTAGGTTGTATCTCTCTAGGTCATGCCAGTAGGCTACAGTAGGTTGTAACTCTCTAGGTCATGCCAGTAGGTTACAGTAGGTTGTAACTCTCTAGGTCATGCCAGTAGGTTACAGTAGGTTGTATCTCTCTAGGTCATACCAGTAGGTTACAGTAGGTTGTATCCAAGTGGAAACAATTATCAACCCAATATGGAAAGTGTCGAATTTGGTCAACAACCAAATGAATGGCTTATTTGCTACGTGAGGTTTACTTGATCCAACAGAAGTTTCGTAATGCCTAAGTTGTTATGTAGACACGTGACATACCGACAACTTTGATAAAAACACTATAGGAGTTGTCTGCAGATCGCTACGCATATTCATGCTAGTAGCTTAGCATCTCTCTCCATTGAATACAGGCGGTGCATATTCATGCTAGTAGCTTAGCATCTCTCTCCATTGAATACAGGCGGTGCATATTCATGCTAGTAGCTTAGCATCTCTCTCCATTGAATACAGGCGGTTGACGACAACCACCCTCATAGAATATAAACAATAGATTACAATAATAAGATTAATCCACCAATCCAAAGAAAGGATAGGCGGGAGCTAGACAACCCGCAGTGCCGCTTTGTGGGCAACAACTCCCCTTGTTAGGGCGGAGAGACATCTTGTCAGTATATCCATAATCTTTGGTGTAGCCAACCCAACTCTCACATGGCACTATTGGGGGGCACGGTGTGTAGTAAAACATCACTACATGAAAATCACAACATGCCGTGCCCCCCAGTGTGCGGTCAGCAGATAGACCCTTCTCAAATATATATGTTAAGTCACTTTTTGGAAACGGAACAGAGAAAACAAGGGGTAGCTTGCTCTCTACGTCGTCTGATTCTAGACATATCAGTCATCATCCTGGGCCCTCCGTTGAAGAGGTATTGACGAGCCAACTCCGAATATCCAAAGTTTAAAAAAAATATATGGCGGTACTTACTGGTGTTAATCAGATCTCCTATCTCCTCCTCTTCATCTTTCAATGTGACAGTAATCTCCCCTTCCGTCTTCACTCCAAAAACTGCATCCTCCTCTTTCTCTTCCTCCTCCTCTTTCACTCTGAACGCGTCTTTCTCTTCTTCTTTCAGGGTAACAGCCTCATTCTCTACTTCTTGTTTAACTGTGACATCCTCGTCTTCCTTCTCCTCTTTCACGACAATGTTCAGCCCCAGACCTTCTTTCTCCGTCCAGCAGACCTCTTCTTTAACAGGAGGGGAGTAGTTTAGTGAGCTCATGTTCAGGGATGTTAGCTAGCTAGCTATCATTAGCGACGAGGCTAGTGCTAATTTAACCAGCCAGCTACTACAGCTGACTAATACAAAATACCGTAATATTATATTAAATAGGTTAACAAGTAGATACGAACTAAGTGTGTCGAAAACACAATAACTAATATACACCGAAAGCGTAAATAGCTTGAATCTTTCGGCTATGTTGGCTAGCAAGCTACCGGGGTGGTTGACGAGCTGTTTATGAAGAACCGTCCACTAGATTATACGTCACGCTGGCAGCGTCCCCTGAAAGACGCACATCGACGTCTGCTGACTGGAGGGGAAACGCAGTTGAGGAATATATTTTATTTTCCGACAAAGATTATTGTAAATGGATTTAATTAAATAATACTATTATATTGAGACATACAAAGACGGGAATGTGTTGATTGATTAGTGCGAATAAAACATGTTTAGTACAGCACATTTAAGGCAGTTTCATTAAGTTATACTACATCTAAATTAGCAGCTACCTACTGTAGGTCTATACTGCTCCTACACGGTGTAACAATACATCATGTAGATGTATATAATGAACAGACTAGGTCTATACTGCTCCTACATGGTGTAACAATACATCATGTAGATGTATATAATGAACAGACTAGGTCTATACTGCTCCTACATGGTGTAACAATACATCATGTAGATGTATATAATGAACAGACTAGGTCTATACTGCTCCTACTTGGTGTAACAATACATCATATAGATGTATATAATGAACAGACTAGGTCTATACTGCTCCTACATGGTGTAACAATACATCATGTAGATGTATATAATGAACAGACTAGGTCTATACTGCTCCTACGTGGTGTAACAATACATCATGTAGATGTATATAATGAACAGACTAGGTCTATACTGCTCCTTCATGGTGTAACAATACATCATGTAGATGTATATAATGAACAGACTAGGTCTATACTGCTCCTACATGGTGTAACAATACATCATGTAGATGTATATAATGAACAGACTAGGTCTATACTGCTCCTACATGGTGTAACAATACATCATGTAGATGTATATAATGAACAGACTAGGTCTATACTGCTCCTACATGGTGTAACAATACCTCATGTAGATGTATATAATGAACAGACTAGGTCTATACTGCTCCTACATGGTGTAACAATACATCATGTAGATGTATATAATGAACAGACTAGGTCTATACTGCTCCTACATGGTGTAACAATACCTCATGTAGATGTATATAATGAACAGACTAGGTCCATACTGCTCCTACATGGTGTAACAATACATCATGTAGATGTATATAATGAACAGACTAGGTCTATACTGCTCCTACTTGGTGTAACAATACATCATATAGATGTATATAATGAACAGACTAGGTCTATACTGCTCCTACATGGTGTAACAATACATCATGTAGATGTATATAATGAACAGACTAGGTCTATACTGCTCCTACATGGTGTAACAATACATCATGTAGATGTATGTATTGAACAGACTAGGTCTATACTGCTCCAACATGGTGTAATAATACATCATGTAGATGTACACTACCATTCAAAAGTTTGGGGTCACTTAGAAATGTCCTTGTTTTTTAAAGAAAATCGAATTTTTTCATTTATTTACCTGTTTTTGCTTTGTCATTATGGGGTATTGTGATGTCATTATTGGTTATTGTGTAGATTGATGAGGGAAAAAAATGATTGAATCAATTTTAGAATAAGGCTGTAACGTAACAAAATGTGGAAAAAGTGAAGGGGTCTGAATGCTTTCCGAATGCATTGTATATATAGGGGCAGTACTTAGTGACATCACTTCATGAAACAGGAGGTACAAATATTTAACATAGTTTCACAGTATCAACATTCAATGTATCAAAATATATGACCCAGCTGGAAGTGGAAACGCCAGCCCAGCCACAATCCTAGAGGTTCACTGATGATCAACCTCCTCCTTCACATCTGACTCCTGATGATCAACCTCCTCCTTCACATCTGACTCCTGATGATCAACCTCCTCCTTCACATCTGACTCCTGATGATCAACCTCCTCCTTCACATCTGACTCCTGATGATCAACCTCCTCCTTCACATCTGACTCCTGATGATCAATCTCCTCCTTCACATCTGACTCCTGATGATCAACCTCCTCCTTCACATCTGACTCCTGATGATCAATCTCCTCCTTCACATCTGACTCCTGATGATCAACCTCCTCCTTCACATCTGACTCCTGATGATCAACCTCCTCCTTCACATCTGACTCCTGATGAT
Source organism: Salvelinus namaycush (assembly GCF_016432855.1). Classification (NCBI taxonomy): domain Eukaryota; kingdom Metazoa; phylum Chordata; class Actinopteri; order Salmoniformes; family Salmonidae; genus Salvelinus; species Salvelinus namaycush. Next base: position 60,407 of record NW_024058508.1, on the reverse strand, counting down.
CAACCTCCTCCTTCACATCTGACTCCTGATGATCAACCTCCTCCTTCACATCTGACTCCTGATGATCAACCTCCTCCTTCACATCTGACTCCTGATGATCAACCTCCTCCTTCACATCTGACTCCAGTGATCAATCCAGAGCGTCTTCTTTTTTGGGGAATCCTGATGGACGATGTCATCGAATAGGACGTCATCACCACAACCGCCCACAAGTTAATTGTCATTCAGGTTATTAATGGGAAGAACATTAGCAATATGTCCTGTCTGGTAACTTGTCTCGTTCAAAGGATTTACATTGGCAGGTGCACAGGGAGAAACCCCATTAAAAAAACTCAGTTGATCTGAAACTGGGGAAACACTTTCGGAAGTCTTTAACTGCATCAAAGTCTGTGGCCTGTGATGTTGGGACAAATGATAGTCCCTTATTATACAAGAGACAAAATCCACAAATTCTACAGCACAACGGCAGAGTCATGTCTTCAGTGTAAAACTAACAATGACTCAATAATCCTTCTGGGAATGTTATGATGTCATAAAGTTATGGGCGGAGCTAGAAAGTTGGCTGTCAGAAGTACAGTTATACAATGTAAAAATACTTTTAATCCGTCTGTCTGTATATTTCAAAACATGACATTTGAGGGTGCAGTGAGATACCCCAGAGTTGGACGATACTTTTCTCGTCAATCATCTTAAATACTATACTTAATTAAAACCTGGAAATCAACCAATCCTCTGTTGTTAATTCAATAGAAAGGTCAAATGCTTTATGATCTAAAAGTTGAAAGTGACGGAGAGAAATAAAATGGTGCGCTGGCTGTGTTCTAGTGGGTCTGGACAGGTGTGATGTAGTTAATGGAGATGGAGGTGTGTTCTAGTGGGTCTGGGCAGGTGTGATGTAGTTAATGGAGATGGAGGTGTGTTCTAGTGGGTCTGGGCAGGTGTGATGTAGGTAATGGAGATGGAGGTGTGATGCAGTTAATGGAGATGGAGGTGTGTTCTAGTGGGTCTGGACAGGTGTGATGTAGTTAATGGAGATGGAGGTGTGTTCTAGTGGGTCTGGGCAGGTGTGATGTAGTTAATGGAGATGGAGGTGTGTTCTAGTGGGTCTGGGCAGGTGTGATGTAGTTAATGGAGATGGAGGTGTGTTCTAGTGGGTCTGGGCAGGTGTGATGTAGTTAATGGAGATGGAGGTGTGTTCTAGTGGGTCTGGGCAGGTGTGATGTAGTTAATGGAGATGGAGGTGTGTTCTAGTGGGTCTGGGCAGGTGTGATGTAGTTAATGGAGATGGAGGTGTGTTTTAGTGGGTCTGGGCAGGTGTGATGTAGTTAATGGAGATGGAGGTGTGTTCTAGTGGGTCTGGGCAGGTGTGATGTAGTTAATGGAGATGGAGGTGTGTTCTAGTGGGTCTGGGCAGGTGTGATGTAGTTAATGGATATGGAGGTGTGTTCTAGTGGGTCAGGTGTGATGTAGTTAATGGAGATGGAGGTGTGTTCTAGTGGGTCTGGGCAGGTGTGATGTAGTTAATGGAGATGGAGGTGTGTTCTAGTGGGTCTGGGCAGGTGTGATGTAGTTAATGGAGATGGAGGTGTGTTCTAGTGGGTCTGGGCAGGTGTGATGTAGTTAATGGAGATGGAGGTGTGTTTTAGTGGGTCTGGGCAGGTGTGATGTAGTTAATGGAGATGGAGGTGTGTTCTAGTGGGTCTGGGCAGGTGTGATGTAGTTAATGGAGATGGAGGTGTGTTCTAGTGGGTCTGGGCAGGTGTGATGTAGTTAATGGATATGGAGGTGTGTTCTAGTGGGTCAGGTGTGATGTAGTTAATGGAGATGGAGGTGTGTTCTAGTGGGTCTGGGCAGGTGTGATGTAGTTAATGGAGATGGGGGTGTGTTCTAGTGGGTCTGGGCAGGTGTGATGTAGTTAATGGAGATGGAGGTGTGTTCTAGTGTGTCTGGGCAGGTGTGATGTAGTTAATGGAGATGGAGGTGTGTTCTAGTGGGTCTGGGCAGGTGTGATGTAGTTAATGGAGATGGAGGTGTGTTCTAGTGGGTCTGGACAGGTGTGATGTAGTTAATGGAGATGGAGGTGTGTTCTAGTGGGTCTGGGCAGGTGTGATGTAGTTAATGGAGATGGAGGTGTGTTCTAGTGGGTCTGGACAGGTGTGATGTAGTTAATGGAGATGGAGGTGTGTTCTAGTGGGTCTGGACAGGTGTGATGTAGTTAATGGAGATGGAGGTGTGTTCTAGTGGGTCTGGGCAGGTGTGATGTAGTTAATGGAGATGGAGGTGTGTTCTAGTGGGTCTGGACAGGTGTGATGTAGTTAATGGAGATGGAGGTGTGTTCTAGTGGGTCTGGGCAGGTGTGATGTAGTTAATGGAGATGGAGGTGTGTTCTAGTGGGTCTGGGCAGGTGTGATGTAGTTAATGGAGATGGAGGTGTGTTCTAGTGGGTCTGGGCAGGTGTGATGTAGTTAATGGATATGGAGGTGTGTTCTAGTGGGTCAGGTGTGATGTAGTTAATGGAGATGGAGGTGTGTTCTAGTGGGTCTGGGCAGGTGTGATGTAGTTAATGGAGATGGAGGTGTGTTCTAGTGGGTCTGGACAGGTGTGATGTAGTTAATGGAGATGGAGGTGTTATGTAGTTAATGTTTGTATGATGTTGTCGTTTGTATGTTTTGTATTGTTTATAAAAAGATAAAATAAAATATTTTTCCCAATGCAAAGTTACACCTCACTGTTCTATTTTTGGAGTTATTACATTAAACCAATCAGAATTTAGAAGAATGCCAAAGTCAGGTGTAAAGTAATATGGAGGACCAGCCTATTCCCTATGATGTAAACTACAACAGAAATAACTTCAAATGTAAAGAGATTTCTGGCATCAGCACAAAATGTGATTCAGAGTCACCGAATATATTTTAAGTATTTTAATTAAACTCAAACGATCAACGGTAAATGCAATTCTCGTATATACGGGTTCACTGTATCACCACGCAGGGTAGATCAGAGAACTGTGGAATGTACTCAAATAGTAGTTTTTATACTATGACAGTTTTAGTTCCAACTCTTCCCGTTGGCCTATCATAGTAGAGGCTTAGCATGGTTAATACTCTTGCTCCGCTTTTGGGGGCACCTGAACTTGTCCAAGCCCCTTGGCGCTTTTCTTTGTCCACATCTGGTTGCTGGGTAGAGTAGCTCCGTCTTGTGTCTCCACTTGATTCTTCACTCAAACAATTCCTAATATGGTACTAAACAGTCTCTCAACCCCCCTGGTTGGCCTAGAGTGATGCACCCCTCCCCTCTCCAGACTGACCACAGCTTTTATGGCCTGTGTTGGTCAGTCCTTACACACATCTGTATTGTTTGTGTGTGTGTGTGTAACAAAACAATATTCATCTTCAAACAATATGCTAACAGGCTATAGTGCATAAACATAAATCCTAACAAAATGTAGAACTTCAAATTAAACCAATCGTTTGCACTCATGACTTGAGTGATTTAAAGTAAACCAACGTTTTGGAAATACAAAACGCCATCTAACCAAATATCAAAGAATGTTATCTTAGCCAGCCAGCTAACATTACCTAAATGCAGTTATCTTAGCCAGCCAGCTAACGTTAACTATATGCAGTTATCTTAGCCAGCCAGCTAACATGAGCTATATGCAGTTATCTTAGCCGGCCAGCTAACGTTAGCTATATGCAGTTATCCTAGCCGGCCAGCTAACATGAGCTATATGCAGTTATCTTAGCCGGCCAGCTAACATGACCTATATGCAGTTATCTTAGCCGGCCAGCTAACGTTAGCTATATGCAGTTATCCTAGCCGGCCAGCTAACATGAGCTATATGCAGTTATCTTAGCCGGCCAGCTAACGTTAGCTATATGCAGTAATCTTAGCCGGCCAGGTAACGTTAGCTATTTAGCCAACTAGCTATTAGCCTAACCAGCGTAGCCAACCAGCTAACATGAGCTATTTAGCCAACTAGCTATTAGCCTAACCAGCGTAGCCAACCAGCTAACGTTAGCTCTTTAGCCAACTAGCTATTAGCCTAACCAGCGTAGCCAACCAGCTAACGTTAGCTATTTAGCCAACTAGCTATTACATTTAACATTTAACATTAACATATATAGCCCATCTATAATTTAGTCCAAACAACTACCTCTTTCCCTACTGTATTTATTTATTTAGCTCCTTTGCACCCCATTATTTCTATCTCTACTTTGCACATTCTTCCACTGCAAATCTACCATTCCAGTGTTTTACTTGCTATATTGTATTTACTTCGCCACCATGGCCTTTTTTTGCCTTCACCTCCCTTATCTCACCTCACTTGCTCACATTGTATATAGACTTATTTTTCTACTGTATTATTGAGTGTATGTTTGTTTTACTCCATGTGTAACTCTGTGTTGTTGTATGTGTCGAACTGCTTTGTTTTATCTTGGCCAGGTCGCAGTTGTAAATGAGAACTTGTTCTCAACTGGCCGACCTGGTTAAATAAAGGGGAAATAAATAACACATAATAATACAAAAATGCAGCAGCAGTATAGACCTAGTCTGTTCATTATATACATCTACATGATGTATTGTTACACCATGTAGGAGCAGTATAGACCTAGTCTGTTCATTATATACATCTACATGATGTATTGTTACACCATGTAGGAGCAGTATAGACCTAGTCTGTTCATTATATACATCTACATGATGTATTTTTACACCATGTAGGAGCAGTATGGACCTAGTCTGTTCATTATATACACTACATGATGTATTGTTACACCATGTAGGAGCAGTATGGGCCTAGTCTGTTCATTATATACATCTACATGATGTATTGTTACACCATGTAGGAGCAGTATAGACCTAGTCTGTTCATTATATACATCTACATGATGTATTGTTACACCATGTAGGAGCAGTATAGACCTACAGTAGCTAGCTACTTATTTAGATTTAGTTTGACTTAATGAAACTGCCTTAAATGTGCTGCAATAAACATTTTTTATTCGCACTAATCAATCAACACATTCCTGTCTTTGTATCTCTCAATATAATAGTATTTTTTAATTAAATCCATTTTCAATAATCTTTGTCTGAAAATAAAATATGATCCTCAACTGCGTTTCCCCTCCAGTCAGCAGACGGCGATGTGCGTCTTTCAGGCGACGCTGCCAGCGTGACGTATAATCTAGTGGACGGTTCTTCATAAACAGCTCGTCAACCACCTCGGTAGCTAGCTAGCCAACATAGCCGAAAGATTCAAGCTATTTATACGCTTTCGGTGTATATTACCTACTGTGTTTTAGCCACACTTCGGTCTTATCTACTTGTTAACCTATTTAATTGAATATTACGTTATTTTGTATTAGTCAGCTATAGTAGTTGGCTGGTTAAGTTAGCACTAGCCTAGTCGCTAATGATAGCTAGCTAGCTAACATCCCTGAACATGAGCTCCCTAAACTACTCCCCTCTTGTTAAAGAAGAGGCGGTCTGCTGGACGGAGAAAGAAGCTCTGGGGCTGAACATTGTCGTGAAAGAGGAGAAGGAAGAGGAGGATGTCACATTAAAACAAGAAGTAGAGGGTGAGGCTGTTACAGTGAAAGAAGAAGAGAAAGACGTTTCAGTGAAAGAAGAGGAAGACGCGTTCAGAGTTAAAGAGGAGGATGCAGTTTTTGGTGTGAAAGAGGAGGGGGAGATTACTGTCACATTGGAGGAAGAAGAGGAGGTTGGAGATCCGTTTAACACAAGTAAGTACCGTCTCTGCAGTCGTTGAACCAATATGCAGTAAAGAGGTTCTACACTTTAATGTTGTTCTGTAGGAATGGCTGAAGCTACACTGTAACGTGTAGAACATCAAGAGTGGACCATCAACAAGACGTTAACAATTGATCAAATGCATCCAATGACAATGCCTGAAATACTGTAGTCCTCTATCTCCTATTAGATTCGCCCAATATGTAGTCTTAAAGGGGCAATCAGCAGTTGTTACATCCATTTTGGGACTTATACTTTTTTTTACTCCAATGTTTGTCAGTAAATATAAACAAACACTGTATATCCTCAAAACATGGTTAAAACTATAATGTTGGTATCATGGATGGTTGCATTTCTCCAGCCCCATCCCTCAGCTTTTTACGGAAACGAGCAGGGAGTAGGCTTTGTTATTGTTTCTACTGCTGATTGCTGCCCCCGTTACTCCTCAAGGTCCAAGGACTGTATGTTATTTTCAGAGGTAGACTGGCTCTAAAATAGTCAAATATTCCATCTAAATGTGAATCCATTCTCAATTGCGATACATTTCTAGAAACATAAATCGCTGTACTTTCATATCAATTGAGAATAATTTCACACAATACTTTCATATCACATCAAAATAAGTAACCAGTCGCAATACCCCAAACGGTAAACCAAATTAGTTTCTCGTAATTTCACCTTCTTTTAGGCTTCTTTTTCTTCTTTGGACTTTATATGGCGGTTGGAAACCAACTTTAAGGTGCATTACCACCATCAACTGGACTGGAGTGTGGACCTCAGTTCATCTTTCAATCACCCAGGTGGGTATATACCAAGACAGTCATGAAGAGGGCACAACAAAACCTTTTCCCCCTCAGGAGACTGAAAAGATTTGGCATGGGTCCCCAGATCCTCAAAAGGTAGTACAGCTGCACCATCGAGAGAATCCTGACCGGTTGCATCACCACCTGGTATGGCAACTGCTCGGCGCTACAGAGGGTAGTGCAAACAGCCCAGTACATCACTGTGGCCAAGCTTCCTGCCATCCAGGACCTATATAATAGGCGGTGTCAGAGGAAAGCCCACAACATTGTCAGAGACTCCAGTCACTCAAGTTATAAACTGTTGTCTCTGCTACTGCACGGCAAGTGGTACCGGAGCACCAAGTCTAGGACCAAAAGCCTCCTCAACAGCTTCTACCCCCAAGCCATAAGACTGCTGAACAATTCATGAAATCGCCACCAGACAATTTACATTGACCCCCCCCACCCCCTCCATTTTGTGCACTGCTGCTACTCGCTGGTTGTTTGTTACCTATGCATAGTCACTACGCCCCCACCATGTACAGATTACCTCAACTAGCCTGCACCCCCGCACACTGACTCAGTACCAGTGCCCCCTGTATATAGCCTCCACACTGACTCAGTACCAGTGCCCCCTGTATATAGCCTCCACACTGACTCTGTACCGATGCCCCCTGTATATAGCCTCCACACTGACTCGGTACCGGTACCCCCTGTATATAGCCTCCACACTGACTCGGTACCGATGCCCCCTGTATATAGCCTCCACACTGACTCGGTACTGGTGCCCCCTGTATATAACCTCCACACTGACTCGGTACCGATGCCCCCTGTATATAGCCTCCACACTGACTCGGTACCGATGCCCCCTGTATATAACCTCCACACTGACTCGGTACCGGTGCCCCCTGTATATAGCCTCCACACTGACTCAGTACCGGTGCCCCCTGTATATAGCCTCCACACTGACTCAGTACCGGTGCCCCCTGTATATAGCCTCCACACTGACTCGGTACCGGTGATCCCCTGTATATAGCCTCGTTATTGTTATTCTCATTGTGTTACTTTTTATTATTACTTTTTATTTTAGTCTACTTGGTAAACGTTTTCTTCTTCTTGAACTGCACTGTTGGTTAAGGGCTTGTAAGTAAAGCATTTCACTGTAAAGTCTAAGTTGGTGTCTTGACGGATTTGTAAAAAACGGTTTGTCATAAAACACTATACAGTGGGGAGAAGAAGTATTTGATACACTGACGATTTTGCAGGTTTTCCTACTTACAAAGCATGTAGAGGTCTGTAATTTTTATCATAGGTACACTTGTGAGAGACGGAATCTAAAACAGAAATCCAGAAAATCACATTGTATGATTTTTAAGTAATTAATTTGCATTTTATTGCATTTTTTTTTCTCTAATCAGATAAAGTACATCCATAACTATCGGTCTCCTCATTAGCAGGGAGGAGTTTCTACAACCAAATTGTGTGCGCATCGCCCTCGTGCCGCAATTTTAGGAAACACAGAAAGGGGCCTATATTGGAGACCAAAAGTCATCTGGCACAGTGCTTACAATCATCGATGTTACTACTAAAATATGACTATTATTGCTCATTATAAGACAATTGTCAAATAATTTTAACATTCATTACAGACGTCAATTGTTGTTCAACATCATGGCTACGCTGTTGGCATCACCTTTTACAGTGGATTTCCGCTGTTGTGGGCCTTTAATCATCTGACTTTGTTGTTCACACAGGAGAGATATGGCACTATCGTGGATCCTCTGTGGAGCCTCAACAACCTCATGATGCTGACGAGGCAGAGAAGAGTCTCTCCAGATCAGAACACGTCAAGAAACACCAGCGGAAATCCACAGGGAAGAGAACTCACTGCTGCTCTGACTGTGGGAAGAGATTCACCTCATCAGGCATTAAAATTCATCAGAGAATCCACACAGGAGAGAAACCTTACAGCTGTGATCAATGTGGGAAGAGATGTACTACATCTGGCCAGCTGACATTACACCAGAGAACACACACAGGAGAGAAACCTTACAGCTGTGATCAATGTGGGAAGAGATGTACTACATCTGGCCAGCTGACATTACACCAGAGAACACACACAGGAGAGAAACCTTACAGCTGTGATCAATGTGGGAAGAGTTTTCCTGCATCTAGAACTTTGACTAGACACCAGAGAATACACACAGGAGAGAAACCTTATAGCTGTGGTCAATGTGGGAAGATTTTTGGTCGATCTGGCCATCTGGTATCACACCAGAGAACACACACAGGAGAGAAATCTTATAGCTGTGGTCAATGTGACATGAGATACTCTGATAAAAGATCTCTGATCAAACATCAGAAACTACATGAAGGAGTTGTTTCATGATATCAATGAATTAATGTCACAATGTAGAATGTTTTAACATTGTAGTAGGAGTATTTTAATGATCACAATGTAGAATGTTTGAGTATTTTAAGGAGTTTCACAATGTAGAACCCTAATTCAATTGTTTTCTGCGTGATATCGATATTAGCCTTTCGAAAAGTCCAGGCTCTGAATTGAAAGAGTACTATTTATGTGATTTAACAAAAAGTGACTAACACAACAAGAGCTGTGTTACACTTACCACGTTGGTGACCCACTTGAATCAAAATGCAACACTTCAAAATGTAACTTGCTGTTTTCTACAAGTTGTCCTCTAACCAGGGATGTACACATTATTCCCAGATTCCGTGTGGTTTTTGAGCTGTTATTTTTAACATGACGTGCAACCTCATGTCCCTCCTCTCGCACAATTGATTTTAACATGATATCGATGAGTGATGACAAATAAGTGTTGCGTTCCTTTGTTTAGTGACCCCTACATTTAAATGCATCACTCCAAAATGTAGCTGACTGTCTTCTATAGGTTGTCCTCTAATCAGTGAGGTGAAAGATATCACCCATTTCCATGTTTTTTGGTAGTTGTGTTAGTTTCAACAGCACCTACAACCTGATTTCCCCCCCTAATCGATATCAGTGATTTATTGCTATTTGTCAAAACAACAGCGTTTCTGGTGCTTGTGCAGTTTATAAGGTCCTTGTTTAAGTAATATGATTATTGTGGCAGATGTTTGTGTATATAGCACATTTTATATTTAGGCTTTCAATTTATCACAAACTGTTTCTGCATTTGGACTATTGATTTGGACACGTTTAAACTGTGACATTGGGGATATCCCACCTAGCAAAATGACGTTGAAAATAAGACTATGCCCAACGTACAATATAAGTTTGGTTTTACTTGAAAGTGTAAAAGAAAACTATTTAATTTCAACGTACTCGCAGCTTATACACATGGACACAGTATAATAAATCGGTCTATAATCTATTTTATTAACAATCCTAATAAATTGAGTCATAAATGTAGGATATATTTGTTATCTTTTGTCTTAAGGGGAAGGTGTTACAGTCTTTGGTTTTTCCATTTATGTTTTGAGGTTGGACATTAGCAAGTCTAGCTCGTTAGCAAGTAGGACGCACTGATTGGTGTCACCTCATTAGTCAGTATGTGTTACACCTGTGCTGGCTTGTCCATCTAGTGAGTGGGAAGGTGTTTCACCTGAGCTGGTCCACGTTCTATTTAAGAGTGTCTGGCCCAGTGCTCCAGTTGTCTTGATAGATGTGGAGAGTCAACACCTTTTCTGTTTGCTTCCTGTCTTTAAGTTAGTTGTGGGTTTTTCTTTTGTTTGCCTCTTCTTGGGCAGATTTAGTGGGTCTCATGGTGGGTGTCTTTTAGGTCCCAGTTGTTGTTACTAGTCAACTTTCAGTGGACACCCCCATAGTGTCTTTCAGAACCCCTCCTAAAACCCCACCTGTTTACTTGTTGTTGTCAGTGACTCTTTGATATTTAAGGGACATTTATGTTTTCTTGCTGGGGAACGTTACAACAAACAATGGAGTAAAACATCATATTGTTAATATTTTAATCAAATGTAATTTTCTTAAAATGCTCATTAGTCTTCTATTTAATTTGTTTTTACCCTTATGTTTGTTGTGTAGTAAATGTGAGATTTTGTAATTTTATTTCTGTGAAGCCATGCCTGAAATTTGATGAATAAATAAAGCTTGATTTGAACACATTGCGAAACGAATGAACCCAATGACCGACCAATCAACAGACTCTTGCAAAAGCAACACATATTTGGGGCAGCAGGTAGCCTAGTGGTTAGAGCGTAGGGCCAGTAACTGAAAATTTGCTGGATCGAATCCCTAAGCTGACAAGGTAAAAATCTGTCGTTTTGCCCCTGAACAAGGCAGTTAACCCACTGTTCCCCTGTAGACCATCATTTAAATAAGATATTGTTCTTCCCTAGTTAAATACACTTAACATTTTTTTTGACAAAAAATATATATCTTGGTCCATCTTAGTATGAAAAACAGTATAAATGAAGTATATCAAAAATAGTAGTAGTGGTTTACTTTTCAATTCAGTTGATCTTCCACTATGTTAATATAGTTCATGGTATGTAATTTTAGTATCACTTTTTAACCAACCCAGTGCATTTGTTGAAAATGAAACATGTTGAAATCAGTAAAACATCAAAGGATTCAACTATTAAACAAACAAATGGATCAAACAGATCAATCCCACTTTTCCAGCCTGCTGAAGGCGTGATGGAGTGGTAAACACCACCCCCGGCTCTACCAGGGGCTTGAGGTGGTTTCCCACAGCTCTGCTGGTGGAGTGGTAAACACCACCCCCGGCTCTACCAGGGGCTTGAGGTGGTCTCCCACAGCTCTGCTGGTGGAGTGGTAAACACCACCCCCGGCTCTACCAGGGGCTTGAGGTGGTCTCCCACAGCTCTGCTGATGGAGTGGTAAACACCACCCCCGGCTCTCCCAGGGGCTTGAGGTGGTCTCCCACAGCTCTGCTGATGGAGTGGTAAACACCACCCCCGGCTCTACCAGGGGCTTGAGGTGGTCTCCCACAGCTCTGCTGATGGAGTGGTAAACACCACCCCCGGCTCTACCAGGGGCTGGAGGTGGTCTCCCACAGCTCTGCTGGTGGAGTGGTAAACACCATCCCCGGCTCTACCAGGGGCTTGAGGTGGTCTCCCACAGCTCTGCTGGTGGAGTGGTAAACACCACCCCCGGCTCTACCAGGGGCTTGAGATGGTCTCCCACAGCTCTGCTGGTGGAGTGGTAAACACCACCCCCGGCTCTACCAGGGGCTTGAGGTGGTCTCCCACAGCTCTGCTGGTGGAGTGGTAAACACCACCCCCGGCTCTACCAGGGGCTTGAGGTGGTCTCCCCCAGCTCTGCTTATGTCATGTTCTGTGGCCTTGCTGTTCCATTTCTTCACTGCCCCTGCAACACAGAAATAAACGCATTTCGTAATATTATATAAAACATTAAAAGTAATGTATTTGGAACATCTATGGCCTCAGTTACACCTGGCACCTAAATGTGACTTCTGTCATCTGATCACTCCAAGCTGCATTCGGTTCAGATCTACCAGGATGGGCCTTTGACATAGTCTGGATGCAGTCAGTTCACTGAATATAAATAAGCAACGTAAAGAGGTGGGGTGAATGAGTGGGGAAAAGTACATTTGACACAAATGACCTTAATAATAACAAAGAACAAATGTGTGTGTCTGAGAGGAAATTAACTTTCATACAGCCAAAAGGGGTGAGAAATTACACCAATATCAGTGGACAATTTGCACTAATGTAAATAAACACAGATGGGACATATTCCCTTTTGCTGACGTGATGAACCACTAAGAGGACATAAATATTTACCATCTAAACCATGTGTGACCTCTCACCTCTCTGGCTGTAGAAGTGTTCTTCCTAACCAGTCCCTCAACAGCTCTCTGACTGAGCTCCACCCTCACTGGGTCTTCAGAGGAGAGGAAGGCTGAGGAGGGATGGAAGGATGAATGGATCAGTCAGTCAATAAAGTGTAGAGCTGCTGTCTATGCTGTCTGACAAAATCACTATTTTCGTAGTTCATTAAAGTAAATATGTCTTTATGACTGCTGAATACAAACTATCAAACACTTAGAGCATGTATGTTCAGGTAGAGATACATCCTTGGGACGTCTCTAGCCAATTGAAGTTGACATTTAAAATGGTTAAGGTAGGGTTTAGGGTAGGGATGTCCCAAGGATCCCGGATAGCATTGACCACCATACATTCTTCTGTCTCTTTTACATAGCAGGTGTAAAATAAACAGACAAGACAAGTAGGCACGCAGTGCATTATGGTCATTGTAGTTTAAAAATATACTCTAATTATCCCTATCTGTATGTGGGGTTGTTAGAGAAGAATGTGATTGTCAGCCCTAACAATCCATTCTAGCACCTCATCAGGCTCTGTAAAAGTCTTCATTGATGACGTGTTCCTTCTATTCCAGGGGACAGCAGAGGAACTTCATCGATTCCACTCCTTCATCAATACAAGCAGTGAACATCTGAAAATCACCCTCACCTTTGATGCGCATGAAATAAGTTATCTGGACATTTTGATTAAGAGGGAGAAGAGTGGCTTTAGCACAGACCTATACAGGAAGCCGACGGACAGGAATTCCCTGTTACACAGAGACAGCTTCCACCCTACACCCCTAGAAAAACAGTTGTAATACTTGAGTGAAGGAAACATTTGAAATGTAAATTAGTAATTTTAATTTTGTAAATTTAAAACAAAAACATAACTGTTTGTACTTACAACTCAGTTACTAAGTCTTTAACCACACTGTGTTGTTACACTGTTGAGTAAAAACTTATGCTTCCTACACTTTAACTTGTTGTCTGAAAATAAAATGTACATTTTCCTCACCTTTCCTCACCTGCGTCCAGTCAGCAGATGGACTAGATGCCGCTTAGGCCGCCCGTTGTGACTCCGTCAAGAATTCAGACCAGAGCAAGTTTGTATGAAGGTCTGGTTATTAAAGGGGTTCATAGTTCAATAGTAATATCCTCTAAAACGCTCTGGAGACAAACTTTGCTGCCCTGTTTCCAGTTGACAATTTTGTTAAATCACATAAATAGTACTCTTCCAATTCAGAGCCTGGATTTTCCCCCTGAGGCTAATATCCATATCATGTTGAAATCAATAGAACAGGGAACAAACGTTTAGTGTTCTACATTGTGACATCATTAAAATACTCCTACTACAATGTTAAAACATTCTACATTGTGACATCATTAAAATACTCCTACTACAACATTCTACATTGTGACATTTATTCATTGATATCATGAAACAACTCCATGTATTTTCTGATGTTTGATCAGAGATATTTTACTAGAGTATCTCTTCCCACATTGATCACAGCTATGAGGTTTCTCTCCTGTGTGTGTTCTCTTGTGTAGAGTCAGATGGCTAGATTGCCCATAACTCTTCCCACATTGATCACAGCTGTAAGGTTTCTCTCCTGTGTGTATTCTCTGGTGTTGAGTCAGAGAGGCAGAATGACCAAAACTCTTCCCACATTGAACACAGCTATACAATTTCTCTCCTGTGTGTGTTCTCTGGTGCACTGTCAGAGAGCTAGATTGACAAAAACTTTTCCCACATTGACCACAGCCATAAGGTTTATCTCCTGTGTGTCTTCTCTGGTGCACTGTCAGAGAGCTAGATTGACAAAAACTCTTCCCACATTGATCACAGCTATATGGTTTCTCTCCTGTGTGTGTTCTCTGGTGCACTGTCAGAGAGCTAGATTGACTAAAACTCTTCCCACATTGATCACAGCTATAAGGTTTATCTCCTGTGTGTATTCTCTGGTGTAAAGTCAGATGGCCAGATCTAATAAAACTCTTCCCACATTGATCACAGCTATAAGGTTTCTCTCCTGTGTGGATCATTTGATGAGTTTTAATGCCTGATGAGGAGGAGAATCTCTTCCCACAGTCAGAGCAGCAGTGAGTTCTCTTCCCTGTGGATCTCTGCAGGTGTTTATTGATGTGTTCTGATCTGGAGAGACTCTTCACTGCCTCTTCAGCATCATGAGGTTGTTGAGGCTCCCCAGAGGATCCACGATAGTCCCGTATCTCTCCTGTGTGAACAACAAAGTCAGATGATTAAAGGCCAACAACAGTGGAAATCCACTGTAAAAGGTGATGCCAACAGTGTAGCCATGATGTTGTACAACAATTGACGTCTGTAATGAATGTTAAAATTATTTGACAATTGTCTTAAATTGAGCAAGAATAGTCATATATTGTCTTGTTTTCACATTAGTAGTAACATCGATGATTGTAGGCTAGAAACAAGTTATTCATGTTGTTGAAACTCTAAGCAGTGTGCCTGACAACTTTTGGTCTCCAATATAGGGCCCTTTCTGTGTTTCCTAAAATTGAGGAACGAGGGCGATGAACATACAATTTGGTTGTAGAAACTCCTCCCCGCTAATGAGGAAACCGATAGTTATGGATGTAGTATATCTGGTAATGAGGAAACCACTAGTTATGGATGTAGTATATCTGGTAATGAGGAAACCGATAGTTATGGATGTACTATATCTGATTAGAGCAAAAATGTTGAGCAAAGATTTTAGTTTTTCAGTTTTTTCTGAATGTGAATGGGGGAAAACTCAGGGGAGTAACCTCCATTTACAGGTTGCTTATGAGTGCATTTCACACTACTTTGGATTATAATTGTAAGGCTCGTTTGAATGTCCTGTGTAATATAATGTTTGCTACAGTATTAAGAAATATGTTTAATTATTGAAGAATCGCATTAATGACAGTATCTATTTGGGTGTTGTCAATAAAGTTATGATTTTTTAAATGTGTTTTTAATTACATTTTTCCCCCACCTTTATTTAACCAGGTGTCCAGTTGAGAACAAGTTCTCATTCACAACTGCGACCTGACCAAGATAAAGCAAAGCAGTGCGACAAAAAAACAACACAGAGTTACACATGGGATAAACAAAAGTACAGTCAATAACACAATATAAAAATCTATATACAGTGTGATGGAGTAAGGAGGTAAGGCAATAAACAGGCCATGCTATGGGTGGGTGTTGCTATGGTGACCAGTGAGCTGAGTTAAGGCGGAGCGTTACCTAGCAAAGACTTATAGATGACTTGGAGCCAGTGGGTTTAGCGATGAATATGTAGCGAGGACCAGCCAACGAGAGCATACAGGTCACAGTGGTGGGTGGTATATGGGGCTTTGGTGACAAAATGGATGACACTGTGATGGACTGCATCCAGTTCGCTGAGTAGAGTGTTGGAGGCTATTTTGTAAATGACATCACCGAAGTCAAGGATCGGTAGGATAGTCAGTTTTACAAGGGTATGTTTGGCAGCGTGAGTGTAGGAGTTTTTGTTGTGAAATAGGAAGCATATTCTAGATTTAATTTGGGATTGGAGATGTTTAATGTGAGTCTGGAAGGAGAGTTTACAGTCTAACCAGACACCTAGGTATTTGTAGTTGTCCACATATTCTAAGTCAGAACCGTCCAGAGTAGTGATGCTAGTCGGGCGGATGCTGGCAGCGATCGGTTGAAGAGCATGCATTTAGTTTTACTAGCGTTTAAGAGCAGTTGGAGGCCACGGAAGGAGAGTTGTATGGCATTGAAGCTCATTTGGAGGTTTGTTAACACAGTGTCCAAAGAAGGGCCAGATGTATACAGAATGGTGTTGTCTGCGTCGAGGTGGATCAGAGAATCACCCGCAGCAAGAGCGACATCATTGATATATACAGAGAAAAGAGTCGACCAGAGAATTGAACCCTGTGGTACCCCATAGAGACTGCCAGAGGTCCGGACAACAGGCCCCCCGATTTGACACACTGAACTCTATCTGAGAAGTAGTTGGTGAAGCAGGCGAGGCAGTCATTTGAGAAACCAAGGTTGTTGAGTCTGCCGATAAGAATGTGGTGATTGACAGAGTCGAAAGCCTTGCCTTAACCTTTATCACTAGACACCTCATACTGAGCTACAGGTAGGAATCAGCAATGAATCACAATAATGAGACACCTTTGGGGAGGGGTGTCAGCAACATTAAAAAATATATATACAGTGGGGAGAACAAGTATTTGATACACTGCCGATTTTGCAGGTTTTCCTACTTACAAAGCATGTAGAGGTCTGTAATTTTTATCATAGGTACACTTCAACTGTGAGTGACGGAATCTAAAACAAAAATCCAGAAAATCATGTTGTATGATTAAGTAATTAATTTGCATTTTATTGCATGACATAAGTATTTGATCACCTACCAACCAGTAAGAATTCCGGCTCTCACAGACCTGTTAGTTTTTCTTTAAGAAGCCCTCCTGTTCTGTTCTCCACTCATTACCTGTATTAACTGCACCTGTTTGAACTCGTTACCTGTACAAAAAGACACCTGTCCACACACTCAATCAAACAGACTCCAACCTCTCCACAATGGCCAGGACCAGGACCAGAGAGCTGTGTAAGGACATGGTAATTAATTTGCACACAAATAGAAGTAGGACTAGTCTACCTGACAACACATATAGAAGTAGTACTAGTCTACCCGACAACACATATAGAAGTAGGACTAGTCTACCTGTCCTGAGCACGAATGTAGATCTATAAATGTGCCCATTTGGGGATGTCTGATAGTATTTCTGATTGTCTTAACGCTGCACCACTAATGAGTTGTGGAGCCTCTCAAAGCAAATTTTTTTCTCACCTCAAACAGCAAGTAAACAAAGTCTAATCAAAATCAATTGCAAATGAGAATAACTCCTCAAAGTATTTGTAAAATATTTCCAGCTCTCACCTTTTCGATAATCATTCGGCACAAAAGGGAAAAACGTAATGCGCTGATCCAGTGGAAATGTCAAAACACCTGATTACTTCTTATCCCTTTCACAAATAGCCTACAGCTGTGTCGGTCGAGAACTCACAGGCACAGGAAACTGAGGGCCCAGAATATTTTATACAATGTTGCAAGTTCGTTATAGACAGGCCATGTGATTTATAGGACAGTTATTTACAATGTTTTTATTTGTTGGCTTTATGTAGGCTATTTTTTACATAGTTGGCAGTGGCAATAAAAGTTACTTTTAGATTTGTATAATTTTCATTTAGATAGAATGTAGATTAATCACAGACAATGATTTTGAGATACTATTATAAATTAAATGAAACTGTTCCAGTAAAATGAACATATGAAAATCATAACTGGCACCAGATCAGTAGAAATGGTAAGATACATTTGCACTCCAAATGTAGGTTGCCGACTACTTGTGTAGCCGATTACCAGCAACGTCAGAATTTATGAAGGACAGCAAGAGGAGGTGGTTCAGGAAGAGTTTCTTCTCTTCTGGTTGGGCTGTATTGATGTAATGGCAAGAAAATAAATTGGCTGAAAATTATACAATGATTTATCAACAGCTCTAACAATTTGACCCTACAGGAAATCTACACTGGCAATTCTAGAATATACTATATATCCTAGAAACCTGGTTAAACTATCACTATGACATCACGGATTAATTCTAGAATATACTATATATCCCAGAAACCTGGTCAAACTATCATTATGACATCATGGATGAATTCTAGAATATACTATATATCCTAGAAACCTGGTTATACTATCATTATGACATCATGGATGAATTCTAGAATATACAAAATAGCCTAGAAACCTGGTTAAACTATCATTATGACATCATGGATGAATTCTAGAATATACTATATATCCTAGAAACCTGGTTAAACTATCATTATGACATCATGGATGAATTCTAGAATATACTATATATCCTAGAAACCTGGTTAAACTATCATTATGACATCATGGATGAATTCTAGAATATACTATATAGCCTAGATACCTGGTTAAACTATCATTATGACATCATGGATGGCCAGTCCTTGTATTCATAGTGTAGTGAATTCAGGGGGTTGCCCTGAGCTGGACTCAAACCTGGGTCCAGCGACTGTCAAGCCAACACCTTATAACTGTTACGCCAAGATGTCTGAACTTCTTGACGAGGTCGCTAGGTTTTGGGTTAAGGTTGATACAATAGCTTTCTCTATGAATTTGAGAGTGGTTACATTTCTCCAGCCCCATCCCTCAACTGTTTACCAAACCAAGTCTCTGGGCAGCCATTTTGTTTCTGTTTAAATCCTAGGTTGCCCTTTTAAAAAAAAGCCACACAACAATCAATCAACCAATCTGCAGTCAACCAATAACAAAGCAGTAATTCCACCACTGTTTTGGTAATAAGATGATGGATGGGGCTGGAGAAATGTAACTACTCTCAAATTCATAGACAGACCTATGGATGAAAGGACTGACCATCCATGATATCAACATTATAGTTTTAACCATGTTGATGCTATACAGTGTTGGTTTACATTGTTTCTAAACATTGGAGTAAAAAAAGCTTATTTGGGGTTCTGATGGGGTACAACAGTTGAACTAAGCTCATGAGGCATGTGTTATATTCTTCAAGAATCAATGGCTATAAATAAATAATTTAAAAATCACAATATGGATGTAGCAATTGCAGATTTCCCCTTTAACACCAAACATCAGTTCAACAACTGCAAAGTTTGTGCTTCTATTTAAGACAGTACTTACTTTTGTTAATCAGGGCCCGGTTTCTCAAAACCATCTTATGGCTAAGTTCACCGTTAGAACCATTGGATGCCTTAAGATGCGTTTGGGAAACAGGGCCCAGATATCCAGTTTCCTCCTCTTCTTCCTCCTCCTCCTTTTTCAATGTGACAGCCATATCCTCCTCCTCCACTCCATAAACTGCATCCTCCTCTTCTTTTACTCTGAACGCGTCTTCCTCTTCTTTCACTGTAACATCTCCCTCCTCTTTCACTCTGAACGCGTCTTCCTCTTCCTTCACTGCAACGTCTTTCTCTTCTTCTTTCACTGTAACAGTCTCACCCTCTACTTTATGATTTACTGTGACATCCTCCTCTTTCACGATAATGTTCAGCCCCAGAGCTTCTTGCTCCGTCCAGCAGAAATCCTCTTCTTTAACAGGGGGAGAGAAGTTTAGTGAGCTCATGGTCGGGGATAACAGCTAGCTAGCATTAGCGTAGTGCTAGGCTAATTTATCAAGCCAACTCAGTTAGCTGACTAACAACAACTTAAATATCAAATGAAAAGTAGATACGATATAGTTGTGTTGATTACACAGTGGCTGTACACCGACACAGTCCAAAGAACTTCAATATTTCGGCTATTTTGACTAGCAAGCTACCAAGGTGTCTGACTAGCTGTTGATGTTGAAGAAGCGCCCCGTCCACTAGATTCTACGTCACAGTGGCAGAATCACCTGAAAGACGCACATCGCCATCAGCTGACTGGAGTTGGTATCGCAGTTGAGAAAATACTTTCAGACAAAAAGCTAAAAAGCGACTGCCCCTAAAAAACAACGACTCCCTTTGAAAACGGGCGATGTGGCATCAGAATATAAATAATGATGTACAATAAAAACATGCATTAAAAATGAATCATAGGTAAGCTAACAATATTGTAGACTTGATGCTAAATACAGATTTTTCAGCTTTAGTGTGTATATCGTATCCACTTAGTTATTTTAGGAAGTTTGCCATCTTTATGACCGGCCCTGGTAACTTCACCCCAACTTCTCTTCTCCCCAGAACACAGTAACTTAACAACATAAGTGTTTTTCTGACATTTTTGGGAAATTTAAGGGAAAATAGAAAATTCAGCCCTAGCAGAGCCCCAAGTCCCATGGGGACGTCCTCGAGGGCGTGGATGTTCTCCCCATCAAAGGCCAGCGGGATTTCACTCTCATGGTGAAATGGATTTCCGCCAATGTGCAGTAAAGGAGTGAAGAGCGGTGAAATCTGTGTCAACAAAAGTAAGAAAAGATTAATACACATACAATTAACAAAGAGCATAACAAATGTTCAGCTGTAGTTTTATATAAGCATGCACACCTATGTTTATGAAGAAACAGATGATTGGTGCATAGGCATACCTTGTCACGGACATAAAGGCCACTCGGGTTCTCATTGAAGAGGTATGGCAAGAGCAGAATCGCTGCTGTGGTCTCCAGTCCTAGTAAAGTAAAGCAATGATCTTACTACACTTGCTAATTTTATTACAAAATACATTAGAGAAAGGGAAGGAATAAGAGCAAATTCCTCTTCTGTATTGTCCTTCAGGGACTGTCAAAATAGCAGGATGATGTCCTCACCCCTGCTTCGATTCTCTACCTCTGATAGTCCTTGAATCATCTTTTTGTCTATATCCATTCCATGGACTTGATACATTTCTGAGAACATCTGAAAAGATCATTTGCACACATTTGTATGCTAATAGATGTCAGTGTGTATTGACTGCTATGTAGGTTAAATGTACACTTCAAATGCAGCTGTCCTACAACAGATCTGTACCTTCTTCTTGATCCCAATTGCATTGTGTCCATGTTCTGTCCTATAAGAATTTCAAAGGAAGAGAAAATGTGTCAAGCAATTAAATATATATATTAAATAAATATTGAAAGATAAATGGCATTGACATACAATGTAATGTAAAATAGAAGAACATATTGGAGAAAGCACTAGCCAATACAGTACTGCCATACAGTAACAGTACTGCCATACAGGCCTAATATCCCATTTCAAGATATCTTTGTACACAAATTGTTCAATATTTTATCAAGCTGACTCGAAAGATTATACGCAACATTTTGCTGCGTGGCAATACTGTGTTTGGATTCTGAAGGGCATTTATACAAAAGAGGTAGTCTAGACACTGTATTAATACCATTATGCATTTGAATCCCATCTACAGCTACCATCTAAGATATTAATTTCCCTCCACAAGGGGCGTACATGTAACGTTTCAAAAATGGGATAGTATTGTACATGTAACGTTTCAAAAATGGGATAGTATTGTACATGTAACGTTTCCAAAATGGGATAGTATTGTCCATGTAACGTTTCCAAAATGGGATAGTATTGTCCATGTAACGTTTCCAAAATGGGATAGTATTGTACATGTAACGTTATGCCCCTTGTGAGTTAATAGTATTGCATGCTGTAGCAGGTTATATAAAGAGGAAGACCTCCATTGACGATTCAGTTCGTTGTAACATCTCTTCTGGACAGGTCACCGTCCTTAGTTAGTTAGTTAACGTTAGCTAGTTCATTATCACAAAAGTGAGAACTGCTCTAGATTGTAAACTTACGTTAATGAGTGTAAAGCCATGTTGGCTTTATGGAAACGATATACAATATATGGGAAAGAATATAGTTGAGGGAAATAATCCAAACCTAGTTGTGCCTAGTTAGGACATAACGTTAGCTAGCTAGATAACGGTACTGTACTGTAGCTCATACAACGCCGACGGTCAAACCCGGCTTTCTAATATTTACGGAAATTAACTATAGTAACGTTATGGAAGATATTCACAGAAAACCATCATTGTCTTCCTTAATCATTATTAGTATGTTATATTATTATTCTATAAATTATTTCGAGACATATTCAGAGCCAAACATCAACCCAACTTAACCTTTTTAACTGTTGTCGCATCCAAACTTGTCACCATCGTTTCAGTTGTAATTGCGTAGTTCCCGGAAGAAGTCCAGCAACAACGGAGGTTCCTCGATGAACCCACCTTCTAACAAGTTCTTTGAAGAACCTTTTGGGGCTGTTTTTCATTCACCAAGAACCCTACGGTTCTTAGGGGATCGGAGAACAACTCCAGTTGAACCCTTCATTTTTAGAGGTGTAGTCGGCTCTATTTACTCTCAGATTCAAAACATGATGATTAGCATCAACGATCAAGTCAGCTGCTGCTGCTCCAATACAGTATGAGGTGAGACGGTGAACTGATGTTGAACCGAGCAGTCAGCTGCTGCTGCTCCAATACAGTATGAGGTGAGACGGTGAACTGATGTTGAACTGGGCAGTCAGCTGCTGCTGCTCCAATACAGTATGAGGTGAGACGGTGAACTGATGTTGAACCGGGCAGTCAGCTGCTGCTGCTGCAATACAGTATGAGGTGAGAAGGTGAACTGATGTTGAACTGGGCAGTCAGCTGCTGCTGCTCCAATACAGTATGAGGTGAGAAGGTGAACTGACGTTGAACTGGGCAGTCAGCTGCTGCTGCTCCAATACAGTATGAGGTGAGACGGTGAACTGATGTTGAACTGGGCAGTCAGTCATTCATTCTGTACTATGAATCTATCAAATCAAATTGAGTTTTACCTTACAGTGAAATGCTTACTTACACGCCCCTAACCAACAATGCAGTTTTAAAAAAGTACAAATAAGAATAAGAAATAAAAGGAACCAGTAATTAAAGAGCAGAAGTTAAATAACAATAGCTAGACTATATACAGGGGGTACCGGTACAGAGTCAATGTGGAGACTATATACAGGGGGTACAGAGTCAATGTGGAGGCTATATACAGGGGGTACCGGTACAGAGTCAATGTGGAGACTATATACAGGGGGTACCGGTACAGAGTCAATGTGGAGGCTATATACAGGGGGTACCGGTACAGAGTCAATGTGGAGGCTATATACAGGGGGTACCGGTAGAGAGTCAATGTGGAGACTATATACAGGGGGTACCGGTACAGAGTCAATGTGGAGACTATATACAGGGGGTACCGGTACAGAGTCAATGTGGAGACTATATACAGGGGGTACCGGTACAGAGTCAATGTGGAGGCTATATACAGGGGGTACCGGTACAGAGTCAATGTGGAGACTATATACAGGGGGTACCGGTACAGAGTCAATGTGGAGACTATATACAGGGGGTACTGGTACAGAGTCAATGTGGAGGCTATATACAGGTGGTACCGGTACAGAGTCAATGTGGAGGCTATATACAGGGGGTACCGGTACAGAGTCAATGTGGAGACTATATACAGGGGGTACCGGTACAGAGTCAATGTGGAGGCTATATACAGGGGGTACCGGTACAGAGTCAATGTGGAGGCTATATACAGGGGGTACCGGTACAGAGTCAATGTGGAGGCTATATACAGGGGGTACCGGTAGAGAGTCAATGTGGAGACTATATACAGGGGGTACCGGTACAGAGTCAATGTGGAGACTATATACAGGGGGTACCGGTACAGAGTCAATGTGGAGACTATATACAGGGGGTACTGGTACAGAGTCAATGTGGAGGCTATATACAGGGGGTACCGGTACAGAGTCAATGTGGAGGCTATATACAGGGGGTACCGGTACAGAGTCAATGTGGAGGCTATATACAGGGGGTACCGGTACAGAGTCAATGTGGAGGCTATATACAGGGGGTACTGGTACAGAGTCAATGTGGAGGCTATATACAGGGGGTACCGGTACAGAGTCAATGTGGAGACTATATACAGGGGGTACCGGTACAGAGTCAATGTGGAGACTATATACAGGGGGTACCGGTACAGAGTCAATGTGGAGACTATATACAGGGGTTACCGGTAGAGAGTCAATGTGAAGACTATATACAGGGGGTACCGGTACAGAGGCAATGTGCGGGGGCACCGGTTAGTCGAGGTAATTGAGGTAATATGTACATGTAGGTAGAGTTATTAAAGTGACTATGCATAGATAATAACAGAGAGTGGGGGGGGGGGGGGGGGGGGCTTCCTCTGACACCGCCTGGTATAGAGGTCTTGGATGGCAGGGAGCTTGGCCCAAGTGATGTACTGGGCTGTACGCACTACCCTCTGTAGTGCCTTGCGGTCGGAGGCAGAGCAGTTGCCATACCAGGCAGGGATGCAACCAGTCAGGATGCTCTCGATGTTGCAGCTGTAGAACCTTTTGAGGATCTGAGGACCTATGCTAAATCTTTTCAGTCTCCTGAGGGGGAATAGGTTTTGTCGTGCCCTCTTCATGACTGTCTTGGTGTGCTTAGACCATGATAGTTTGTTAGTGATGTGGACACCAAGGAACTTGTAGCTCTCAACCTGCTCCACTACAGCCCTGTCAATAAGAATGGGGGCGTGCTCTGTCTTCTTTTCCTGTAGTCCACAATCATCTCCTTCGTCTTGATCACATTGAGGGAGAGGTTGTTTTCCTGGCACCACACGGCCAGACCTCCTCCCTATAGGCTGTCTCGTAGTTGTTGGTGATCAGGCCTACCACTGTTGTGGCATTGGCAAACTTAATGATGGTGTTGGAGTCGTGCCTGGCCGTGCAGTCATGAGTGAACAGGGAGTACAGGTGGGGGCTGAGCACGCACCCCTGAGGAGCCCCTGTGTTGAGGATCAGCATGGCGGATGTGTTGTTACCTACCCTTAAAAAACATGAGCTGGCGCACACCCAGAAAAATAGTTTGTGTGGAGGTGCTGACTAACGGCGAATAAACTATAAACTATCAAAATAAAGAAAGTTGCACACTCCATGTATAAACTCCCAGCAATTTAATGGGTATTTACCAACGTTTCGGCATCACTGTGCCTTCCTCAGGGTGATGTCATGAATACTTGAACCAGGTTATGTAGACAAACAGTGCAATTAGTGTAACCAATGACAATAGTGAGGGGTGTGTCATAATGATGAAGTTAATGAAAATTAATCTGTGAAACTGTTAAAAATTAGTATATGGCATATTAAATATATTATTCTATTGTTATCATATAGAAACATCATGGAATATTGTACATCATATTAGCATCAACATACATTATTGTTTAATTCAATTTCACATAATAAGGATATTTCATATTTTCAAGTTCAGAAGTCAGAACCCATCACCTGCTATGTAAAAGAGACAGAAGAATGCATGATGGTCAATGCTATCCGGGATCCTTGGGACATCCCTACCCTAAACCCTAACCTTAACCCCTAACCCTAACCCTTTTAAAAGTCAACTTCAACGGGCTAGGGACGTCCCAAGGATGTATCTCTACCTGAAAATACATGATCTAAGTGATTGATAGTTGGTATTCATATTTCCCCTCAGGTACACACATTTGTTCTTTGTTATTACCCGGCCACTGCCTGTTCACCCCGCTATCATCCAGAAGGCGAGGTCAGTACAGGTGCATCAAAGCCTGTTCAGCCCGCTATCATCCAGAAGGCGAAGTCAGTACAGGTGCATCAAAGCCTGTTCAGCCCGCTATCATCCAGAAGGCGAGGTCAGTACAGGTGCATCAAAGCTGGAAGAGAGACAGAAGCTGTTTTTCCATCTCAAGGCCACCAGACTGTTGGCCACTTTAAGGAATGGAACACTGGTCACTTTTAATAATGTTTATATATCTGGCATTACTCATCTCATTTGTACAGTTGAAGTCGGAAGTTTACATACATCTTAGCCAAATACATTCAAACTCAGTTTTTCACAATTCTTGACATTTAATCGTAGTAAAAATTCCCTGTCTTAAGTCAATTAGGATCACCACCTTATTTTAAGAATGTGAAAAGTCAGAATAATAGTAGAGAGAATTATTTATATCAGCTTTTATTTCTTTCATCACATTCCCAGTGGGTCAGAAGTTTACATACACTCAATCGGCAAACTTAGGATATTTCATATTTTCAAGTTCAGAAGTCAGAACCCATCACCTGCTATGTAAAAGAGACAGAAGAATGCACAATGGTCAATGCTATCCGGGATCCTTGGGACATCCCTACCCTAAACCCTAACCCTAACCCCTACCTTAACCATTTTAAATGTCAACTTCAACATGATAGGGATGTCCCAAGGATGTATCTCTATCTCTTTACATTGCTCGTGCATATTTGGTGGCCTGACTGTGTCCAGACTATGTCAAAGGCCCATCCTGTTAGATCTGAACCTAATGGAGCTAGGAGTGATCGGATGACAGAAGTCACATTTAGGTGCCAGGTGTAACTGAGGCTGTAGATGCTCCATATCCATTACTTTGAGTGTTTTATATAATATGACTAAATGTGTTTCTGTGTTGCAGGGGCAGTCAAGAAATGGAACAGCAAGGCCACAGAACATGACATAAGCAGAGCTGTGGGAGACCACCTCAAGCCCCTGGTAGAGCCGGGGGTCGTGTTTACCACTCCACCAGCAGAGCTGTGGGAGACCACCTCAAGCCCCTGGTAGAGCCGGGGGTCGTGTTTACCACTCCACCACGCCTTCAGCAGGCTGGAAAAGTGGGATTGATCCATTTGTTTCAGTTTTCAGTAGTTGAATCCTTTGACGTATTGTTGATTTCAAAATGTTTCATTTTCAACAAATGAACTGAGTTGGTTGAAAAGTGATACTAAACGTACATACCAGCACTATTTTGACATAGTGGAAGATATTCTGAATTCATACTAAGATGAACCTGATAAATTTATATTAATAGATTGAGGACCAAGATATGTGTTGCTTTTGCACATTATGTTAATTGGTTTTTCAAGAGTCTGTTGGTTGGTCAGTCATTGGGTTAATTTGTTTTGCAATATGTTCAAATCAAGCTTTATTTATACAGCACATTTCAGACATGATGCAACACAATGGCTTCACAGGAAAAAAAATTGACAATAAACAAATATTTACCACAACAAACATAAGAGGATAAAAAAGATGAACTAAAAGCTAATGAGCGTTCAAAGGAAATGCCATTGATTAAAATACTAAGAATTGGATGCAACATCCAACCCAAAATATAAACTTGTTTCACTACATTGTTACATTCAAGCAAGAAAACCAGAAAAGTCCCTTAAACAGAAGAGGGAACTAACAAAGAGTCACTGACAACAACCACAACTAAACAGGTGGGGTTTTAGGAGGGGTTCTGAAAGACACCATGGGGGTGTCCACTAGAAGTTGACTAGTAACAACAACTGGGACCTAAAAGACACCCACCATGAGACCCACTAAATCTGCACAAGAAGAGAAAATAATAACCCACAACAAACTTAAAGACAGGAAGCAAACCAAAAAAGGTGGAGCAACTAAAGGTGTTGACTCTCCACATCTATCAAAACAACTGGAGCACTGGGCCAGACACTCTTAAATAGAACCTGGACCAGCTCAGGTGAAACACCTTCCCACTAACGAGATGGACAAGCCAGCACAGGTGTAACACATACTGACTAACGAGGTGACACCAATCAGTGCGTCCTACGTGCTAACGAGCTAGACGGGCGAAAGTCCAACCTCAAAACATAAATGGAAAAACCAAAGCCTGTAACACCTTCCCCCTTAAGACAACAAATATATCCTATATTTTTGTTGGACAAGTTTGCTCACCACCAACAGAAAACTTCCATTTCACATTATAATCAACTACAATGCTTCACCTTCACGGTGTCTACTGGCTGTCAACAATAAAAACTAGCTTCTAGAACTCTCCTCTTCCTAAATCTCACTAGCTTCTAGAACTCTCGTCCCCTAGGAACGAGCCCAAACAAAACTAAATCTCCAATACGGAAAAACGTGCCGTCAAAATAAATCGTGATCCATGGCAACGCAATGGCTAAACGCAAAACTATGACTGCCCACCCTTGAGAAAATCAGCAACAAAGTTGTCCTTAACACGGACATGTCTGATTTCAAGAGGAAACTCCTGCACTATCCGTAGTAACTTAGATGGCCAGCTTCTCTCTCTTTTCAGGGTTCACTCGATAGGCATGTTGTTGGATCGGGCCCCAGTCCCCAATGTCATGCTCTAGTACATTTGGGTTGGCACATCTGAGAATTAACCCTGCTATTCTAAAAGAAGGGCAACAATGTCAATATATTTATACCCGAAAATTGTCAGTTGATTGCATAAATAATTATGATTACTAAAAGTTACATGAATTGTAAATATGAATTACCAAAACCAAATGTACACCCCTTTGATAATATGTATTGTCAATAATTCACTTAATGGTAAGGCATGGTAAAATAAAAAATGTCAAAAAAAATATTTGATTGCATAGTCTTATTTTCAACGACTTTTCAATTACATTGTGCTAGGTGGGATAGCCTCAATGTCAAAACACAGCTTTAACGTGTCCAAATCAATAACCAATATGCAGAAACAGTTTGGGATAAATTGAAAACCTAAACCTAACATATGCTATTTACACAAACATCTGCCACAATAATCATATTTCTTGTATTTTTTAAACAAGCTCCTTATAAACTGCACAAGCACCAGAAACGCTGTTGTTTTGACAAGTAGCAATAAATCACTGATATCGATTAGGGGGGAAATCAGGTTGTTCGTGATGTTGGAATGCATTTAAATGTAGGGGTCGCTAAAAAAAAGGAACGCAACACTTATTTGTCATAACTAATCAATATCATGTTAAAATCATTTGTGTGACAGGAGGGAGATGAGGTTGCACGTCCTGTTAAAACTAACAGCTCAAAAACCACACTGAATCTGGGAATAATGTGTACTTACTAAATCTCATAAATAGTACTCTTCCAATTCAGAGCCTGGATTTCCCCCCTGAGGCTAATATCCATATCATGTTGAAATCAATAGAACAGGGGACAAACATTTAGGGTTCTACATTGTGACATCATTAAAATACTCCTACTACAATGTTAAAACATTCTACATTGTGACATCATTAAAATACTCCTACTACAATGTTAAAACATTCTACATTGTGACATTTCATTGATATCATGAAACAACTGCTTCATGTATTTTCTGATGATTAGTCAGAGATCTTTTATCAGATTATCTATGGTCACAGCTATACACTTGCTCTCCTGTGTGTGTTCTCTTGTGCACTGTCAGATAGCTAGATTGAACAAAACTCTTCCCACATTGATCACAGCTATAAGGTTAACCTCCTGTGTGTGTTCTCTGGTGCACTGTCAGAGAGCTAGATTGAACAAAACTCTTCCCACATTGATCACAGCTTTAAGATTTCTCTCCTGTGTGTGTTCTCTGGTGCACTGTCAGATGGCCAGATTGACAAAAACTCTTCCCACATTGATCACAGCTATAAGGTTTATCTCCTGTGTGTATTCTCTGGTGCACTGTCAGATAGCCAGAAGTAGTAAAACTCTTCCCACATTGATCACAGCTATAAGGTTTATCTCCTGTGTGTATTCTCTGGTGCACTGTCAGATAGCCAGAAGTAGAAAAACTCTTCCCACATTGATCACAGCTATAAGGTTTCTCTCCTGTGTGTGTTCTCTGGTGCACTGTCAGTTGGCCAGATTGACAAAAACTCTTCCCACATTGATCACAGCTATAAGGTTTATCTCCTGTGTGTATTCTCTGGTGCACTGTCAGATAGCCAGAAGTAGTAAAACTGTTCCCACATTGATCACAGCTATAAGGTTTCTCTCCTGTGTGTGTTCTCTGGTGTAAAGTCAGAGAGTCAGATGTAGTAAAACTCTTCCCACATTGATCACAGCTATAAGGTTTCTCTCCTGTGTGTGTTCTCTGGTGTAAAGTCAGCGAGCCAGATGTCGTAAAACTCTTCCCACATTGATCACAGCTATAAGGTTTCTCTCCTGTGTGTGTTCTCTGGTGTAAAGTCAGAGAGCCAGATGCAGCAAAACTCTTCCCACATTGATAACAGCTATAAGGTTTCTCTCCTGTGTGTGTTCTCTGGTGTAAAGTCAGAGAGCCAGATCTAGCAAAACTCTTCCCACATTGACCACAGCTATAAGGTTTCTCTCCTGTGTGGATTCTCTGATGCATTTTAATGCCTGCTGATGAGGTGAATCTCTTCCCACAGTCAGAGCAGCAGTGAGTTCTCTTCTCTGTGGGTCTCTGCTGGTGTTTCTTGACGTGTTCTGATCTGGAGAGACTCTTCTCTGCCTCGTCAGCATCATGAGGTTGTTGAGGCTCCCCAGAGGATCCACGATAGTCCCGTATCTCTCCTGTGTGAACAACAAAGTCAGAGAGATGGTTAAAGGCCCACAACAGTGGAAATCCACTGTAAAAGGTGATGCCAACAGCGTAGCCATGATGTTGTACAACAATTGATGTCTGTAATGAATGTTAAAA
This sequence comes from Salvelinus namaycush, assembly GCF_016432855.1. Taxonomy (NCBI): domain Eukaryota; kingdom Metazoa; phylum Chordata; class Actinopteri; order Salmoniformes; family Salmonidae; genus Salvelinus; species Salvelinus namaycush. The sequence goes on along the minus strand of NW_024058508.1, from coordinate 29,997 downwards.
TTATTTGACAATTGTCTTAAAATGAGCAAGAATAGTCATATTTTAGTAGTAACATCGATGATTGTAGGCTAAAAAAAAGTTATTCAAGTTGTTGAAACTAAGCACTGTGCCAGACGACTTTTGGTCTCCAATATAGGCCCCTTTCTGTGTTTAATAAAATTGCGGCACGAGGGCGATGCACATGCAATTTGGTTGTAGAAACTCCTCCCTGCTAATGAGGAAACCGATAGTTATGGATGTACTATATCTGATTAGAGCAAAAATGGTGAGCAAAGACTTTAGTTTTTCACAGTGTATTCTGAATGTGAATGGGGGAAAACTCAGGGGAGTAACCTCCATTTCCAGGTTGCTTATGAGTGCATTTCACACTACTTTGGATTATAATTGTAAGGCTCGTTTGAATGTCCTGTGTAATATAATGTTTGCTACAGTATTAAGAAATATGTTTAATTATTGAAGAATCGCGTTAATGACAGTCTCCATTTGGGTGTTGTCAATAAAGTTATGATTTTTTAAATGTATTTTAATTACATTTTTCCCCCACCTTTATTTAACCAGGTGGCCAGTTGAGAACAAGTTCTCATTCACAACTGCGACCTGACCAAGATAAAGCAAAGCAGTGCGACAAAAAAACAACACAGAGTTACACGTGGGATAAACAAAAGTACAGTCAATAACACAATATAAAAATCTATATACAGTGTGATGGAGTAAGGAGGTAAGGCAATAAACAGGCCATGCTATGGGTGGGTGTTGCTATGGTGACCAGTGAGCTGAGTTAAGGCGGAGCTTTACCTAGCAAAGACTTATAGATGACCTGGAGCCAGTGGGTTTAGCGATGAATATGTAGCGAGGACCAGCCAACGAGAGCATACAGGTCGCAGCGGTGGGTGGTATATGGGGCTTTGGTGACAAAACGGATGGCACTGTGATGGACTGCATCCAGTTTGCTGAGTAGAGTGTTGGAGGCTATTTTGTAAATGACATCGCTGAAGTCAAGGATCGGCAGGATAGTCAGTTTTACGAGGGTATGTTTGGCAGCGTGAGTGTAGGAGGTTTTGTTGCGAAATAGGAAGCAGATTCTAGATTTAATTTGGGATTGGAGATGTTTAATGTGAGTCTGGAAGGAGAGTTTACAGTCTAACCAGACACCTAGGTATTTGTAGTTGTCCACACATTCTAAGTCAGAACCGTCTAGAGTAGTGATGCTGGACGGGTGGGTGCGGGCAGCGATAGGTTGAAGAGCACACATTTAGTTTTACTAGCGTTTAAGAGCAGTTGGAGGCCACGGAAGGAGAGTTGTATGACATTGAAGCTCATTTGGAGGTTTGTTAACACAGTGTCCAAAGAAGGGCCAGATGTATACAGAATGGTGTCGTCTGCGTCAAGGTGGATCAGAGAATCACCAGCAGCAAGAGCAACATCATTGATGTATACAGAGAAAAGAGTCAGCCCGAGGATTGAACCCTGTGGTACCCCATAGAGACTGCTAGAGGTCCGGACAACAGGCCATCCGATTTGACACAATGAACTCTGTCTGATAAGTAGTTGGTGAACCAGGCGAGGCAGTCATTTGAGAAACCAAGGCTGATGAGTCTGCCGATAAGAATGTGGTGATTGACAGAGTCGAAAGTCTTGCCTTAACCTTTATCACTAGACACCTCATAGTGAGCTACAGGTAGGAATCAGCAATGAATCCCAATAATGAGACACCTCTGGGGAGGGGTGTCAGCAACATTTAAAAAAATATATATACAGTGGGGAGAACAAGTATTTGTTCAAAAGCATGTAGAGATCTGTAATTTTTATCATAGGTACACTTCAACTGTGAGAGACGGGAATCTAAAACAAAAATCCAGAAAATCACATTGTATGATTAAGTAATTAATTGGCATTTTATTGCATGACATAAGTATTTGATCACCTACCAACTAGTAAGAATTCCGGCTCTCACAGACCTGTTAGTTTTTCTTTAAGAAGCCCTCCTGTTCTCCACTCATTACCTGTATTAACTGCACCTGTTTGAACTCGTTACCTGTATAAAAGACACCTGTCCACACACTCAATCAAACAGACCCCAACCTCTCCACAATGGCCAAGACCAGAGAGCTGTGTAAGGACATCAGTGATAGAATTGTAGACCTGCACAAGGCTGGGATGGGCTACAGGACAATAGGCAAGCAGCTTGGTGAGAAGGCAACAACTGTTGGCGCAATTATTAGAAAATGGAAGAAGTTCAAGATGACGGTCAATCACCCTCGGTCTGGAGCTCCATGCAAGATCTCACCTCGTGGGGCATCAATGATCATGAGGAAGGTGAGGGATCAGCTCAGAACTACATGGCAGGACCTGGTCAATGACCTGAAGAGAGCTGGGACCACAGTCTCAAAGAAAACCATTAGTAACACACTACGCCGTCATGGATTAAAATCCTGCAGCGCACGCAAGGTCCCCCTGCTCAAGCCAGCGCATGTCCAGGCCCGTCTGAAGTTTGCCAATGACCATCTGGATGATCCAGAGGAGGAATGGAAGAAGGTCATGTGGTCTGATGAGACAAAAATAGAGCTTTTTGGTCTAAACTCCACTCGCCGTGTTTGGAGGAAGAAGAAGGATGAGTACAACCCCAAGAACACCATCCCAACCGTGAAGCATGGAGGTGGAAACATCATTCTTTGGGGATGCTTTTCTGCAAAGGGGACAGGACGACTGCACCGTATTGAGGGGAGGATGGATGGGGCCCATGTATCGCGAGATCTTGGCCAACAACCTCCTTCCCTCAGTAAGAGCATTGAAGATGGGTCGTGGTTGGGTCTTCCAGCCTAACAACGACCCGAAACACACAGCCAGGGCAACTAAGGAGTGGCTCCGTAAGAAGCATCTCAAGGTCCTGGAGTGGCCTAGCCAGTCTCCAGACCTGAACCCAATAGAAAATCTTTGGAGGGAACTGAAAGTCCTTATTGCCCAGCGACAGCCCCGAAACCTGAAGGATCTGGAGAAGGTCTGTATGGAGGAGTGGGCCAAAATCCTTGCTGCAGTGTGTGCAAACCTGGTCAAGAACTACAGGAAACGTTTTTTTATTTTTTATTTCACCTTTATTTAACCAGGTAGGCTAGTTGAGAACAAGTTCTCATTTGCAACTGCGACCTGGCCAAGATAAAGCATAGCAGTGTGAACAGACAACAACACAGAGTTACACATGGAGTAAACAATAAACAAGTCAATAACATAGTAGGGAAAAAAAAGGAAAAAAAGAATCTATATACAATGTGTGCAAAAGGCATGAGGAGGTAGGCAATAAATAGGCCATAGGAGTGAATAATTACAATTTAGCAGGTTAACACTGGGGTGATAAATCATCAGATGATCATGTGCAAGTAGAGATACTGGTGTGCAAAAAAGCAGAAAAGTAAATAAATAAAAACAGTATGAGGATGATGTAGGTAAATTGGGTGGCTATATACCGATGGACTATGTACAGCTGCAGCGATCGGTTAGCTGCTCAGATAGCAGATGTTTAAAGTTGTTGAGGGAGATAAGTCTCCAACTTCAGAGATTTTTGCAATTCGTTCCAGTCGCAGGCAGCAGAGAACTGGAAGGAAAGGCGGCCAAATGAGGTTTTGGCTTTAGGGATGATCAGTGAGATACACCTGCTGGAGCGCGTGCTACGGGTGGGTGTTGCCATCGTGACCAGTGAACTGAGATAAGGCGGCGCTTTACCTAGCATAGCCTTGTAGATGACCTGGAGCCAGTGGGTATGACGACGAAAATGTAGCGAGGGCCAGCCGACTAGAGCATACAGGTCGCAGTGGTGGGTGGTATAAGGTGCTTTAGTAACAAAACGGATGGCACTGTGATAAACTGCATCCAGTTTGCTGAGTAGAGTATTGGAAGCTATTTTGTAGATGACATCGCCGAAGTCGAGGATCGGTAGGATAGTCAGTTTTACTAGGGTAAGTTTGGCGGCGTGAGTGAAGGAGGCTTTGTTGCGAAATAGAAAGCCGACTCTAGATTTGATTTTGGATTGGAGATGTTTGATATGAGTCTGGAAGGAGAGTTTGCAGTCTAGCCAGACACCTAGGTACTTATAGATGTCCACATATTCTAGGTCGGAACCATCCAGGGTGGTGATGCTAGTCGGGCGTGCGGGTGCAGGCAGCGAACGGTTGAAAAGCATGCATTTGGTTTTACTAGCGTTTAAGAGCAGTTGGAGGCCACGGAAGGAGTGTTGTATGGCATTGAAGCTCGTTTGGAGGTTAGATAGCACAGTGTCCAAGGAAGGGCCAGAAGTATACAGAATGGTGTCGTCTGCGTAAAGGTGGATCAGGGAATCGCCCTCAGCAAGAGCAACATCATTGATATATACAGAGAAAAGAGTCGGCCCGAGAATTGAACCCTGTGGTACCCCCATAGAGACTGCCAGAGGACCGGACAACATGCCCTCCGATTTGACACACTGAACTCTATCTGCGAAGTAGTTGGTGAACCAGGCAAGGCAGTCATTAGAAAAACCGAGGCTACTGAGTCTGCCGATAAGAATATGGTGATTGACAGAGTCGAAAGCCTTGGCCAGGTCGATGAAGACGGCTGCACAGTACTGTCTTTTATCGATGGCGGTTATGATATCGTTTAGTACCTTGAGCGTGGCTGAGGTGCACCCGTGACCGGCTCGGAAACCGGATTGCACAGCGGAGAAGGTACGGTGGGATTCGAGATGGTCAGTGATCTGTTTGTTGACTTGGCTTTCGAAGACCTTAGATAGGCAGGGCAGGAAAGATATAGGTCTGTAACAGTTTGGGTCCAGGGTGTCCTCCCATTTGAAGAGGGGGATGACCGCGGCAGCTTTACAATCCTTGGGGATCTCAGATGATACGAAGGAGAGGTTGAACAGGCTGGTAATAGGGGGTGCGACAATGGCGGCGGACAGTTTCAGAAATAGAGGGTCCAGATTGTCAAGCCCAGCTGATTTGTATGGGTCCAGGTTTTGCAGCTCTTTCAGAACATCTGCTATCTGGATTTGGGTAAAGGAGAAGCTGGGGAGGCTTGGGCGAGTAGCAGCAGGGGGGGGCGGAGCTGTTGGCCAAGGCTGGAGTAGCCAGGAGGAAGGCATGGCCAGCCGTTGAGAAATGCTTGTTGAAGTCTTCGATTATCACGGATTTATCGGTGGTGACCGTGTTACCTAGCCTCAGTGCAGTGGGCAGCTGGGAGGAGGTGCTCTTGTTCTCCATGGACTTTACAGTATCCCAGAACATTTTGGAGTTAGAGCTACAGGATGCAAATTTCTGCTTGAAAAAGCTGGCCTTTGCTTTCCTGACTGACTGCGTGTATTGGTTCCTGACTTCCCTGAACAGTTGCATATCGCGGGGACTATTCGATGCTATTGCAGTTCGCCACAGGATGTTTTTGTGCTGGTCGAGGGCAGTCAGGTCTGGAGTGAACCAAGGGCTATATCTGTTCTTAGTTCTGCATTTTTTGAACGGAGCATGCTTGTCTAAGATGGTGAGGAAGTTACTTTTAAAGAATGACCAGGCATCCTCAACTGACGGGATGAGGTCAATATCCTTCCAGGATACCCGGGCCAGGTCGATTAGAAAGGCCTGCTCGCAGAAGTGTTTTAGGGAGCGTTTGACAGGGATGAGGGGTGGTCGTTTGACCGCGGACCCGTAGCGGATACAGGCAATAAGGCAGTGATCGCTGAGATCCTGATTGAAGACAGCAGAGGTGTATTTGGAGGGCAAGTTGGTCAGGATAATGTCTATTAGGGTGCCCATGTTTACGGATTTAGGGTTGTACCTGGTGGGTTCCTTGATGATTTGTGTGAGATTGAGGGCATCTAGCTTAGATTGTAGGACTGCCGGGGTGTTAAGCATATCCCAGTTTAGGTCACCTAACAGAACAAACTCTGAAGCTAGATGGGGGGCGATCAATTCACAGATGGTGTCCAGGGCACAGCTGGGAGCTGAGGGGGGTTGGTAGCAGGTGGCAACAGTGAGAGACTTATTTCTGGAGAGATTAATATTTTTAATTAGAAGTTCAAACTGTTTGGGCATAGACCTGGAAAGTATGACAGAACTTTGCAGACTATCTCTGCAGTAGATTGCAACTCATCCCCCTTTGGCAGTTCTATCTTGACGGAAAGTGTTATAGTTGGGTATGGAAATCTCAGAATTTTTGGTGGCCTTCCTAAGCCAGGATTCAGACACGGCAAGGACATCAGGGTTGGCAGAGTGTGCTAAAGCAGTGAGTAAAACAAACTTAGGGAGGAGGCTTCTGATGTTGACATGCATGAAACCAAGGCTTTTTCGATCACAGAAGTCAACAAATGAGGGTGCCTGGGGACATGCAGGGCCTGGGTTTACCTCCACATCACCCGAGGAACAGAGGAGTAGTAGGTTGAGGGTGCGGCTAAAGGCTATCAAAACTGGTCGCCTAGAGCGTTGGGGACAGGGAATAAAAGGAGCAGATTTATGGGCGTGGTAGAATATATTCAGGGCATAATGTGCAGACAGGGGTATGGTGGGGCACGGGTACAGCGGAGGCAAGCCCAGGCACTGGGTGATGATAAGAGAGGTTGTATCTCTGGACATGCTGGTTATAATGGGTGAGTTCACCGCATGTGTGGGAGGTGGGACAAAGGAGGTATCAGAGGTATTAGGAGTGGATCTACGGGCTCCATTGTAAACTGAAACAATGATAACTAACCCGAACAACAGTATACAAGGCATATTGATATTTGAGAGAGACATATAGAAAGGCATAAAGTAATCGCAGGTCTTGATTGGGAGAGCTAGCTAAAACAACAGGTGAGACAACAGCAGCTAGTCAGCTAACACAACAACAGCAGGTAAAATGGCGACGACTAGGCAGAGAGGGTCGGATTAACTACACACAGAGCCTGAGTTCGCGGCTGGGGCCGACAGATAAAACACAAATAAACAGAATGGAGTACCGTGATTAATGGACGGTCCAGCAGGCATCAGCCAAGTGATCATAGTGTCCAGGGGGCAGCAGTAGATGGAACAGGGAGGCCGTCACTACGCTAGCACGCGGCGTTTAAAGTTAGTAGCCCGGGGGGGTGCTCAGACGGAGGGGGTCTTGCTCAGACGGAGGGGGTCTGCTCAGACGGAGACCGGTTGAGGGCACAGCGGATGGAGTATTCGTCGGCAGACCAGACGTGGTGGTGCGGCGGGGCGCCGTGTCGACAGAGAATCCAAGCCAGATGGCGAAAGAGGTATTGTAGAATTTTGTTTGCTAACTGGTGCTAGCTTCGTGGCTAGCACCAGTTACTATAGCCAATCGGTAGCAGTGGTGATCCGGTGCCAAGGTCCAGAGTTAACAGCAAGGATCCGGTGGAATATTGGGCTCTAGTCGTGTATGAGTGGGGTTCGGGTAAACAGCTGATAGGCCGGGGGTGGGCCTCAGGGATAGCTTCGGTACTGGGTGCCACGGAGGGTGCAAGCTAGCTGTGAGGTAGCTAGCTGCAAGCTGTGAGCTAGCTAGCTGCAAGCTGTGAGCTAGCTAGCTGCAAGCTAGCTGTGAGGATCAGAAGTAGTGGCTCAGGGATTACGGCAAGAATCCAGCGTTGTTGTGGAGAGACAGTCCGATGCTGGTAGATTGGCGAGTCAAGGCTAAGATCAGGGCTGGTGTCTGTGCAGAAGGTCAAAGCCGCTAGCAGTGGCCAAAAATGACCAAATAGCTTGTAGCTGATTAGCTGGTTAGTTACTGGAGGTTCTTGAATGTGTTCCAAAGTTAAAAATAATAGCGATTGACGGCACATCTGACGGAATGAGTCGGCAGACCAGTCGTGATGGATCGTCGGGGCTCTGTGTCGACAAAGGGTCCAGGCCAATTGGCAAAAGAGGTATTGTTGCTGGAGTTATTTGTTTGCTAGCCGGGAGATGCACCTGGCTCGAGGCTAACTGGTGCTAGCTTCGGGACAAGGGCGTTAGTCACTATAGCCACTCCGGTGCAAAGGTCCAGAGCTTACGGCAGGAATCCGGTGATGTAGTGCTTCTAATCGTCTTAGTGAAGAGTCTGGGAGGCATCAGCTGTGTAGCCGAGTGATCATATGGTCCACTAAGCAGGCCGGGAGATGGGCCTGGCTCAAGGCTAGCGTCGAGGCTGGGCCACTCAGTAGCAGCTAGCACGCTGCGATTATCTGGTGTAATGGTCCAGAGCTTACGGCAGGAATACGGCGATGTAGTGGAGAAAAATAGTCCGATATGCTCAGGGTTGATATCGCGCAGTGCAGACTGGCAGGTACTATCCAGGCTAAAAGCGGCTGGTGTCTGAGCTAAAAAACGGAAAGGCCGCTAGCAGTGGCTAAAAGCGGCTGGTATATGTAATTAAAAAAATGGAAAAAGAGATTGAAATATATTGCAATATATACAAAAAAAGATAAGATTTACAACAACAAACACATCTTACTGCTACGCCATCTGATTAGAAGATGACTCAGTTAAAAACCATTGGATTTATCAAACTCTGAAATGATTTAGTATTTCTGTGCCCATGAAAACTGTTTCCCCAGCGTAACATAAGGAGCCACTAAATGATAAGTGGGTCGAGTGCATTTCAGAATACAAAAAATTGTCCGACAGCAATATCCCGTATTTAAGTTGAAGTTCATCATATGACAAGCGTAACGTTATGACTATAACTACTGTTCCCTGAAGCGGGGAAACTAGGTACAACATACGATCAAATCCACGCCTCGCTGGAATCCCCACCACCCACAGGTGATGAGAGAGGCTTGGATTTATTCCGCTCTTTAATACCGCTCTTCACCGACACAGGAAAGGGCGGGGACAAACAGGTGTTGTACCTCATTTCCCTCCTTCAGGGAAGTGCAATTATAATCAAAGTTACACTCCCTTTCAGTCATTCAACTTCGGTACAACATACTATGGGGAAATACAATCATTCCCGATGCCGACCCCTACGGATACTAAATGAAACAGCCCCCTGCAGACCACCCAGACTTGACCCTACAAGATGCATCAGTTTTGTCAATTTATTCATTGTCTTTTGTTTGAAACACTCCTGTCAATGTTGAGTAAGGACGCACACCTGATTACGCATATAGAAGTAGGACTAATCTACCTGGCCTGCACACAAATGTAGGCCTATAAATGTGCCCATTTGGGGATGTCTGATAGTATTTCTCATTGTCTTAACGCTGCACCACTAATGAGTTGTGGAGCTTCTCAAATGTTCTATTACCTCCAAACAGCAAGTAAACAAGTCTAATCAAAAGCGAATGACAATAGTTCCTCAAAGTATTTTTGTAAAATATTCCAGCTCTCGCCTACGATAACCACTCGGCATAAAAGGGAAAAATGTAATGCTCTGCATCCAGTGGAAATGTCATAAAATACCTGATACTTCTTATCCTTTTCACAAATAGCCTACAGCTGTGTCTGTCCAGAACTCACTGAGCAGGAAACTGAGGGTCTAGAATATTTTATACAATGTTGCAAGCTTGCTATCCGAGTTTCCTGACCAAGTTGATAGTTGATACAATGTTTCAAGTTTGTTGTTAGACAGGCCATGTGCCGCCAATGTGATTTCTAGGATATTTATTTTTATCAGGATATTTTCTACCTGCAGAAGGCAATGTTTTTATTTGTTGGCTTTATGTAGGCAATTTTTTTACATAGTTGGCAATAAAAGTTACTTTTAGATATCTATAATTTTCATTTAGATTTAGATAGAATGTATATTAATCACAGACAATAATTTTGAGATTAATTTAATTTATAATAGTAACTGTTCCACGAAAATGTGCATATGAAAATCATAACTGGCACACAGATTAGCAGAAATGGTCAGATAAATTGGCACTCCAACTGGAAAAGGTTGCAGACTGCTGGTGCAGTCTATTACTAGTCTATTAGTCTATCTGTAGTCTATTAGTCTATTACTGAAACCTTCAGGAGCAGAACGGCAGAATTTACGAAGTCCAGCAGCAGAGGGGGGACTCCCTCTGGTCAGGTGGTGTTGACGACCGGCTCCCTCTGGTCGGGTTGTGTTGACGACCGGCTCCCTCTGGTCGGGTTGTGTTGCTGCGATTATCCGGTGTAATGGTCCAGAGCTTACGGCAGGAATACGGTGATGTAGTGGAGAAAAACAGTCCGATATGCTCAGGGTTGATATCGCGCTGTGCAGACTGGCAGGTATTACAATACAACAATATTTTCTATTGTTGGCTTTATGTAGGCTATTTTTTTTTTACATAGTTGGCAATGGCAATAAAAGTTACTCTTAGATTTGTATCATTTTCATTTAGATTTAGATAGAATGTAGATTAATCACAGACAATAATTTTGAGATACTATTATAAATTAAATGAAACTGTTCCACGAAAATGTGCATATGAAAATCATAACTGGCACACAGATTGGTAGAAATCACACAGCAGAGGGGGGAGGGGGGCTCCCTCTGGTCGGGTTGTGTTGACGACCGGCTCCCTCTGGTCGGGTTATGTTGACGACTGGCTCACTCTAGTCATTTGTGTGTTATTTATTTAATCAAACAGCATGCTTAGAGCATCAGACAAGTTCAGTACATACAGATTTTATATAAACACATGGGGCGCTTGGTAGAAAGAACAGATGACTCTTGGTTGACCAAGATGTATTTTAGTTGGGGACAGCACTAGAACATGATTTTTTGGCTCCCGAGTGGCGCAGCGGACACTGCATCTCAGTGCTTGAGGCGTCACTACAGACACCCTGGATCAAATCCGGGCTGTATCACAACCGGACAAGGTTACATTTAAATAAATAAAGGTTACATTTAAATAAATAAACAAGTGTTTCATGACAAACCATTTTGGCACCAAATTGAGAAGGGTTTAAGGTTTCAACCAATTCATGAATGTAATTGAATCTAGGTATGTCTTGCCTTTAATGGTTAAACTATCACTATGACATCATGGATGAATTCTAGAATATACTATATAGCCTAGAAACCTGGTTAAACTATCATTATGACATCATGCATGGCCAGTTCTTGTATTCATAGTGTAGTGAATTCAGGGGGTAGCCCTGAGCTGGACTCAAACCTGGGTCCAGCGACTGTCAAGCCAACACCTAATAACTGTTATGCCAAGATGTCTGAAATTCTTGACTAGGTCCCTAGGTGTTGGGTTACGGTTGCTACAATAGCTTTCTCTATGAATTTGAGAGTGGTTACATTTCTCCAGCCTCATCTCTCAGCTGTTTACTAAACCAAGTCTCTTGGCAGCCATTTTGTTGCTGTTTAAATACTAGGTTGTCCCTTTAAAAAAGCCACACATCAATCAACCAATCTGCAGTTCAACCAATAACAAAGCTGTAATTCCACCACTGTTTTGGTAATAAGATGGGGCTGGAGAAATGTAACTAGTCTCAAATTCAGACAGACTATGGATGCAAGGACTGACCATCCATGACGTCAACATTATAGTTTTAACCATGTTGAGGCTGTTGATTTACATTGTTTCTAAACATTGGAGTAAAAAAAGCTTATTTTGGGATCTGATGGGGTACAACAGTTGAACTAAGCTCATGAGGCATGTGTTATATTCTTCAAGAATCAATGGCTATAAATAAATAATTTAAAAGTCAAAATATGGATGTAGCAATTGTCGATTTCCCCTTTAACACCAAACATCAGTTCAACAACTGCAGAGTTTGTACCTCTGTTTTTAAGACAGTACTTACCAGTGGTATCCACGGCCCGGTTTCTCAAAACCATCTTATGGCTAAGTTCATCTTTAGAACCACTGGATGCCTTAAATTGCGTTTGGGAAATCGGGCCCAGATATCCAGTTTCCTCCTCTTCTTCCTCTTCCGATGTGACCGTAATCTCCCCCTCCGCTTTCATTTCAAAAACTGAATCCTCCTCATCTTTTACTGTAACACCCTCCTCCTCTTTCACTCTGAACAAGTCTTCCTCTTTCTTTCACTGTAACAGCCTCACCCTCTACTTGTTTTTGTATTGTAACATCCTTCTCTTCCTCCTCCTCTTTGACGAGAGCTTCTTTCTCCGTCCAGCAGACCGTCTCTTCTTCAGCAGGAGGAGAGTAATTTAGTGAACTCATGGTCGGAGATGTTAGCTAGCTAGGCTAATGCTAACTTAACCAGCCCGCCAGCTGAATAATAACAACAACACCGTAAACATGAAATTAAATAGGATAACTAACTAACTAGACGACAGAAGTGGGTTTAAAACACAGTGGCTAATATACACTAAAGCGTCTTAAGAGCTTTATTGGTTCGTCTATTTTGTCTAGCAAGCTACCGAGGTGGCTGAATAACTGTTGCTGCTGCTGAAAGAAGTGTTCCGTCCACTAGACTATACGTCACACTAACAGCATTGCGTTCCGTCCACTAGATTATACGTCACACTAACAGCATTGCCTTATAATCGCACACCGATATCTGCTGACTGGAGTTGGTAACGCTCAGTCTGAACCTCTGACTGCGATGGAGATGTGCGACTTTAAGACAATGACGCTAGTGTGACGTAAAATATATATTATAATGTTCAGACAAAAAGTTAGTGTAGGAAGCATGAGTTTTTACTCACCAGTGTAACAATACAGTGTGGTTAAAGACTTAGTAACTTAGTTGTGTTCACGATCTGGTTCCCTATAAGCACAACCAGTTATGTTTTTGTGTCATCACATATGTATTAATTTATTTCGGGATTCTGGGTAATCCACAGCAGATTTATGAAGAATTGCTGTGGGTGAGTTCAAAATGGAATAGTCCCGGGATAGAAATATATAAAGTTGACATTACATCATAAAATCCACCTTTTAAATCATACATTAGCAATTTATGTTTTAGTAACTACTGTTGTTGGTTTGGTGTCAAGTAAGCCTCTCTTTATATGTTGTTTGCCAAATCTCAGTTTTCCATGTGGGTTTTATGCTAAAGTTCCCTCTTTCAAGTTGGTATCTAACTGGAAAATGCATCTTCTTTAGGAGTGCTATTTTTACCCTGTCGACTACTGATCATTCATCCACACTGTGTGTCTCATCAATGCAGGTAATTTATGACAAATGTATAAAGTACATGTTTTATAAACTCATGAACACCAGCCAGTTTATTTGCCCGGTTTTGTTAGTTTAGGTGTATTATACTTCTTCGCCACCTGAGGGGGACATTGAGTAAATCTTCAGGTTAATTTGATATATTTTGATACTAAAATGGATGACAGTTTATTCTGATGTAGTGAATATGAGACACATGTAAACAATTGATTCATTTATTATAGTAAATTATGAATTAGTAGGAATGGTTAAATCCACTATACGATCACAATGACTTTGATAGACATTTTAATTGTTTCTTTGTTAGTATATTATAGGGCAGATTAATATAGAATTGCTGTGGGAGTGCTATTTATATCCCGTCACTACTGATCATTCATCCATACTGTGTGTGTCCCATCATTGCAGCTTTGGAAATAAATGAACTATCCATCCATTGCTCCTTCCTGTGTTGACTCACTGACTTGAGAGACCAGGAAGGTCACACTAGCTCGATAGGTTGATATCTAGCTCAAGCTTCACCTCATGCTTTTCATTAACTGTGTGGTTGTGTTATCTAGTGGGAACCCGTTAGCACGGTAGGCTCTGGTGCCTTCTTGCCGTGGGCTCAAAATGACAGAGGAAATCAACCTGCTTGCTCCTTTTTGTTTTGTCAACTTTTCGATATGGATGTTATGTTTGATATCGGAGGTATCATTGAATTGAATTGAATCATTGCATTGAAAGCAGTAAACTTTTTTTGTGTTGATGCCTGTATCACTTTATCAGCAGCACGTGATCAATGACGTCTGGAGATTAATTTCATCGAACAACCACCTGATTGGTTTGGTATTGGGCTGGTTCGACACTGCAGGCGACTGACTGATCTACAAATCACCTTACATCATAAATAACTACTCATTATTATTTAAAATCAGTCAGCCAGTCACCGTTTACCCACAACGCAGCATGGATTTGATGCTCTCAAACACAGCCATGGTTTAGTAAATTACATAAAGGCTATGCTGCTACGGTGGGGATGTCATCTATAATAATGACATAAAGGCTATGCTGCTACGGTGTGTGATATCATCTATAATAATGACATAAAGGCTATGTTGCTACGGTGTGGGATGTCATCTATAAAATGACATAAAGGCTATGCTGCTACGGTGTGGGACGTCATCTATAATAATGACATAAAGGCTATGCTGCTACGGTGTGGGACGTCATCTATAATAATGACATAAAGGCTATGCTGCTACGGTGTGGGATGTCATCTATAATAATGACATAAAGGCTATGCTGCTACGGTGTGGGATGTCATCTATAATAATGACATAAAGGCTATGCTGCTACGGTGTGGGATGTCATCTATAATAATGACATAAAGGCTATGCTGCTACGGTGTGGGATGTCATCTATAATAATGACATAAAGGCTATGCTGCTACGGTGTGGGACGTCATCTATAATAATGACATAAAGGCTATGCTGCTACGGTGTGGGATGTCATCTATAATAATGACATAAAGGCTATGCTGCTACGGTGTGGGACGTCATCTATAATAATGACATAAAGGCTATGCTGCTACGGTGTGGGATGTCATCTATAATAATGACATAAAGGCTATGCTGCTACGGTGTGGGATGTCATCTATAATAATGACATAAAGGCTATGCTGCTACGGTGTGGGACGTCATCTATAATAATGACAAAGGCTATGCTGCTACGGTGTGGGATGTCATCTATAATAATGACATAAAGGCTGTGCTGCTACGGTGTGGGATGTCATCTATAGTAATGACATAAAGGCTATGCTGCTACGGTGTGGGATGTCATCTATAATAATGACATAAAGGCTATGCTGCTACGGTGTGGGATGTCATCTATAATAATGACATAAAGGCTATGCTGCTACGTGCTACGGTGTGGGACGTCATCTATAATAATGACATAAAGGCTATGCTGCTACGTGCTACGGTGTGGGATGTCATCTATAGTAATGACATAAAGGCTATGCTGCTACGGTGTGGGATGTCATCTATAATAATGACATAAAGGCTATGCTGCTACGGTGTGGGATGTCATCTATAATAATGACATAAAGGCTATGCTGCTAAGGTGTGGGATGTCATCTATAATAATGACATAAAGGCTATGCTGCTACGGTGTGGGACGTCATCTATAATAATGACATAAAGGCTATGCTGCTACGGTGTGGGACGTCATCTATAATAATGACATAAAGGCTATGCTGCTACGGTGTGGGATGTCATCTATAATAATGACATAAAGGCTATGCTGCTACGGTGTGGGACGTCATCTATAATAATGACATAAAGGCTATGCTGCTACGGTGTGGGATGTCATCTATAATAATGACATAAAGGCTATGCTGCTACGGTGTGGGACGTCATCTATAATAATAACATAAAGGCTATGCTGCTACGGTGTGGGATGTCATCTATAATAATGACATAAAGGCTATGCTGCTAAGGTGTGGGATGTCATATATAATAATGACATAAAGGCTATGCTGCTACGGTGTGGGATGTCATCTATAATAATGACATAAAGGCTATGCTGCTACGGTGTGGGATGTCATCTATAATAATGACATAAAGGCTATGCTGCTACGGTGTGGGACGTCATCTATAATATGACATAAAGGCTATGCTGCTACGGTGTGGGACGTCATCTATAATAATGACATAAAGGCTATGCTGCTACGGTGTGGGATGTCATCTATAATAATGACATAAAGGCTATGCTGCTACGGTGTGGGATGTCATCTATAATAATGACATAAAGGCTATGCTGCTACGGTGTGGGATGTCATCTATAATAATGACATAAAGGCTATGCTGCTACGATGTGGGATGTCATCTATAATAATGACACAAAGGCTATGCTGCTACGGTGTGGGATGTCATCTATAATAATGACATAAAGGCTATGCTGCTACGGTGTGGGACGTCATCTATAATAATGACAAAGGCTATGCTGCTACGGTGTGGGATGTCATCTATAATAATGACATAAAGGCTATGCTGCTACGGTGTGGGATGTCATCTATAATAATGACATAAAGGCTATGCTGCTACGGTGTGGGATGTCATCTATAATAATGACATAAAGGCTATGCTGCTACGGTGTGGGATGTCATCTATTATAATGACATAAAGGCTATGCTGCTACGGTGTGGGATGTCATCTATAATAATGACATAAAGGCTATGCTGCTACGGTGTGGGATGTCATCTATAATAATGACATAAAGGCTATGCTGCTACGGTGTGGGATGTCATCTATAATAATGACATAAAGGCTATGCTGCTACGGTGTGGGACGTCATCTATAATAATGACATAAAGGCTATGCTGCTACGGTGTGGGATGTCATCTATAATAATGACATAAAGGCTATGCTGCTACGGTGTGGGATGTCATCTATAATAATGACATAAAGGCTATGCTGCTACGTGCTACGGTGTGGGATGTCATCTATAATAATGACATAAAGGCTATGCTGCTACGGTGTGGGATGTCATCTATAATAATGACATAAAGGCTATGCTGCTACGGTGTGGGATGTCATCTATAATAATGACATAAAGGCTATGCTGCTACGGTGTGGGATGTTATCTATAATAATGACATAAAGGCTATGCTGCTACGGTGTGGGATGTCATCTATAATAATGACATAAAGGCTATGCTGCTACGGTGTGGGATGTCATCTATAATAATGACATAAAGGCTATGCTGCTACGTGCTATGGTGTGGGATGTCATCTATAATAATGACATAAAGGCTATGCTGCTACGGTGTGGGATGTCATCTATAATAATGACATAAAGGCTATGCTGCTACGGTGTGGGATGTCATCTATAATAATGACATAAAGGCTATGCTGCTACGGTGTGGGATGTCATCTATAATAATGACATAAAGGCTATGCTGCTACGGTGTGGGACGTCTTCTATAATAATGACATAAAGGCTATGCTGCTACGGTGTGGGACGTCATCTATAATAATGACATAAAGGCTATGCTGCTACGGTGTGGGACGTCATCTATAATAATGACATAAAGGCTATGCTGCTACGGTGTGGATGTCATCTATAATAATGACATAAAGGCTATGCTGCTACGTGCTACGGTGTGGGATGTCATCTATAATAATGACATAAAGGCTATGCTGCTACGGTGTGGGATGTCATCTATAATAATGACATAAAGGCTATGCTGCTACGGTGTGGGGTGTCATCTATAATAATGACATAAAGGCTATGCTGCTACGGTGTGGGATGTCATCTATAATAATGACATAAAGGCTATGCTGCTACGGTGTGGGACGTTACTATAATAATGACATAAAGGCTATGCTGCTACGGTGTGGGATGTCATCTATAATAATGACATAAAGGCTATGCTGCTACGGTGTGGGATGTCATCAGAATAATGACATAAAGGCTATGCTGCTACGGTGTGGGACGTCATCTATAATAATGACATAAAGGCTATGCTGCTACGGTGTGGGACGTCTTCTATAATAATGACATAAAGGCTATGCTGCTACGGTGTGGGATGTCATCTATAATAATGACATAAAGGCTATGCTGCTACGGTGTGGGACGTCTTCTATAATAATGACATAAAGGCTATGCTGCTACGGTGTGGGACGTCATCTATAATAATGACATAAAGGCTATGCTGCTACGGGGGGGACGTCTTCTATAATAATGACATAAAGGCTATGCTGCTACGGTGTGGGACGTCATCTATAATAATGACATAAAGGCTATGCTGCTACGGTGTGGGACGTCTTCTATAATAATGACATAAAGGCTATGCTGCTACGGTGTGGGACGTCTTCTATAATAATGACATAAAGGCTATGCTGCTACGGTGTGGGATGTCATCTATAATAATGACATAAAGGCTATGCTGCTACGGTGTGGGATGTCATCTATAATAATGACATAAAGGCTATGCTGCTACGGTGTGGGATGTCATCTATAATAATGACATAAAGGCTATGCTGCTACGGTGTGGGATGTCATCTATAATAATGACATAAAGGCTATGCTGCTACGGTGTGGGATGTCATCTATAATAATGACATAAAGGCTATGCTGCTACGGTGTGGGATGTCATCTATAATAATGACATAAAGGCTATGCTGCTACGGTGTGGGATGTCATCTATAATAATGACATAAAGGCTATGCTGCTACGGTATGGGATGTCATCTATAATAATGACATAAAGGCTATGCTGCTACGGTGTGGGACGTCATCTATAATAATGACATAAAGGCTATGCTGCTACGGGGTGGGATGTCATCTATAATAATGACATAAAGGCTATGCTGCTACGGTGTGGGACGTCATCTATAATAATGACATAAAGGCTATGCTGCTACGGTGTGGGATGTCATCTATAATAATGACATAAAGGCTATGCTGCTACGGTGTGGGACGTCATCTATAATAATGACATAAAGGCTATGCTGCTACGGTGTGGGACGTCATCTATAATAATGACATAAAGGCTATGCTGCTACGTGCTACGGTGTGGGACGTCATCTATAATAATGACATAAAGGCTATGCTGCTACGGTGTGGGACGTCATCTATAATAATGACATAAAGGCTATGCTGCTACGGTGTGGGATGTCATCTATAATAATGACATAAAGGCTATGCTGCTACGGTGTGGGATGTCATCTATAATAGTGACATAAAGGCTATGCTGCTACGGTGTGGGATGTCATCTATAATAATGACATAAAGGCTATGCTGCTACGTGTGGGATGTCATCTATAATAATGACATAAAGGCTATGCTGCTAAGGTGTGGGATGTCATCTATAATAATGACATAAAGGCTATGCTGCTACGGTGTGGGATGTCATCTATAATAATGACATAAAGGCTATGCAGCTAGGTGTGGGATGTCATCTATAATAATGACATAAAGGCTATGCTGCTACGGTGTGGGATGTCATCTATAATAATGACATAAAGGCTATGCTGCTACGGTGTGGGACGTCATCTATAATAATGACATAAAGGCTATGCTGCTACGGTGTGGGACGTCATCTATAATAATGACATAAAGGCTATGCTGCTACGGTGTGGGATGTCATCTATAATAATGACATAAAGGCTATGTTGCTACGGTGTGGGATGTCATCTATAATAATGACATAAGGCTATGCTGCTACGGTGTGGGATGTCATCTATAATAATGACATAAAGGCTATGCTGCTACGGTGTGGGATGTCATCTATAATAATGACATAAAGGCTATGCTGCTACGGTGTGGGATGTCATCTATAATAATGACATAAAGGCTATGCTGCTACGGTGTGGGATGTCATCTATAATAATGACATAAAGGCTATGCTGCTACGTGCTACGGTGTGGGATGTCATCTATAATAATGACATAAAGGCTATGCTGCTACGATGTGGGATGTCATCTATAATAATGACATAAAGGCTATGCTGCTACGGTGTGGGACGTCATCTATAATAATGACATAAAGGCTATGCTGCTACGGTGTGGGATGTCATCTATAATAATGACATAAAGGCTATGCTGCTACGGTGTGGGACGTCATCTATAATAATGACATAAAGGCTATGCTGCTACGGTGTGGGACGTCATCTATAATAATGACATAAAGGCTATGCTGCTACGGTGTGGGACGTCATCTATAATAATGACATAAAGGCTATGCTGCTACGGTGGGACGTCATCTATAATAATGACATAAAGGCTATGCTGCTACGGTGTGGGACGTCATCTATAATAATGACATAAAGGCTATGCTGCTACGGTGTGGGATGTCATCTATAATAATGACATAAAGGCTATGCTGCTACGGTGTGGGATGTCATCTATAATAATGACATAAAGGCTATGCTGCTACGGTGTGGGATGTCATCTATAATAATGACATAAAGGCTATGCTGCTACGGTGTGGGATGTCATCTATAATAATGACATAAAGGCTATGCTGCTACGCTACGGTGTGGGATGTCATCTATAATAATGACATAAAGGCTATGGTGCTACGGTGTGGGATGTCATCTATAATAATGACATAAAGGCTATGCTGCTACGGTGTGGGATGTCATCTATAATAATGACATAAAGGCTATGCTGCTACGTGCTACGGTGTGGGACGTCATCTATAATAATGACATAAAGGCTATGCTGCTACGTGCTACGGTGTGGGACGTCATCTATAATAATGACATAAAGGCTATGCTGCTACGGTGTGGGATGTCATCTATAATAATGACATAAAGGCTATGCTGCTACGGTGTGGGACGTCATCTATAATAAGACATAAAGGCTATGCTGCTACGGGTGGGATGTCATCTATAATAATGACATAAAGGCTATGCTGCTACGATGTGGGATGTCATCTATAATAATGACATTAAGGCTATGCTGCTACGGTGTGGGACGTCATCTATAATAATTTGGCTATTCTAAATTATGTGTTGCTCAAAGCCTTGAGTGATGAACCTATTTTTGAGACTATTGGTTGTAAAGCGTCAATGCTTCAGGAAGCTTTGTTTCACCATCATGCAATCTATCTATTTTGAATGATGGGGATTTTCCCTGCCATCATTCTGTATGCCTCTTTTGTTCTGCAGTCCTGTTTTAGTTGGGTTTTGTTAGTTGGGTTCTAACTGGTCTCATTAGTTGGGCTACAGCTTGCTGACCATAGTGTCACGAACCGGCTCGAAGACCGTGACAAAAAGTGAGACAACGTGGAGATAAAGAATAACAAAATATATTTATTAACTGAAGTAAAGTAATACAATTAACACTGGTGTGTGTGTTTAGTCAGTAGTGTAAGTGATTGGTCGCGTGTTTACATGTGATAATGAGGGGTGTTGAAAGGTGCCAACGCAAACAACCAAAATCTGTCTGTGTCTGCATGGAGAGAGTTCCTCAATGACTGGGGAAGAGGTGCATTTATCGTGGGACACACCCGAGCCCAAACAACCAAAATCTGTCTGTGTCTGCATGGAGAGAGTCTCCTCAATGACTGGGGAAGAGGTGCATTTATCCTGGGACACACCCGAGCCCAAACAACCAAAATCTGTCTGTCTGCATGGAGAGAGTCTCCTCAATGACTGGGGAAGAGGTGCATTTATCCTGGGACACACCCGAGCCCAAACAACCAAAATCTGTCTGTGTCTGCATGGAGAGAGTCTCCTCAATGACTGGGGAAGAGGTGCATTTATCCTGGAACACACCCGAGCCCAGGTGTGTCCCATTTCACTGAAGACCCTCCCGGCTCCGCCCACCTACATCCTATTAAGGAAAACAAGAGCAAGAGAAAGAATTCTGCAGACAGAGTGGGAGGGTCGTCACAGCAGTCTGGTGATATACCAGGGACTATGCATGCAGTTAGGTTTGCATGCAGTCTGGTGATATACCAGGGACTATGCATGCAGTTAGGTTTGTATGCAGTCTGGTGATATACCAGGGACTATGCATGCAGTTAGGTTTGTATGCAGTCTGGTGATATACCAGGGCCTGGTGATGCAGTTAGGTTTGTATGCAGTCTGGTGATATTCCAGGGACTGGGGATGCAGTTAGGTTTGTATGCAGTCTGGTGATATACCAGGGACTGGGGATGCAGTTAGGTTTGTATGCAGTCTGGTGATATACCAGGGCCTGGGGATGCAGTTAGGTTTGTATGCAGTCTGGTGATATACCAGGGACTGGGGATGCAGTTAGGTTTGTACAGTCTGGTGATATACCAGGGACTGGGGATGCAGTTAGGTTTGTATGCAGCCTGGTGATATACCAGGACTGGGGATGCAGTTAGGTTTGTACAGTCTGGTGATATACCAGGGACTATGCATGCAGTTAGGTTTGTATGCAGTCTGGTGATATACCAGGGACTGAGGATGCAGTCTGGTGATATACCAGGGACTGGGCATGCAGTTAGGTTTGTACAGTCTGGTGATATACCAGGGACTGGGGATGCAGTTAGGTTTGTATGTAGTCTGGTGATATACTGGGGATGCAGTTAGGTTTGTACAGTCTGGTGATATACCAGGGACTGGTGATGCAGTTAGGTTTGTATGTAGTCTGGTGATATACCAGGGACTATGGATGCAGTTAGGTTTGTATGCAGTCTGGTGATATACCAGGGACTGGGGATGCAGTTAGGTTTGTATGCAGTCTGGTGATATACCAGGGACTATGCATGCAGTTAGGTTTGTATACAGTCTGGTGATATACCAGGGACTGGGGATGCAGTTAGGTTTGTATGTAGTCTGGTGATATACCAGGGACTGGGGATGCAGTTAGGTTTGTATGCAGTCTGGTGATATACCAGGGACTGGGGATGCAGTTAGGTTTGTACAGTCTGGTGATATACCAGGGACTGGGCATGCAGTTAGGTTTGTATGCAGTCTGGTGATATACTGGGGATGCAGTTAGGTTTGTATGCAGTCTGGTGATATACCAGGGACTGGGGATGCAGTTAGGTTTGTCTGCAGTCTGGTGATATACCAGGGACTATGCATGCAGTTAGGTGTGTATGCAGTCTGGTGATATACCAGGGCCTGGGGATGCAGTTAGGATTGTATGCAGTCTGATGATATACCAGGGACTGGGGATGCAGTTAGGTTTGTACAGTCTGTTGATATACCAGGGCCTGGGGATGCAGTTAGGTTGGTATGCAGTCTGGTGATATACCAGGGCCTGGGATGCAGTTAGGTTGGTATGCAGTCTGGTGATATACCAGGGCCTGGGGATGCAGTTAGGTTTGTATGCAGTCCGGTGATATACCAGGGACTGGGGATGCAGTTAGGTTTGTATGCAGTCCGGTGATATACCAGGGCCTGAGGATGCAGTTAGGTTTGTACAGTCTGGTGATATACCAGGGACTATGGATGCAGTTAGGTTTGTATGCAGTCTGGTGATATACCAGGGCCTGGGGATGCAGTTAGGTTTGTACAGTCTGGTGATATACCAGGGACTGGGGATGTAGTTAGGTTTGTGCAGTCTGGTGATATACCAGGGACTATGGATGCAGTTAGGTTTGTGCAGTCTGGTGATATACTGGGGATGTAGTTAGGTTTGTATGCAGTCTGGTGATATACCAGGGACTGGGGATGCAGTTAGGTTTGTATGCAGTCTGGTGATATACCAGGGCCTGGGATGCAGTTAGGTTTGTACAGTCTGTTGATATACTGGGGATGCAGTTAGGTTTGTATGCAGTCTGGTGATATACCAGGGACTGGGGATGCAGTTAGGTGTGTATACAGTCTGGTGATATACCAGGGACTGGGGATGCAGTTAGGTTTGTATGCAGTCTGGTGATATACCAGGGCCTGGGGATGCAGTTAGGTTGGTATGCAGTCTGGTGATATACCAGGGCCTGGGGATGCAGTTAGGTTTGTACAGTCTGGTGATATACCAGGGCCTGGGGATGCAGTCTGGTGATATACCAGGGCCTGGGGATGCAGTTAGGTTTGTACAGTCTGGTGATATACCAGGGCCTGGGGATGCAGTCTGGTGATATACCAGGTACTGGGGATGCAGTTAGGTTTGTATGCAGTCTGTTGATATACCAGGGCCTGGGGATGCAGTTAGGTTTGTATGCAGTCTGGTGATATACCAGGGCCTGAGGATGAAGTTAGGTTTGTTTGCAGTCTGGTGATATACCAGGGACTGGGGATGCAGTTAGGTTTGTACAGTCTGTTGATATACCAGGGACTATGGATGTAGTTAGGTGTGTATACAGTCTGGTGATATACCAGGGACTGGGGATACAGTTAGGTTTGTATGCAGTCTGGTGATATACCAGGGACTGGGGATGCAGTTAGGTTGTATGCAGTCTGGTGATATACCAGGGACTGGGGATGTAGTTAGGGTATGCAGTCTGGTGATATACTGGGGATGTAGGTTTGTATGCAGTCTGGTGATATACCAGGGACTGGGCATGCAGTTAGTTTGTATGCAGTCTGGTGATATACCAGGGACTGGGGATGCAGTTAGGTTTGTATGTAGTCTGGTGATATACCAGGGACTGGGGATGCAGTTAGGTTTGTATGCAGTCTGGTGATATACCAGGGACTGGGGATACAGTTAGGTTTGTACAGTCTGGTGATATCCAGGGACTGGGGATGCAGTTAGGTTTGTACAGTCTGGTGATATACCAGGGACTGGGGATGCAGTTAGGTTTGTATGCAGTCTGGTGATATACCAGGGACTATGCATGCAGTTAGGTTGTATGCAGTCTGGTGATATACCAGGGACTGGGGATGCAGTTAGGTTTGTATGCAGTCTGGTGATATACCAGGGACTGGGGATGTAGTTAGGTTTGTATGCAGTCTGGTGATATACCAGGGACTGGGGATACAGTTAGGTTTGTATGTAGTCTGGTGATATACAGGGACTGGGGATGCAGTTAGGTTTGTATGCAGTCTGGTGATATACCAGGGACTGGGGATGCAGTTAGGTTTGTATGCAGTCTGGTGATATACCAGGGACTGGGGATGCAGTTAGGTTTGTATGCAGTCTGGTGATATACCAGGGACTGGGATGTAGTTAGGTTTGTATGCAGTCTGGTGATATACCAGGGACTGGGGATGCAGTTAGTTTGTATGCAGTCTGTGATATACCAGGGACTGGGGATGCAGTTAGGTTTGTATGCAGTCTGTTGATATACCAGGGTCTGGGGATGCAGTTAGGTTTGTATGCAGTCTGGTGATATACCAGGGCCTGGGGATGCAGTTAGGTTTGTACAGTCTGGTGATATACCAGGGACTGCATGCACTTAGGTTTGTATGCAGTCTGGTGATATACCAGGGACTATGCATGCAGTTAGGTTTGTATGCAGTCTGGTGATATACCAGGGACTGGGGATGCAGTTAGGTTTGTATGCAGTCTGGTGATATACCAGGGACTGGGGATGTAGTTAGGTTTGTATGCAGTCTGGTGATATACCAGGGCCTGGGGATGCAGTTAGCGTTGTTTTCCTCTAGCTTCTCCAGTTTGCTCCCAGTAGCTTTCATAGAACGTAGATCACTGTTAAACCAGATGCTGCAGAGCGTTTGTTTGACTGAATGAATATGACATTGCCTTAAATGCAGCGTTAGATGTAAAGTTTAAATTCTCATTCATTACACATCTTCACTAATCAATCAACACATGCTTTCCTTTGGACGTATCAATATAATATTATTTAATGAAATACATTTTAAAATACAATTTTTTGTCAGGAAATAAAATAAACATTTCCTTAGACTGCGTTACCCACTCCAGTCAGCTGATGACGATGCTGCTAGTGTGACGTATAATCTAGTGGACGGGACACTTCAAAAACAACAGCGAGTCAGTCACTTCAGTAGCTTGCTAGGCGACATGGCCTAAACATTCAAGCTTTTTAGACTGTTTCAGTGCATATTTGCCTATGTGTTTTAGACATACTTCTGTTTTATAGCGAGTTGCCCCATTTATTTTCATATTTACGTTGTTAGTCAGGCAGACGTCTTAAATTTGCCTAGCGCTAGGCTAGTCGCTAATGCTACCTAGCTAGCTAACATCTCCGACCATGAGCTCCCTAAACATCGCCACTCTTGTTAAAGAAGAGGTCTGCTGGACGGAGAAAGAAGCTCTGGGGCTGAACATTGTCGTGAAAGAGGAGAAGGAAGAAGAGGTTGTCACAGTAAAACAAGAAGTAGAGGGTGAGGCTGTTACAGTGAAAGAAGAAGAGAAAGACGTTACAGTGAAGGAAGAGGAAGACTCGTTCAGAGTGAAAGAGGAGGATGTTACAGTAAAAGAAGAGGAGGAGGAAGAGAAAGAGGAGGATGCAGTTTTTGGAGTGAAGAAGGAGAAAGAGGGAGAGAGAACGGTCATATTGACAGAGGAGTCAGGAGATCTGATTACCACCAGTAAGTACTGTCTTAAAAACGGGCTCTAACTCTCTAAAGGTTTTGAATGAATGTGTGGTTTTTAAGCAGCATGCTACTGAAATTCTATACTTGAAAATGTTGTTCTGTACTATAGGAATTTATGTGATAATATAATGTTAAAGCTACATTTAAAAATGGGTGATTAAAGCCCTGAATGCTGATTGGCTGACAGCCGTGGTATATCAGGCCGTATACCATGGGTATGACAAAACATGTATTTTTACTGCTCTAATTACGTTGGTAACCAGTTTATAATTGCAATAATCCACCCCAGGGGTTTGTGATATATGGCCAATATACCACGGCTAAGGGCTGTATCCAGGCACTCTGCGTTGCGTCGTGCTTAAGGACAGTCTTTAACCATGCTATATTGGCCATATACCACACTTCCTCGGTCTTATTGCTTAACTGTAACGTGTATACCATCAGAGTCCCCCACCACAAAATCACAACTTAATTGTCTCACAGAATGGCAAACAACCATCTCTGTTCAGCCTATAAACATGACATTATCTATTATTATAGATCTCTGCTCAGCCTGTAACCATGACATTATCTATTATTATAGAGCTCTTATTATGACATTCCCTGAGAGATTAGATTTGGAGCTCTTTATCATTTGTTTTTAAATCTCACTGTCACCAAGTTTATTCTTAATGATGTAATGTTGTGAAGACTGACCTCAGGTTATTGAGGGATCTAGTCTAGATTAAACCTCATAGGAAGACACATTTATTTAATACAGGCTTCATTCAGGTCTCTCTGTTTAACTAAATAATCTGTTTGTCTTTTGGCAGGAGAGGGACCAGACTCTGACAGCGGGAAGAGTTCCTCAGAGGAAACAGACCCAGAGACGCCTAACCAACACCACTGCTCCCACTGTGGAAAGAGTTTTAGGTGGTTAGGGAACCTGAAAACGCATGAGAGAATACATACAGGAGAAAAGCCCTACCACTGTTCCCACTGTGGAAGGGGTTTTAGGGTTAGTGAGTCTGAAAAGGCATGAGAGAATACACACAGGAGAAAAGCCGTATCACTGTAATCACTGTGGAAAGAGTTTTAGGTTGTCAGGGAGTCTGAAAACGCATGAGAGAAAACACACAGGAGAAATGCCCTACCACTGTTCCCAGTGTGGAAAGAGTTTTAGGTGGTCAGGGACTCTGAAAAAGCATGAGAGAACACACACAGGAGAGAAGCCTTTCCAACATACTAATACACAGGAGGAGAAGACATACCACTGCTCTCATTGTGGAAAGACATTTTCCCAGTCAGAGGACCTGAAAACACATGAGAGAATAGAGAGGCTGTGTTCTGACTTATGTTTCTGACTGAGAATTTGTCCACGGCCAGGATTCACAGGACCTGGGTGTCGCTATGGACACCTGGAAGAAATCAGCAGCGGACATTTCTGAAGGTTTATCCAACAGACCTGTACATCCAGGAATGGATCTCTATAATGTGTAACTATTTCTGAAGGTTTATCCAACAGACCTGTACATCCATGAATGGGTCTCTATAATGTGTAACTATTTCTGATGGTTTATCCAACAGACCTGTACATCCATGAATGGATCTCTATAATGTGTAACTATTTCTGAAGGTTTATCCAACAGACCTGTACATCCAGGAATGGGTCTCTATAATGTGTAACTATTTCTGATGTATTGTGATGTATTGTTTAATAGATGTACTATGTTAGGTATATTTATCTGTGGTTTTATTTCAACAGATTTGACTGATGCTATTAGATTGTACTATGTTAGGTATATTTATCTGTGGTTTTATTCAACAGATTTTACTGATGCTATTAGATTGCTGGGGGGGGAGTTTTATAAATACAGAGACTTCAGAAAGTATTTACACCCCTTGACTGGTCCCACATGTTTGTTGTGTTACATCCTGAATTTAAAATGTATTTTTATTTCACCTTTATTTAACCAGGTAGACTAGTTGAGAAGAAGTTCTCATTTGCAATGACACATACAACAACACAGAGTTACACATGAATAAACAACATACAATCAATTATACAGTAGAAAAATCTATATACAGCATGTGCAAATAAGGTAGGATAAGAGAGGTTAGGCAATAAATAGACCATGGTGGCGAAGTAATTACAATATAGCAATTAAACACTGGAATGGTAGGGAATGTGAATGTGAATAGCAGAAGATGAATGTGCAAGTAGAGATACTGGGGTTAAATGGATTCAATACCCCATAATGTGAAAGTGGAATTATGTTTTTGGAAATGTTTACAAATGTAATTTAAAGCCTAAATAAGTTCAGGAGTAAAGATGTTGCTTAACAAGTCATAATAAGTTGCAGGGACTCACTCTGTGTGCAATAATAGTGTTTAACATGATGTCTGAATGAATACCTCATCTCTGTACCCCACACATACAATTATCTGTAGGGTCCTCAGTCGAGCAGTGAATTTTAAACACAGATTCAACCACAAAGACCAGGGAGGTTTTCCAATGCCTCGCAAAGAAGGGCACCTATTGGTAAATGGGTAAAAAAAAGCAGACATTGAATATCCCTTTGAGCATGGTGAAGTTATTAATTACACTTTAGATGGTGTATCAATATACCCAGTCACTAATTCAGTTGCTGGAGAGGAAGGAAACCGCTCAGGGATTTCACCATGAGGCCAATGGTGACTTTAAAATAGTTAGTGTTTAATGATTGTGATAGGAGAAAACTGAGAATGGATCAACAACATTGTAGTTACTCCACAATACTAACCTAAATGACAGAGTGAAAAGATGGAAGCCTGTATAGAATACAAATATTCCAAAACATGCATTCTGTTTGCAATGAGGCACTAAATTAATACTGAAAAACAATGTGGCAAAGCAATTAACTTTATATCCTGAATACAAAAGCGTTATGTTTGGGGCAAATTCAACACATCACTGACTACATATTTTCAAGCATGGTGGTGGCTGCATCATGTAATGGGTATGCTTGTCATTGGCGAAACTAGAGGCGTAACTACAGTCCCTGGTTAATCTAATGATCATCAGCTCCATCATTTTATGGTTCTAATCCAGGCAGTATCACTTCCAGGTTAAGCGAGCAGTGTGTCAGATGTGCAGTGCGGCTTGGCAGGGTCGTGTTTCGGAGGACGCATGGCTCTCGACCTTTGCCTCTCCCCGAGGAGTTGCAATTGGATTTCATGACATTGGTAAAAAATATATATAATACACTGGTACTGAAATTAGATTTTTAATCACCTGGAAGATGTGTCAAACCATGTAAACACCTGCAAGACTTCGGTTAGAAGTGAATCACCTGGCAGATGTGTCAAACCATGTAAACACATGCAAGACTTCGGTTAGAAGTGAATCAACTGGCAGGTGTGTCAAACCATGTAAACACCTGCAAGACTTCGGTTAGAAGTGAATCACCTGGCAGGTGTGTCAAACCATGTAAACACCTGCAAGACTTGGTTAGAAGTGAATCACCTGGCAGGTGTGTCAAACCATGTAAACATCTGCAAGACTTTGGTTAGATTACACTTTTATGAAATAAATGAAAATAAACTTTTGGTTCCTCAAC
Source organism: Salvelinus namaycush (assembly GCF_016432855.1). Lineage (NCBI taxonomy): Eukaryota > Metazoa > Chordata > Actinopteri > Salmoniformes > Salmonidae > Salvelinus > Salvelinus namaycush. The sequence goes on along the minus strand of NW_024058508.1, from coordinate 451 downwards.
TGCGTTACCCACTCCAGTCAGCAGATGGCGATGTGCGTCTTTTAGATTCAGGCGACGTGCCAGTGTGACGTATAATCTAGTGGACGGGACGCTTCTTCAACAATAACAGCTAGTCAGACACTCGGTAGCTTTCTAGCAAACATAGCTACAACATTCACCTCTTTACACTGTTTTGGTGTATATTAGTCGCTGTGTATTAAACACACTTCTGTCGTATGTACATGTTGGCCCATTTAATTATATATTTACGTTGTTTGTCAGCTAGCTGGTTTGCTAAGTTAGCTTAGAACTAGGCTAGTCGCTAATGCTAGCTAGCTAACATCTCGACCATGAGTTCACTAAGCTACTCTCCTCCTGCTAAGAAGATGAGATCTGCTGGACGGAGAAAGAAGCTTCGTGAAAGAGGAGGGGAAGAGGAGGCTGTTTCAATACAAAAAAAAGTAGAGGGTGA